>NC_052533.1:25974912-26287118 GCF_016699485.2 Gallus gallus
TTCAGCAGATTTTACTGCTTGCATAGATCTCAGAATCACAGAGTTTGGAAGGGACCTCTGGAGATCATCTAGTCCAACTAACCCGCTAAAGCAGGTTCCATACAGTAGGTTGCACAGGAAAGCATCCGGGTGGGTTTTGAATACTTTAAGACATGGAGAGTCCACAACCTCTCTGTGCATATTGTTCTATTGCTCCATCACTCTCAAAGTAAATAAGTTCTTTCTTATGTTTGTATGGAACTTCCTGTGTTTCAGTTTGTGCCCATTGCATATTTTGTACCTGGGCACTGCTGAAAAGAGTCTGGCTCCATCCTCTTGGCACCCATCCTGTAGATGGGTGCCAAGATCAATAGTCTAAGTATTGATATTATATTATATTAGAGTATTGATATTAGATCAATGCTCTAAGTATTGATAAGATTCCCCCCCCCTCAGTCTTCTCCAGACTGAACAGTTGGAGGTCTCTCAGCCTTTCCTCATAAGGGAGATGTTCCAGGCCCCTAATCATTCTTCTCGTCCTCTGTTGAGCTCTCTAGAAGTTTCCTGTCTTTCTTGAACTGAGGATCCCAGAAATGTACACAACTCTTCCTATGTGGCTTCCTATGTGACAGAGTAGAGGTGGGAGGATCAACTCCCTCAACCTGTTGGCCATGCTTAATGTATTTTTGACAGGTCAGCCAAGGTTTTTCCCAATGAGTTTTCATGGTTCCATCAAATTATCATTTTTGGAAAGGATTGTCTGAAAACCAGCAATAATTCATGTTAATGAAGTAATCTCATCAAGGAATCTGTGAAATCCTCTAAAACCTACTGAAATCCTCTAAAATCTGGTATGCTTTTTTGAAGTAAAATCAAATGTCTGCTAGTGTATATCTTGAGTATTTCTAGTGTATTTCTTGAGTCAAAATGTTGTAATTAAAACAGTATTTGTTAGATTCTTTAGTTTTTAAACTGAAAATAAGATGCACTCTTTCAGAAGTATTGGAGCTCAAAAATGATTTTGAATGGTTCCTTTATATTCTTAATTCATGGAAGTTTTTGTTGTAGGCTCGAATCAATGCCAGACTACAGCAGTATCGTGCCAAGGCAGAGCTGGCTCGTACCACCAGGCCACAGGCCTGGGTTCCCAGGGAGAAGCTACCACGACCACTCACTAGCAGTGCTTCAGCCATTCGTAAGCTTATGCGCAAAGCTGAATTAATGGGAATTAGTACAGACATTTTTCCAGTTGATACTTCAGATACTAGTTCCAGTGTTGATGGAAGAAGAAAACATAAACAACCAGCCCTCACTGCTGATTTTGTCAATTACTACCTTGGTAAGGATCAAAATTGCATATTCTTCTCAGAGAAAAATAATCATTTTGCTATATTTGTACTTTTTTCTTGTATTTCTTTGTTAATAGGCAAATAGGAATTATTTTTTCATTTTTGATCAGAAACCCTATTGTCCAATATACAAAATGTTAATGACTTTTCTTTTTGAGGAATTTTGGGAAAAGAAAAACATCTTTCAAATACAAACAGGTAGCAATGTCTTTTCTAAGAAGGGATTGGAAGCTTAGGTGCCTTTAGTACCTTTTTTACGTTTTTCTTAATGTGGAATGGCATGTTTTTGACTGTCCAGTAGATTTGCTGATCAGAGATCACCATTTAAATAGGTTTTCTAGGTTACTGTATGCAGCAAAAAGTAAATGTTAGGATGTTCATTCTGCTGAGACTGTATAATAAGCCTATAATTGTGTGCTTTTTTTAATGGTTTTATGCTTTTGGTTGCCTCGCTTTTTTTCAGCGTGTAGAACTTGAAAATATAGCCAAGGCTAGAAACTAATGATTTTTTCTTTTAAATAGAGAGAAATATGCGCATGATTCAAATCCAGGAGAATATGGCTGAGCAGAGGAATATCAAGGACAAATTAGAAAACGAGCAAGAAAAGCTTCATGTGGAGTATAATAAGGTGAAGAAAAAAGGATAATAAACCATTGTATTGTTTAATATTGCTACTATTAACTTCGATAGCATTTCACTTTGCAAACAAAATAAATTAGAAAGAAAAATAGATAATATTTGGTCTTTAAAGAAAAGTAATATTTAAAAATATTCTTTTAAAAAATTTTCTATGGTTATTGGTCCCCCACCTCAGTATACCAGCAGAGTCAACATTTCCTGTGCACTGGTTCTTTAACTGTCCCCACAGATAGTTCTTGTAAGAAATTGCAGACAGAGCCCTCTCCTGAGAGTGCAGTCTTAAGGCCATTCTTATTTTTGTTCTTTATGTGCATTTCATTTGAGATTTTTAGACAACTGGTTTACAGTCCTTTCCCCCCCAAAATTTCTAACATAGCAGTTGTGCATTAAAAAAAAAAAAAAAAAAAAGTTACATGTTTTACTCAATAATTATAATTTCTGTAACATTTAAATATTTTAAATAGATCATAGAAATACATTTGTAACAGATGATGTTACAATTCTTGCTCAATTCAGGATCCTATCAACTGATGGTTACTGGTATCAAAAGATAGTGTTGCTATTAACCCTTAAACTGTTAGGTATGTGTTTTGAGTGAGAATATATGTAAATGAAGCAGCAGGCTCTTATGAATTGCTGAGTTTGAAGGGAAAGGGAGACTGGAAGAGGGAGGCTTTTATTCATGTTAATTGATTGTATATGCTGCGTAGTTACTTCCCCCCAAAAATATCCCTTTTCTTCTACTTGGATCCTTCTAGTAAATTGTTTCTTCAGTACAGTGAGTGAAAGTTCTTTGGTATGGCAATATAGAGCTTTAATTCATTTTTATGGTTACTTATTATAATTTTGCTGCTTAAGTGGTAGGGACAACGCGTATATTAATACATTGCTGTATTTTAAGCTTTACTTTCTAGTTGTATTTATGGAACCTTCTTTTTATGCTAAAATGCTTCAGATCATCGTCTTAAAGCAGGTGGCTGTCCACATTTTCATTTTAAATTGCTGAATGATTGCAGTGATCTCAGCTATTTTGAGATGCATTCCATTTTCTTTTTAATTTAAATTTTTTTTAATTTTTTTCTAAAATTTTTACTTCCAGTGAAGTAATGCACCTTTGATAGGTAAGAAGTTAAAGAAATGTTATTAAATATACCTTAATGATTTCTCTTTCCTGTTTTTTCCTTTAACCACTCAGCTTTGTGAATCCTTGGAAGAGCTACAAAATATGAATGGAAAACTACGAAATGAGGGACAAGGCATTTGGGCTCTGCTGGGTAGAATCATTGGACAGGTTGGTTTTATTTTGTTTTTGTAGTTCATAGGTGAACCCAGTTTTCCAGTTTCCAAGAATGAACTTTTTTGGTTCTATCTGTCACTTTTGTGGCCAAATAAATTGATTTGATCAGACCTAGGCTTCACTCTGGGGATGTTTCCTGATTGAAATGTATAGACTTCTGCAAACCACCTACTGGAAATCTGTAGTTTAATTATGTTGCTGTAATAGTGATCTTGTTTGCAAAAATTCTTGTGTTTGTTAGAACTGATTGACCTGTCATCTGTGAGAAACTGAACATGAAACACAAGTTAATCCTACTATTTTTTGTCTCAATGTTGTCTTTATTTACTGTAGGCTTCAAATGTTATGAGAACTTGATGGCTTATATAAGATGCACTATATATATGATGTTTTTCAAAGTGGACAGGTTAGAGTATTTGGTCAAGTGAATATAAAATGTAGGAGAACAGAAGATTTTAATTACTTCCTGTTGCCAGTAGTTACCTTTTTGTTCCCTTTGGTACACATGGAGAAAAGAGAGAAATGTAGATTCTTACAGTGTTTATGTGTTTGATATCAAAAGTATTAAATGATAGTAGACATCTCAGCTTTCAGTGAGAGGTTGAAATTATTTCCTCTTACAGTTTTAAAAGAGATTGAACAAATTGTTCAATGTGAAAATGCAGACATACAAGAGGATCATAATTTTGTGATGACTTTTGCTACTGCTTAGTTTGCGGTGCTGTTCATGAAATGAAACTTAGCCTTTGTTTGTGAAGCTATAGTTCATACTATGTTGGTTGTTCTTTTTTTCCTGTTCTTTTTGTCAGCCTATCGTTCCTACTTGTGGAAAAAAAAAAATACTTGAAACAGTTGCATCTCTTGGATAAGGATTTCTTTCTCCATTTTAAGATGGCTTTGAAAAAAGTATTCACAAATATATTTCCTGGTGCAAGTGTTACCAAAAAAAAAAAAAAAAAAGAAAAAAGAAAAAAGGAAAAAAAAGTAGAATTCATTTGCACAGCTTGCATGACTTTTTTTCCAGTTGGTTGAACAGATGCAGACCCACGGGGCTGCTAAGAAATGACTTTGATAGATGGCTGCTGTCTGGGAAGCCAGAGTACTGCGGATTACTAGAAATCCGAAGAGAATCTTGTCTGCTTTGTGGAAGGCTTGGTCCAATAAGATAATTTTTCTAATTAACCTATCGAGCACCAATGTAGTAGGGATGTTGGATGAAAAGCAAACTGTCTTAGCATTATTCTGTCAGTTTTGTGAATTTTGCTTTCCTTATTTCCACTTTGTAGACCTATGCATATTTGTCCATCCTTCTGTCTTAAAGCTTGAAATATTTTTTTTAAATGCAAGTAATTCATTGTGCTTATTGAATTGAAAAATGAGTATAATATTACTTTAGCCCAACATGATTTTGTAATGTAAATGCCTGTAGTTGCTTTTGCTTGTAAAATAGCTGGCTAAGCCATTTCCCGTTTAGTCTGAGTCCTGTTCTTCGTGCATTGAGATTGGAATGGTATTCTTTAAAATTCCCAAGACTCATTGTACTGCGTTTGTTCAAATCCAATAGAAATTGAACATACCTGCAATTTTACGTGCTCCTAAAGAAAGAAAACCAAGTAAAAAGGAAGGAGGAACACAAAAGACATCTACGCTCCCAGCTGTGCTTTATAGGCAAGTAATAAAGTCTTGACAGAAATACATTTTTTATTAAGTTGTAGTTTCAAAAAATTAGTAAGAGAAAATAGTTTAAATTTTGATTACCGAAATGCTTCAAAGTTGTCTTAAATGCTTTACTTCTGAAGGCTATGTTCAGGAAACAATCATTTATCTCCTTAGCTACCTCAGTGAACTTTTCCTTTGATAGCAGTGCTTTAAGAATGAAGGTAACTTTACAACTGATAAAGTCTTTTTTAATTTGTGATACAAATTTTTTTAACTGGTTGTCTTGTGTTTTTCAATGTAATCATCCGCACTGATGATTTTGCAAACAGTGCTGCTACTGTTTAGTCACAGTTTTTGGGTGCATAATGCACCTATTACATAAGAATATTTACTTTTTATTTATGGACTGTAAAATGCTTTGGGATATTTTGTTTTTCAAATTTCCCTACTTGTGCTTTGTATTTTTTTTTTAAAGTCCTTAACAATTAGATTGAAGATCTCTTTATTGCTAACTATATTAGGTGCCTTTTATGTTTTACTGCATATAGATAGAAGCTCCATAAACATAGTTATGCGCTTACATGTAAGTAGTTGCCACATGCTGATACTGAAGCTGTCATTTGTTCTTTGTAATTTCAAATGTAATTATAATGTTTTTCTACTTCCTACATTAAAAGTTGCGGAATTTGCAAGAAGAACCATGATCAGCACCTACTGTTACTGTGTGACACTTGTAAACTCCATTATCATCTTGGCTGTCTTGACCCACCTCTTACAAGGATGCCCAGGAAGACCAAGAACAGTTACTGGTAAGAGTGCTTTTTGGTGTTTTATCTTACATTACGTCTGTACTTAAAGTAGGACCTAAACATGAACTAGCCAGCAAATTCTGTTTGTTCTAAATTTTGCTAAGGTGTGTTATTTTATTTTTCAGCATTGATGACTGAAGGTAAAATGTAACGTGGCAAAGATTTCTCATTAGTAATCTCATACAAATAGGTTACTGCTTTACTTTTCTTAGCTTTTGTGTTCTGTGATTATTGACGATGATATGTAATAACAGTAGAAATCACAGGAAATAAACAACTTGGTTTTGTTTGTCTCAGGGCCCAGATACACAACTCTTCTGTCTAGATCTTTAAGAAAATACTTGTAAGTAATTAAAAGTAAACTTGTTAGTAGTAGATCATTTTATTGCAGTATAGGGGATCATTTGGGTTAACTCTGCCTTCTGAATGGCAAAATCATATGTCTAACTGTACTTACTATTGTCACATTTCCATGAATTAAAACTCTTTTTGTGGGAGTGGAGCAGAACAAAAGCTACGTGTTATAACAGAGAACTGATAAACTGTAGAGGTGCTGATTTCTAGTTATCATAAAATTAGTGTAAATTAAGTAAGTAAACTTAATAATTTGAGATTTACTTTAAAGGCTGAAAAGCATAGAAAGATTCACTCTATAAATTTTTTCTGAACATAATTTCCCTTGAATTATTCAATACAGTCTATGATTGTGGACTTCTGGCTATTTTGAGGAAATTCTAATCATATCTTTGGTCAAATTAATGAAGCAGTTACATGGAAGTTTTTTACAGGATGTTCTTGATTTTTTTTTTTTATTTTTTTTCCCCTGCTTTTTAACTTGAGTTGAAAAGACTTGCTAACATCCATTTTTCTCTATAATTCTCAATAGATGTTAAAGACAGAATAGGACAGGTAGCACACGCTGTTCAAAGTTCTGACTTATCTTTGTTGTTAATTCATCCTTCACTTACACCTCAGATCACAAAGTTTGCTTTTACTTCTAATTAGCTAAGACTTATTCAAGGGAGTGAGATTATAGCAGACAAATTGATCTGTATTGATTGCATTCTTTTCATCATTTACATGCCTTTATGTATTCTTTTCAGGATCAGTAGAGAGCATATTGAATGAACCCTTAATCTAAGTTGGAGTTCAGCAGGTTTTCCCCCCCTGCTGTTGTGAATAAATTTTTAATCTTTTGATTAAGCAATGAATAAAAATGCAGATTTTTTGATGTACTTTTCAAATATTTCTATAGAAATATTATGAATTTAAGCAAAAGGATTAAGTAAGAAAATGGCTATTATGGGAAATTCCTTGAAATGTTAGTCAGGTTGAAATATTTTATTTAAAGTGATTAAAAGTATTTACTTTAATCCACATTGAAAACAGGAAATAGTTGAAACTAATTTTCTTTTTTTTTTTCCCCATTCCATTATCACTAGTAATAATTATTTTATAATTACTAACCTAAGCCTTTATAATGTTTGGCAACAAATTAGCTGTCATATAATTTATACCTATATATTTATTTAATCTTTGGTTGGTTTAGCATGAGTTTATTCCATGTGCTTAGCCCTTTTTTTGGGGGGGGGGGAATACCAAATGATTCAGCTTATGTGCGTGTCACTGTGTGGATTGGTTAATTGCTCTTTATTTTTGTCCATTTTATGCTCACTGTTTTATAGGAATTTACATTGCAGCTTACAAAAATGGATTTTAGAATTGTTGAAATAAATCCACTATTAAATGTAAGAAAAAGATGAAAACCTTGGTAATGTTTAAGGACTTTTCAAAGTATTTCTTGGTGTCCCCACTTCACAAAAATAATTTCAAAATGTTCCTTGTACTTGTTTTATTGGTAATGTAGGCCTTAAGTTTTTTATTTTTATCTATTTCTAGGTTAAAATATATTTTCATGCTCTTATTTTCTAAAACTGTGAGAAGGCGGCACTCTTTGGTCTTAAGGTGCTTACCCTAAAATAAAATGTTTGTGCATGAGGCTCAAAACATTTTGTGGTGTGAAAAGCAACTTGTATCCGCATTGTGGAGTTATGGCTTTTGTAATAATACCATGGTAGTGTTATCTTTCTTGATGAAGGGAAATGTTTTTTTGTATGACCAATACATAACCAGATGTCTGAAGGTTTGAATAATGTCATTTTTCAAGGGACTAAGATGTTGCAGTGCCTTCATTTAATTTTTGTATTAATTTGGCATTTATACTTGCCTTTGAAAAGATGTAGAAGGCTTTTTTCTTTTTAGTTATTTTCACATAAAAGGAAGCAAGAAAGAAGCATTATGATCAACATGAGAGCTCTCAGAATTATGTCTTAATGATCATTTAAGGAAAGTGTAAAGTGATACTTCTGTTGTGTAGATTTTTGTGTTGAAAATGTTTTGGGTTTTTTTTTGGCTGTTAAGTCTCTTCTTATGATTAGTTGATGTCCAGTAATGTAATGGATTTTACCTTACTCATACTACAGGAATTTTTACAGTAAGTTTAAAAAAAAAAAAAAATCACAACTGAAATATAGGAAACTTCTGTGAAGCCATGCTGTGGTGCTTTGGTATATGACATAGATAGTATGCCCAAAACATTATGATCAGTTACCATCTCTTGTTTTTCTACAGGGGGGCAAATCTATTTCAACATTTTAATGTGCAGTTTGGAGTAAATCACTTGCTACTTTGCGGTTCACACTGTGGACCATGGAACATGCTTACTGCATTCTTTTCAGATGCATCCAGAAGATTATTACATTCAACTACTGATTTTCCCTGAGGCTAGATTAAGCAAATCCAGAGTATAAGCAGAACAAAAGCCATGTACAGAAATAGAATCTTCAGCACTGTTTTTCCTATTAAGTTACTTGTGCTGCATGGCAATACTTGCTAATTAAGACATAGTCTGAACAGATGGAAAGATGACCTGTTGTGATAGGTTCTCAATTCACTGATTGTCCTTGAAGAGACAAACTAAAATGAACATGACTTCAGCATTGCCAGCAAAGGAATGGGAGTACTGTGCTTTCTATGAATATATTGGAATTAAATAGCAGAATGGAAAAAAAGGAGTGCTTTAAATTCAAGAACCATGCTGAAATAAACCGTAATAGGAACTGAAAGTTAAGAAGATTGTTTCCAACTTAGAAGACTGTATTTCTGTAATAGCTTTTCTGTGGATCCTGTGGGAACTAACAACAAAACAACTTTAGAGCTTGACTGCTTTATAAAAAGGTTGATAAAATGTAGTTACCTGTGATAGTAGAGGCTATACCAGCAAATCAAGAGTTTCCTTGGAAGTTTGTGTTTGTTACTTTCTTTTTTTTCCCGTCATCTTTGGTGTATTAGTAAGGTTTTGTTCTGTGTGTTTACCCCCTGCCTCCCAACATACTGTGGTTTTGCAGCTTTCTTTTTGTAGAACTTCCTTTTTTCTTTGATTGCTATGAGACTTTCTACCACCTGTTTCAGAGTAAGCTTGGTCACAGAAATGGAATTTCAGAAACCTGCAGGTAGTATCTTACCTCTTAGATGATAATAGTATCTTAGCTCTTGGATTAAATGATCATTACCTTCTCCATCAAAATTACAGTAACATATTTATGTGTTTAAATAGGGCCCTAGTGAAACTAGAGTACTTTACAGGTCTGCATGGTTTGTTTTCTGTGCAATTGCCTGAGCTTATGGAGTAGTAAAATGTCTTTCTCTTTTAACAGTTCACAGCTAAACAATGGGAATGTTAATGATTCAGTGTCAGATTCAACAGGCTAGTTGAATCTGACACTGTAGGCTAGTAGTTCCCAACTTCAGACATTTTTGTAAGATCATTATCACTGTTTTTTCTCTTACAGGAACTACATTTTTAATGTAGCTCTTTAATTATAGGTGTTTTTTTTTTGCTGTTGTTTGTTTTTAGTTTACATACAGTTTACATTCTTTACATTCAGTTACATGCTTTTTTTGTGTGTGTGTGAGAATTGCTCAAAATGTCGCTTCAGGAACAGTTTCACATCTATTGCTCACATCAGTGTAAGCAGATCATAGCAAATTTAGTTGTGCTTGCTATATAAATGTGACTGATACTGCAGTGTTAATGAAGGGCTGACTGTCTTGTGTTTTGACCACTAATGAAATCTTCATCTGGTGGTATCTTTCCTGCAGCCTGTCTTGTAGTACTTATGCTTTTCTAGATCAGCAAACACCACTAGCACTATCATGTGGTCCTGTTTTTAGTGGTCTGAAGTGCATTAATGATAAGAAATGATTAATCTTCATAACATTATAATGCAGCAGCAATTGTCTTATTTTTACATATGGAAAAATTAACACAGAAAGAGGCTAATGTATTGTATTTACTGGTAATGGCTCCTCAGTGCAGGATTAGACCCTCTGTAATTTAACTCATCAGCCACTGGCTTGTCTAGCAGACTGTGACCACTGCCAGTAGCTGCAAGTATAGCCAGATGTTTAAATAAATATGGAGCTTTGATTCTTATTGTGAGGGACTGTAAGACCATCAGTGGGATGGGCTTCTTTTTTTTTATTTTTCCAGTTGGTATGTAAAAAGTTATGGAAACATGCATCAGAAGCAGCTTTTGTTAAAAATGCAGTTTAAAAGCACTTTGTGTGCAATATTTGTGGGACTCTTCTGTTGAGTTGAACAGGAATTGGAATTTGGACTAAAAGTAATATATGATTAGTCAGAAATGGCATTTCAAAGTAAAGGCAAGACTGTTAGCTTTTCTAGATCAAATGAATTGATATTACAGGAGCAAAACTGTTTCTGTTGAACATTCACAGGTGAAGAAATCAGTACATACACAACATTTGTTCTTTTAGTTTGTTGCATGATGAGCATGCCTTCTCTCAACTGTTTATTAACATTTCACTACAAATAACTAGGTACATTTATTTTGGCCTGTCTTCTTGCAGAACAAATTTGCAACTTCATTTAGATAACGTATGTATCCTTTTTAATGCCAATCAATAGCAGGACATTTTTCTTTTTTTAGTTGATATAATTAAAGGAATATTTTGAATATACAAAAACAGTGATGAATTACAATTTGCTTGAAAGAATTTATAGTTTGCTGAATTGAAAAAGTTATGTGAGGAAAAAATGCAAATCCTTTATCAGTGGATATCATTTTTAAATTTTCATTTAGCATATTTTTAGTTACCATCTGCATTTATGACTTTGCATAAAATGAGTCATTTCAGTAAATGAGAACAAAATTTGATGACTTCCTGTCTTGTTAATCCTATCTTGGAGCTTGTCAATATCATTTCCTCAGACAGTGTACACTTTGAAGTTCAGACTGTGATTAGGTACTTTTTCAGAAACTCAACAGGCGTGTTTTTTTCAACTTATTGTTCAAAGATTATTAATACATAACTTTTTTTTTTTTAGATTTAAAGCCTTCTCCCTTAGGAAATAGATTTTACAATTGATTTTCAAAATGGATTTTTTTTTTCCTAAATCCCTGCCATTAAAGACCACTCTCATCAGAATGATTTCATCAGTGTATCGTTGTAGAGATTAAACTACAGTAGTGTTTTCAGTAATGAATAGATTACAGATCAGTGGACACAGTTCAAAATACAGATATGGTAGAATACAAATACTGAAACAAGATTATATTCTACTTCTAAAATCTTGGTTTTCAAAATACAAGTACTGTCAGGAAAAAAAAAAAAATCCATAGCAACAGATTAAGTCTTGCTGTTTTTTATGCACAGATGACTGAATTACCATTCATTTGAGAGATTCTTTTAGTTGCTATTGGCTTTACTGACTTTAATTTACTTCTTCCAAACCCAAACACTTCTTTTTTTCTACTTCAAAACATTTGATTTGTGCTTTTGTAGCTGCAGCGTTAAATAAAAAATCTTTCACTTTGCAGGCAGTGCTCAGAGTGTGACCAGGCAGGTAGCAGTGACATGGAAGCTGATATTGCCATGGAAACCTTACCAGATGGGACCAAAAGATCACGGAGGCAGATTAAGGAACCAGTGAAATTTGTTCCTCAGGATGTGCCACCAGAACCGAAGAAAATTCCAATCAGAAATACGGTAAATAACATCGAAAAATAACATAAATCTTGAATGTTACATAATTATTTTAAATATAAAAATTATGGGTACAATAAATCTTATTACTTATGTTGAATAAGGCTTTATTACAGGTGTTGAAAATGCAGTTTTGCTGAAGTAAATAATGTGTGATACAGAATTCTGAACTGAAGAGTTGTGCAAGCTTTTCCAGTCATCTTGGTTACTAAGGCCCTTGTTAATTGCAGAAAAACAGAAGGTTCTGTTTGCACTTAAGCTTATCCTTCATGTGTGTTTTTTTGTTTTTTTTTGCCTTAATAGTGCAGGCACTTTGTTCTCATATGCTCAGGTAGTTATTCATTACAATTGGAAAGTAATTTATTTTTTTATGTGTGAATAACCTGCTAACTGACTGCATAGATTATAACAAGACCCTGTATGTCATAACCTTGTCACTATGCATTCTCTTAACTTTCCTGGTGGACAGCTTTTTCATTCATTTTTGAATGGTAGTGGGTTTTGGCTTTTTTTTTGCTTGCTTGCTTTTGTTTATTTTTTCTTTCTTTAGAACAACTGTTGCTTCTTAGACTCGAGAAATATTTAACTTTTTTTTTACTTGAAAATAGAACTTAGCATTACTCTCCATATTCCATTATGTCTCTCTAGTGTTCTAGTGCTTAAAATTTTGTTATCCTACTCATGAAACAAAGTTTTTCATGTGTGATGTATCACATCACTTACAAAATGTACATAAATGTTATCAAAAGACTTTTTGGTCCAGTTTAGGGAGTAACTCTTGTTCAAATGACCCTTTTGTCATTTGTAGTTATTTATATGTAAACTGTGGTTCTTCCAAAATATTACCAATCTTAGGACATACCTAAACCCACTCAGTTTAGGGTTAGATACACTTCCTTTGACATGCAGTGATTTACATTAGTTAGAACTTCATTTTCCTCAGAGGCATTTTCTGACTTCTGATGTTTGTGCTCGTAGATAAACCATACTTATACACCCTACTCTGTGTATGGTGTACTTATACACCCTACTCTGTGTATACCCTGATGGGATTAAGTAGGTATTTTTTTCCTAAATGTTTGGTTTAGATAAATTTCAACATATATGGAATGCTTGGGCTGCAGTTTTGATTTACATAATGGCTTCCTTTTTGTAATCTGTGACTAAGAAGAGCTTTAAGAATAGTATCATAGAATCATAGAATAACCTGAATTGGAAAGGGCCCATAAGGATCATCAAGTCCAACTCCTAACTCAAGCCAAAACAATTAATTTAGCTGTAACTATTTGGACTATTCACAAAATTAAATTTTATGAATAACTAAGTGCCTACAGGGCAGAAACTTTTTTTTTTTGTTCCCTTTCTTCTCATTGACTGAAAACTCCCTTGTTTCTTACATTTGAGAATCAGTGGGTTCTTAACAGTTGTCTGGATGGGTTCACCTGACTGGCCATGTTGTTCATGCAGAAGAGAGACAATCTGTTCTTCCTGTTTACTGAACTCTTTACATCTCTTCTCCAATTTTTCTTCTTTCTCTTTCCCATGTCTAAACCTAACATAGTGGTAGGGGTTAGAGATTCATGGTTAGGGGAAATAGAACTAAAAGTATTGCAAGAAAAACATTCATACTGGTAATAGAAGGGTGATATAAGGCATAGTATGGATTTGTGTATCTATAGGAAAGCAATCTTGCTTTATGTTGTGATTTTATGATTTTTGTTATCGGTATTCCACATCATGACATCATGTAGTGCACTGGGAGTTAGAGCTAATGCTGTAGTTCCATGGATTGACAGTAGTTCCATGTACCTTTCTCAGAAGAGAAAGAATGAACTGCAGATTCCAGGAAGACTTCATTATTCTGTTTCCATTTTCCACTCAGAGGGAAAGATAAAACTGACTGGGAGTCACGAGAGTGTTCTCGTTTTGCTTGTCTCTGTGATGTGTGCTCCCTAGCTGCTTTGCCTGTAGCATTAGAGTAAGGCCTTTGGTTTTTGACACACTCTCTCTCGTTATGTTAGTCATGGAACTTGGCCAAACCAGGCTGGAACCATGACACTTCATTACTCTGCTTGTGTGATACTGGCCAAGTTTCTTCTTTGCAAGTGTTGAGAAGCTTGTGTAGCTGTTCTTAAGTGCTTCCTTCACTGTGATGATGTGTCACTGGTGCTGTGTGATCTGGTACCTCCCCTATTAACACACATGGCATTATATAACGCAGAGATAAAATTTACTTTGAGTGGGCTAATATGTTGGCAAGGTACAACATTACACTGTGGAATAATTATGGCTATCTGTCTGCTTTGGTCCTCTGTCTGAATTTTTAGGGTGTCTTGGTTCTCTCCAGTTCTTTCCTTTTCTACAAAACACAAATTTTAAAAAAGATATGGTATCCTGTTATAACGTTATCTCAGATAAACTCTTTAGCTCTGATTGTTTAGCTTTCCTGTAGCTGACTTTTTTTTTGTTTGTTTCACTAGCATTGCCTTTTGCTTAACCATGAAAGCTCACACTGTTGATACCTTACTTGTTTCTTTTTCTGAACTCTGTTGAATTCTTTCTTGAGACTGATACGTTTAGGTGGTGTAACCAAATGAGAAGTGCTGATGTTGGAAGACATAGTAGACATCTCCAAGTCATATGGGATTCCCAACTACCTTCTTTGTTAGAAACATTTTATCTGATTATGGAGATAACTTCTCTGTGGTATGGTTTAACAGGGATGACCAGATTTTTGATCTCTCTTTTGTGTGTATTTCTTTGTATATTTACTTGGTGTAAATATTTTAAAATAAAGAGGGGGAAAAATGAATAATTTGAAAATGTTTACTTCACAGTTCTCTCATCTTAATATCTGTGAATATTTCATTTAATTTAGTTTTGTTTTGCAAGAAACTGGCAAACCCACTTACCTAGCAATGTGCAATCATCTCTGTTTACAGTGATAATCAACAAGTGCAATTAAAGACTGTTGAATTGTATGTTTGTTGCTCTTAAGGGAATTTCCATGTGTTTTGCATAAATTTATTTTCAATTGATTCAATTGTGAGAAGGCTTTTTGTTTTGGTGTTACTACATGCCCAAGAAAAGGGAATGCATCTTACCTGTTCAGATTACATTATAGCCATTTATTGTATTTAACTCTTCGGGTTTTTATGTTGACACAAATTGTGGGTAAGCTCTACTATTGTTATTTTGATAAATTTGGATTAGGTAGTATTAGCTGATGTCTGTAACAATATTACATGCATTGTATCAAATATCAGTGATTAACTAATTCTTTATGTTAAGTATATGTAATGGTATACTATATTAAATAGACTGTCTTCTTTCTAGATTTTATTATTAATTTGTCTTGCAACTCATATTTGGTAGACATGATAAAACACAGACTTTTTCATTTTTTTTGTCTACCTTCCAATACGTTTGTTTTGCATTACTCTTAACAATAACTATCTATTGAACTTCTGTAACCCATATAATCTCTTCTACTTTGTTTTGTCTGAACTTAGAAGTATTTTTAGGGTATTCTCATTTTGTCTCTTAACTGCTTAGCTTTAAGTCTGTCTTAAGATGCTTCTTAGCAGAGTTTTAGAATGGGATGCTCTGTGTTATTTTTAAAGAGATGCCATTTCTTTCTGTCTTCAGCCTGCTTGTGCAGAAGCTTGGCTCATAACTAATTGCTGGGTGGGAAGAGCTGTGAGTTATACTTAGTTTCCAACTGGTTGAGAGGGAGGTGGAGACTCTAACGAAAATTTGTTTTCTACTAGGACTACATTGTTCAGCCTAATCTTAGATCTGAACTGAGAGGACTTGAGAAGGCAATTGGGAATACGCTGGTATTCACAGCTTCTATATTACATTGAGGATTCAGTGTCCCTCTAGAATTTGGAAGTGAGAGAGAAGTATGACTGGAGAAGGCAATTCAGAGTCAAGACCACGCTTCTCGCTTGCGCAGTTCTCTAAATTTTGTCAGGACAGTATTTTGCACCCTAATACCATGTAAATTTTTTTAAAACAACTCTGTCTATACACTCTAATATTTCAGTCCCTTAGGTCTTACATGGTTTGGGGTATTTGTATCAAAGAATATTTATATTAGGAGCAACCATTTCAAAGTAAATGAGACAACAGTGAGAATGTGCAGTCCTTTGGACTACAATGTTTGGAAGAGAATACCTAGCATATTGTACATTGAAAGTTTATGAGAACTCATTTCATGCTTTAAACTTACTTAAAAAGGTCATGTAAGATTATACATAAATGCTCAAAGGTAAATTTAAAAATCAAAGATCTCTGAATCAGGGTCTGAACAAGTGTTTATTGATTGTGAATAGACTAGGTGTTAGGTCTTTAGTTTATTCTATAAGAGCTGAATTTGCAGACAGAATATAAGCAGTGTTTTTGCTTATATTCAAGCCTTATTCAGTAATCTTAGTAATTGTTTAAGCAATTTTCTGGATTTCAGTAGATAACTTTTCAGACTTTTTCTATTTAAAACCATAATCCTTGTAATTCCAATTTCATACTTGTATAAGCTTCATAAATTATTGTTGCTGTTGCTAGTGAATTTCAGAGAACCAATAGCTAATTTGCGTAAACTGAGCTATCTAAACATTGGATTTTTTTTTTTTTGTACCAGTTAAAAAGCTGAAGATGTGTTTTAATGTTTGCTCTCAGAACCTATAGTTTTTTCATGTTGGAAGTTTTTTGTTACAAAGATTAAAAGAGCACACTGTCTAGTAGTGTATGTTTCTAAGAGGTACATCTTGTGCTTTAGAGCGATAAGTTGAGAGGTTAATGCTGTTCTTCTATACAATTATGTATGTTAAGTTGATGAGAGCCTTCATGAGATTATCCTTATTAACACAGATCAGCTTTTTATAACTTGCAACTTCCTTTGATATCTTTCAATGAAGAAAACAACACAGGTGCTTGTTCTCCCAAGTTCTCATCAGTTAAATAATTTTGGTAGTCTGGTATCGTATGTTTTTCAAAATGGGTATGCTGCGTCTGTCTCTTGAAAAAAATATCTCTAATTCCAGTAGTTCCTTTACTTGAAAGTTTCCAGTTTATCTAGTATACATGCTGTCTTCCAGCAGTATAAAGGAGTTTCTGTAAGAAAGGTCACAAAAACACACACGTGTTCTAAAGAAAAACTTTACATTTGGGGCTGGCTGTGTGTTGTAAGAGGTGGTAGGGAATGCTTTTCCTTGTAAATCTGGGGTACTTTTAATGAGCATGTTAGCATTTTTTTTGTATATAAATTCCATTTTTAGTTCCTTTTAAATGGAAACATTTGCCCCCTGTTGAAATGGAGAAGTTGTCTTTTTGTAGCGGATTTAGGACATTGAATAGTTTCTCAAGGGATTTAAATATGATTCCATCTTCTGATTTTCTTGTTTTCATTACTTCAAAACTGAAAATCTGATAACTTTTTTTTTCTGTAATCACTCTGTATAAAATCCATTGAGCAGACGGGCTTTTCTGTTAAGCAGTGAAAACTCAGTGTTTTGGGGAAAATAATTATTTTATTTGCCAGCAGTACACTGTTCATTCTTTGGAACAGGAAAGAAAACAAATCTGTGCCTGAGGGGCTACACTCTTAAGTAGATTAGTTGAAAAAAAAATAAAAATACAAATACAGACAAAGCACCTACAAACCGTATTCAGCTGAGGGAATTGTTGTGTACTTTGCTTTTCTTTTACAAATAAATAGTATAATTTAGAATAAGTTCATATTTCTTGCTTTTGTTTGAAATACAAAAAGAGGAGTAATTATTTTCCTTTTCTTATCGCATATATTAAAAGATAAACTTTTGTGTTTAACTGAAGTATTTCAAGTAAGTTCTTTCCAAATATCTATTGTGTAATTTAATTATGTGATGTCATAGGTACAAGTTTTGAATAAGGGATGGCTACAGAAGGAAAATAGAAAAACAATTCCAATTTGAGTGTTCAGGGCTTCATAAAGACAGCAAATAATATTAAAACTCTTATCTGTCATGTTAGTTGACATTGTCAGTGATTGGTCAGCTCATTGAAGTTTGAGTAGAATTCCAAATGAAGCAACTATGATTAGGTGGCTGTGCCTTTTGCAATATTCACCCTGGAAATTGCTGTTAATTGAACATGAGAAAAATCTAAATCAGGAGTTCCTCAGTTTTCTGAAACTAAAGGTATTTATAAGAAAGAGTATTGTAAATTACCTTTATTTTTTACCCCTCAATACTAAATACTAAAGTTCAAAACAATCTGTGGTGTATCAATTCAAATGTGTAGAAACTAGATCTATCAGCCTGCTAAATACATGAATACTTGACATTGTTTGGGCTTGAAAGACAGAAAGTAAAGTAATGCAGCTCTTCAACAAAGTTTAAAGTGAATGGACTATATAATATTACTTGGGGTTGGGGAAAGAGAAGTTGTTTGCTTTTAATCTTTTGATTTGTATTTTTAAGAAACAAAATTCATAGATAACTCATTTTTACTATAGCAAAGATATAAAAAGATGGACATCTTCTAAATGGTATTTGGATGATGAAAAATTGCCAGATATCTATGGTTATAAGTAAGGCCTTACGAAAGTAGGCATTTAAGTTAACTTTTCCAGAAAAGAATTTCTTTAGCATCAGCAGACGGACTTGTTTTTTCAGGTTTTTTGGTGTGGTGGTGTTTTTTTGTTTGTTTCTTTTTGGGTTTTTTTTTTTTCCTTTTGGATGTGAAGTAGTCCTTCTAATTCTCAAACCCTTATTTTCAATTCTTAGAAACAGTAGTTCAGTGTTAATTGCCAATGATAGTACAGCTTGACAGCACAGAGACAGGAATGTTGGAAAAGCTTCCTACAAAATAGAAGTTCTTACAAGAAAGGAAACTTAAAAAAAAAAAAAAAAAAGGGGGGGGGGAGCAAATTGGAAGTCTCTGTAATTAAGCTTCATGGTTGACTTATTTATTGTTTTAATCATATATTGATTTACTGCCGTTTCTTTGTTTGTCTGGCAGTTCCCTTTTTATTACTGATAGCTTTACAGAAAATTGAATAATTATTCCAGAGATACATTTTGATGAATACCAAAATTTACCATTCAAGGTATTCGCTTTGATCTGTGTTGAGCGAGTGTGCCATCTGGTGTCTACATTAACTGTCCCTACCTTTATTTAAAGTAATTTTATGCCTGTCTGATTCCATCACTAGCTTTTTTATTTTCTTTTCCATTTAAACAAAACAAAATCAAAATACTTGATTATAACTTTTCCATTGGCAAAGAATATTGGCAATACTGAACTCTTAATGAAGACTGGGGGACATGGATTAAAAATTACCATCTTTGCAAAATCTGGAAGATCACATTAGCTGTGCAGTTCCAACTTTTTTTTCTCAAGCTTTTGAAAACCTGTAGTTTGCTTTATGTGTATTCTTGTTATTTCATTAAGTTACTCTTTTTTTTTTTCTGAAAGCATTAGAAGTTTTCCCAGTTCTTTGTTCAGAAAACCTATTCACAGGTTATAAAACTCAGCATTCCTTTTTACTTGCTGTAATGCAGTGTATTTGATAGCATTATTGAAGATTCATCAATGATGAATGGTACTTTGTGTTTATTAGCAGTCTTTTATTCATACCTTGATACATCTGTTTTATGTAGACATTGGATGTTCATATATATGATTTCCACATAGGATGTCTCCAGACTTTACACAACAAAGAAATTGTCATTGTACCAATAGTGTTAAGAGGCAGGTATGTGTTTAGTAATGTAATCTATTTTTTAATGTGAACTCTGCAACTAGTTTTTAATTACTTATATGAAATTCTCAGACAGAAATGCATACCTAATGGTACCGTAATGTGAAACAGTGTGCCTCAAAACTCCAGGAGTGCTTGGAATAAGTACTGAATGAATTTCCCGTGCTCACCGTTATACAGAAAAGTATTGTTTTATTGTGTCATCACTATCAGTGATATTAGCAGCTCAGTGACAAAAGGGAGCCCTGTGAATACAGCAGTGTTACTTCTTTGACAGCCCAGAGGTTCAGAAGCACCAGCATAGTAAAGAGCATCAATCCTGTCTACTAGCAGAAGCAGTGAATGCAAATGTAGTGAAACCTCAAAATTTGCACAGATATAACTGCATAAGCAGATGTGCTGGGCCTCTTTGCAGTGCTTATGTGCAAACATTGAGAAATTCTAACCAATTAATGTAGCAAGCATAGGTGAAACTGGGTGCAGACCTTTCCGCTGTGGAATCTCTTTAGTGCTGTTAAATGTTATTATGCTCTCACCCTTCGTGTTTAAATACATCTTCTCAAACAAGTTTCTGGAACTGTCATTCAGAAATTGCTACTGATTTACTAAAAAATAAAATGAGCTGATCATAGACAGAACCATACTATTTTGATTTCATGTTACGTAAACTTGAACTGTTGCCCACCACATCTGCTGACCACAGATTATCTCAATGTTTCATTTATTTTCAAGTTCTTTATAATGCTGACAAATCCTGTGTATTTCTTTATATAGAAAAAGTGACAGTATACATATTTATCCTTCTGTTACATTTCAGTAAATGCTCAGTATTTAACAGGAGTGCGCATAGTTGTGATTTTTAGGGATTGCCATCTCCTTCTGAACAGTTCTGAATCCTGTTGATTTTCCCTTTCTTCAAGGGTGAGCAAAACTGGTCCAAGAGAGCATTCTTTCTGCTGCTGTCTTCAGATGAGTGGGTTTAAAGCATGCATCTTGCAGACAAAGGAGTGAGGGATAATGATGTGGTTTGGGGTCATGTATGCACCAGTTCTGTCACATTCAACGTTCTGCTTTCACATTTGCAAACCAACATACCAGCTTGCTGCGTCTAGGAGTGATGGCAGTCTATTTCCTTTGCTGCCATGCTTTGCTGCTTTGTTTTTTTTACTGCTTTGCAAACAGATTATCTCCTTTCAGCACATGGAACTGATCCCATGTATGGGATCCTGCAAGGATCCTAGACCTTTACAAAAGTCTTACATTTGTTTCATGTATCAAGTTCATTTTTTTTAATGAGAATTTTCAAAATTGTCCAGTTGATGTATTTCTTAATGTTCTTTATGTTTCATATTTTTGTCAAGTTGTTACTGAGTTGCTTATAAATGAAGGAGCTTATTTGAAAATGTAATTTAGCCAAATTCTAGCTTTTCCAACTTGAGAATACAGACTCCCACATCAGTCTTTGCTGAAGACTTCAGTGAAGTTTCTCCCCCTTTTGGTTGACAAACTGATCCTGTTGTTGGCCAAATTTCCTTTGAAAATTTTTTGTTCCATTTTGGACAGGTTTATTAACTGTCTGGTTTTGTAAGGAAGTGTTTTCAGTATAATACTTCCTTCTGCGAGAAGGAAGAATAATAAATCTACTGATTTATTGTCTATTTTAATACCTTCTTAACATGTACCCCTAGTTCTGAATCACTCACACATTTGATCCACATCATGTTGGATCATTCTTTTTATTCACTGTTCATTATTCATTCCATATGTCAGTATCCTGCTTTGTCAGCAATATATGTTCTGATATTTTGAATTCCCTAAGCTGATGTGTGTTTCCAAACCATGACAGTAGGCTGCTGCATACAACAGATGGACACAAAGCACAATGATGTCTGAAAGAAGCCCATTTTTTTCCTTATCTTTACCTATGATAACGTATAAAGAATGTAGTTTGTACTTTATTTATTTTTTTCATCTAATTTTTTACATAGTAATTAACTTATAGTATTTTCCACTTGGTTAAAAAAGAAAAATCATCATTACTGTATTTGTAAACTATGTATTAGTTTTCAAGATGGCTTTATTCTAACTGTACATATAATGAATTATTGTCTTGCCTACTTAAACATCAGAAACAAGGACATCGTACACTGGCATGCGATTTTATACTTACTTTTTATTTTTTACATAGCTGCATTCAGTGGGGCCTACATGGCTTAAAATTCTTGGAGTTCATAAATGTTCATAGAGCTAATGACAGAGGTTGGAAGTAGTAAAGCTGGCAGCTAATTTGCTGATGTTGAAGGAAAACTTGGTCTAATTATAATTTACAATGACTTAAGTTATTTGTATGTAGGTGATGCATATTCCATTTTTAAATATATAAGGTAGAAAATATTTTTATTACAGTAATAGATTTTATATGCAGTGTTATATCAACATTTCTAATACTACATTAATTCAGATACTTGTATGAATTGATTTTTTCAGATCTAGACTGATAAGTATCTGCTGTGAGACAATTGCAAGGGTTGTTCACTGATAGCTTTCTCCTATAAATTCTCATTTTCCACCCTCCCTCCTTGATTCAACCTAGAAGACTGAAATCTAGTGAAAAAGGCATCATTTGGAGATTAAAATGATTTGAATTGTGATTGTGCTCTTTTGTGTAGGAAGAGTTTTCAGTAATATGCTTGGAAAAGTTGGTGTAGATGAGTCTGAGATGAGCATAATCCAATAACAGTGATCTAGGAAAGCAACTGGTTTTTAATAGTACATTTTGAACTCTTCTGTTGTCTTCTGCTTAGATTTTTCATCCCAACGTTTAATTTTAACAGACTTTAGAAGGGAAAAGGTAAGGTTTGTCATGAAATCAAATTGTGGAATGCAATACATGTCAGTTGTGACTGTATTCTAAATGTGTTTTAAATAATAATTGAATATAATTTAATTAAATAAAAATATGTTAAATGACGGGGGCTGTTTCAAAAGTAATGCCTCCTATTTTTTTTATGGTGGCCCACAATGTCAGAGGCAGATGTTGGTCATATGGCAGTAGAGGCTGAACCTTGCCACCAGTATTCTGTTACATTTTGTTGTTGTGTGACAGATGGCAGCAGAGGGGGAATCTAACAAAGTGACTGATATGGAAGTGCATATGAAGCAAAGGTGTGGAACTGAATTTCTCCATGTAGAAAAAGATGGAACTCATTGACATTCATTGCTGATTGCTGAATGTTTATGAAAACCAAACAGTGGTAGTGAGCTCAGTGGGAGGTGGGTGGTGTTTCAGCAGTGGTGACATCAACAGTGGGTCACCTCTGCTGGTGCAGATGTAATTTTACGAGTGCGGCATGTTCATTCCTGACAAAAATGCTTAGCTAATGGTGGTGCCTATGTTGAAAAAGTGTTTTGTACCTGAGAATTTGCTCTATCAAATAGTGTTATTGTACTCTTGGTATCAGTTGTAGTTTCCATGGAAATAAGAGGTATTACTTTCAGAGTGACCTATGTGTATTTATGCACTGAGTAAATAACTTGTTACTTTGAAATACCTAAAAAATGATTTGGAATACAGTCTTTTGTTGTTATTGTGTTCTTATGTTTTTCTGATGGAATTTGTCTTAAGCACAATACATACATATGCAAGCTTAGAATATGAGAGCATTCCAGTTTGTGGATCTTCATTTATCTGTGGCAAATAATATTTCTTACAGGGTATTCAAAGCTTTTACTGTCCTACAATTTTTTAACAATTGTCCTTAGAGAAATGTGAAAAAAAATCCTAATAGTAGTTAGTCTGTCTTCTAAGGAGACACAAAACAAATTAGTTGTCCACTCATTTGAAGTTCCTTTTACTACAGAGTTAACTCTTACTCAAAAGCAGAAAAAAGCTTTGCAAATGCTATGCAACTAACTTAAGCAAGTCAAAATCTGCTTATATAGAGATGTATATATCTGCTGAAGTGGAAGTTTTATTTACACTATAGCTGTGTTTAAATGTATATTATAATTAAAAGTATTGAACAATCTTACTGTGAAACTAGAAAAAATTCCCTTCAAGGAAGACTCTAAACAGGAAAAGCATTATATTATTAGTTTTGTTGCATTTTGTTTTACTGTCCAGCTGCTTCTTAACTGTTCTAAGATTTTGTTCACTAGTTTTTTTTGATTTTGACATCAAAAGTAGCTCTGTTAAAAATAAGTGAAATGAAAAAATAGTGTGCATTTTTTGGTCACGTGACAAGTGACTTCCTAGATGATTATTTTCTCCAAGAAAAACAAGCATTTTGAAGTTCTTTTTAAAACTAATTTTGAAGTATCAGACATTGTTGATAAGTAGAATCGCCTCCATTGTTTTCCACATCCTACTGTATCCGTTCTCATTTTCTTTCCTTATTAAATAAGGGAAAGTGCGATACTACCAGCTTAACAGCAGTTTATATTGCTGCTGTTTCAGAGATAAAGTACTGAGTGAAAGTAGACTTGCTTGTGAGTTGCATGTAGTTACTTACAGTTCTTTTTAAACCTTTGTTTGTTGATACAGTTTATGGAGATGTTACTTTTTAGAATGACTTCCTTGACGCTGTAGGCATTTAATTCTTTTGGCCAAATGCAATACTGAAATTAGTTCTGCCTCTCATATTACTCATCCAATCTATTTTGTACCATTTTTATGCTGGCATATAGTTAATGCTGTAGATTTATAGAATAATAGAATACCGGAGCTGGAAAATACCTCAAAGAACAACTGTCCATCTATCACCAATATTTCTCCACTAAACCATGTCCCTTAGTATACAATCAGAGAATTACTGAGATTGGAAAATGATCTGCCATATAGCTGTTTTCATCTCTCCTATTATGTACCTCAGTATAAATGAAACTAAAGCTGTTAAAATGTTTTTCAGAATTTAATTGTCCTAGTTAATATTGAAAACATTGTACAAAAGCATATCCTGTACTGAAATATAAAGTAGATTACAAAAGGCCAATTTAATAGTGTATTATGGTTTTAAAGCACCAATTTTTGATATATACGATTTTTTTAAGTCTGATATATAGCATTCCATTGTAACAACAAAAAAAAAAAGCTTATGGTATATGAAGTCTTGTGATCACAGAAAACAATAAGGTGAATTTCTATGTACTCTGCATCATGTATTAATTTACTGTAGTAAAGTGTTCATATTGGATTTAAACTCATGCATTTTGTAGTTTGCTAGTTTATGAAACATCTTCATGAAACCGTTCTGAAGATAGTGTTCTTTAGAATAAGACTCCACACGTACAACTCAACAAAATTATGTATATTTTCTTTTTGGCCAGTGCTGTACATTTCTCTAACATCTGATATTGTAGTTTTCCTTCAGTAGTTCTATAGTTAATTCTTTAATTTCATGAGGTATATTTTTGTTGATGTTTTGAGTAATAAATAAATAGCAAAAACGTTCTGTGTTACAATATATTGAAATCTAAATGTATTTTCTTCTAGAGAACTAGAGGACGAAAACGAAGCTTTGTGCCAGATGAAGAAAAACCTGAGGTTGGAATATAGTGTTTTGATTTTTTTTGTTTGTTTGTTTTAAACACTTTCACAAAAAAATTAAACTTTCAAATGTTCAAATATTACTTTCAGTACTGTAATTGAAAATATTTGCTTTCTTCCCCTTCTTTTCCCCCATTCCTTTCTTTTGTCCGCTGTTATGACAGGAACGGATTCCCAGAGAAAGAAGACAACGGCAGTCTGTTCTGCAAAAGAAGCCCAAATCAGAGGATTTAAGGACTGAATGCGCTACATGCAAGGGGACTGGAGACAATGAAAATCTAGTCAGGTAGGTTTGATGTTCTGACCTTATGAGGGATTAAATTCCATCTTCATCACTTTGTTTTCATGATTTTTATTGAAGAAAATGTGCTTATAGAAACATTTAAGGGAAACATTTAAGGGAAACACTGACTTGATTCACTTATTGACCTGCCAAACATGTTTATGCTGTGGATTAAGATGTAAATAACCAAGGTAATCTGTTTTTCTAACACAAAGGAATTAATTTTCTCTTGTCAGAGTGAGTTGTCAGTGTTTTATAGCAGGTCAGAAAGATAAACCAGTAATTCAATGATAGTAAAGCAACAGGACTATCTTAAGACTAATTAAACTAGTATCATCAACAATTTTATGAGTTAAAGTTTGGATTATGAGTAATTCATGTTTTTAAAAATGTATTAATGCTACCTCCATTAATACAGATCATAAAAGGGTTTGATAATCATATTCCTTATCTGAAATAGAGCTGAAAAAAAAAAACCCTCAAGTGGTGTTTTAGTAGGTTCAGAAATCTAATTAAAGTGTAGAATAGCTATTCAGTGGCAGCTACTATTGACCACAAGTTTTGCTGATTTAAACTTTATATCTGGCTTTCTGACCTCTTTGTGAAGCTGTAGAAGCTGCTCATAACTCTTGAAAGAATAATAATGGAGCCTAGCAACCAGAAAACAAATTCTAATCGAATCTACTGAACTTTCATTAAAATGATCTCATAATAAATTCAAATAAAAAATAGTGTTATACTTAGGTCCTTCATGATTCAGTTAGATTTTATGGAAAAGGTCTCCCCTTTCAGGACAAATATAATTGGTATTTTTAACTGTAGGGTTCATTCTAGAATGCACGTTTTCATTTCATTCAAGGAATCAGTTATAGTGAAAGTCAGAATCAGTGATAAATGCAGGCAAAATGTAGCTTTAGAATTAGGATAAATCCCAGATACAGATGTCTTCTGCTGAGATGAGCTTATTTTATATCATGATTATAGCATATCTTGTACTGTAGAAGTTGATGCAATTTCACAGATTAACAGTCATAGGATTTGAAGGGGCCTCTGGAGGTCATCAAGTCCAACCCCCCTGCTAAAGCAGGTTTGCTTCAGTAGGTTGCATGGGAAAGTGTCCAGGTGGGTTTTGAATATCTCCAGAGGAGACTCCACAACCTTCCCGAGCAGTTTGTTCCAATGCTCTGTCATCCTCAAAGTAAAGTTCTTTCTTATGTTCATGTGGAATTACCTGTATTCCAGTTTGTGCCCATTCCCTCTTGTCCTTTTACTGGACCCTACCAAAAAGAGGCTGGCCACATCCTCTCGGTGCCCATCCTTTACATATTTGTAAGTATTGATATGATCCCCACTCAATCTTCTCCAGGCTGAACAGTTCCAGTTTTCTCAGCCTTTCCTTATAAGGGACCTGTTCCAGGCCCCTGTCTTTGTGGACTCTTTCCAGGCGTTCTCTGTTTTTCTTGAACTGAAGAGCACTGAACTGGACACAGTTCTCTAGATGTGAATTCACCAGGGCAAAGTAGCAAGGGGAGGATAACCTCCCTCAGCCTTCTGGCCACTCTTTTTTAATGCATAACAGGATACCATTGGCCTTCTTGGCCACAAGGGCATGCTCCTGGCTCATGGCCTTCTCTGCAGAGCTCCTTTCCAGCTGATCAGGCCCTAGTCTATTCCAGTTCATGCAGTTATTTCTCCTGGGGGTAGGATTCTTTGGAATTGGAGTACTTCTAGGACCTCATCAGTAACTCATACGTTGTGAAGGTACTCTAGAGCTCGGTTGGCCTCCTGGTTCCTTCCCTGGACCAGACTGAAACAGAAGGCAGGGTATCTCAACATCTGTTATCATAGAAACACAATAATTGGTGGCAACAGTTTTTAACTCTCTGCAACAGGAAAATAGCTTTCTTCAGTCCTACTCTCATAACAGTTGGCAAGAAATCAGCAGTGCAAGAAAGCTGTTTGGTTGTGGGAAGAAATCCTGGAAACATATACTGTGCCTTACTACAAAAAGGGCAGTGAGTTAATTTTCTCCATCAGGCTTTTTCTGCAATTCAGTACCAGAAGTGAGAATATAAGGGAGATGAAGTGCTTTCCAGAACCATATATTTAGGCTGAAAATTAAAAATACAGTAGAAATCAAATGGTATGTTTTGTTTATTATGTAATAGTAAGACTTTAGTAATAATTCGAACTGACCAAAAATAAACATGCTGTGTGTCAAACCCTAACAAATTCTTTTATAAACTATTCTCCTAATTAGTTTTAGAAGCAATTTAGGGTTATCTTAAATATAAGTCAGTAGCTTTTTTTTTTTTTTGTAAGGACATATTTTGGCACTGTTTGTTGTTACACAAAAATGTTTCTCAGAAAACTATTATTGTTTTTCATCATCTCTGTCTCTCACTCAGCAAATATTTTGTCGTTACTGGATTTTATTTTTGCCTTGTCTTCCACGAAGAAAAGGGAGGTTAGGGAGAATGTTATAGATGATATTTTTTTTGATTGTGCAATTTGATCAGTAAGTTAAATTAAAATACACAACTGCTGAAACTGCAGATTTGAGGAATAATCTTGATGGGGCCTTCCAGCTTTTCTGTCTTAATGTTACCGAAGACAGACCTAATTGCATGATCCATGAACAATCTATTTTTTCAGAAATGTTATGTTCTGAAAGTTACATAGATGTCTCACTTTTGGCTGCTAACTGAGCAGAGATTAGAGGAAGATAAGCAGTTATTTCTGGTATTTCAAAGATTGCAACACTGCACTCTCCCTATCCCATGCCAATAACGTAAATTGCTTTCTTTGTCATGTAGAGGTTTGTGAGGTAATTCAGACCTGAGGTCCCTTGTTTGTATACCTTTGCACTTTGGCAAATGTTTTTGAGTCCAAGACATCGTCAAACAGAAAGCTGCTTATAATTAAGTGGTTTCTGAACTGCAGTTAAATGCTTATTGGCTGCTAATTTGCCAGCACAGTCTTTCAGCTCACGGTTGAATGAGTTTTGTAAAATACACATTTCTTGAACAAAGATGAATGTTTATTACTAAATCTGGAATAAAAAGTATTAAATTGTTCAACTAGCTATTATTTGACAAATGGAGATTCAGGTTTTTTTAATCTCAATTTTAGATGCAGCAGGGAATGGCTGCAGGATTATTCATTGTCTGTCTACCTGTTGTTCATATGGATACAAAATCTTTAAATAATTGTCTGTAAAATGGTTTGAAACTGTTCCTGAAAGGGCAGATTTCATTTGCATAAATCATAATAGTTCATTAATTGACTGAAGTTTACCTTACTGACTTCAGTTTTGTACTAAAAATTTGATTAAAGTTAGAATATCCATATTTATTAGCTTTTTAAAAACCATATTGACACATTTTAATATGTCAGTACTTCTGTGTGTGTGAGTAGTTGCCATATAATTCATAGAAATGTGAAGACTGTATTTTTAATCACTACTGACAGATTTCATACATAGATATTTCCAATATGAATATGCACTATATTAAAGCTTTGCGTTTTCTGGTTTTGTCCACAAAATGGGGGGATCAATCTTGAAATCCTTCTGCATCACCTTTTTTAAAAATGAATTTATTACATTCATTTTTATGTACATTATTTTTGTTGAATAAAATACTTATGCAGTTTTGGTCTGTTATGAACTTAGTGGAACAGTTACTATTTACAAGATTAGTTGGACAGCAGAAGTTAAAGCAATTCACTCAAATAAGGATAATCTATCATAATAATGAGGGAAACCTCATTTTGGCCTTCCAGTGTTTAAAGGAAGCTCATAAACATGAAGAAAATAAACTTTTTGTTTGGTAGGGTAGATATTGATAGGACAAGGGGAAATGGTTTTAAACTAAAGGAGGGGAGATGTAGATTAGATGTCAGGGGGAAGTTTTTTACTAAGAATGGTGAGGTGCTGGAACAAGTTACCCTGAGAGGTCATGGATGCTGCATTCATGGAGTTGTTTAACACCAGGTTGGACCGGGCCCTGGGTAGCCTGATCCAATACTTATCTAGCAGTTGGCAGCCCTGCCTGTGGCAGAGGGGTTGGGAGCTGATGATCCTTGAGGTCCCTACCAACTCAAGCCATTCCATGATTCAGTGATAAGTGACACTAAAGAAGCCATATTGACTAGAGAATTATGAGTTTTGAATATCCTTTTATTCAAATGAATCATGGAATCATAGAATCGCTAAGGTTGGAAAAGACCCACAGGATCATCCAGTCCTACCATTCACCCTTCACCAATGATTCCCGCTAAACCATGTCCCTCAACACAACATCCAGATGCTCTTTGAACATCACCAGGGTCGGTAAGGTCTCCCCTGAGCCTCCTCTTCTCTAGACTGAACAATCCCAAATGAAATGAATTTTGAGAAGAATAGTAGTAAAAGGTAGTGTTTTTTAAATATTTAATGTAAGGTGCAGGCATGCATTTTATCACAGAGATAAGAATTTGGTAGAAGAGTGTGCAATGGGCACTTTAAACTAAAGCTCTGGGAAACCAGAGACTACTTACAACCATATACTGCTGAGTCTTAAGGGGTAATCAAATACTGAAAATATTTGCTTGGAATAGAAGACACATTTTGAGATAGAGTTTTTAAAGCTTGATATGAAATGTAAAAACTTATCTCTAACACATTCGTAAAGCAATTTAAAAGGCTATATTTGTTTTCAGATGTGACCACTACTGTTTGTTTTAGAAAGCATTTATGTAATGATTTGTTTCATTTTGTAAATCTTTGTAAGTTTTCTGCAGTGGAGAAGTTTAGTGGGTTTCCTTGATGGTTTATTACAGCCATTGATTCATGGAACTTACAAAGCAGTTGCTTGATACTTAAATATCATCTTTTTTTCTTTTTTAATTAAGCTAATAACTCACTAGTTCATTAGTAGAGATATACAAAGTTCTTATGATATTGTCTAATAGCTCTCTTGATAATTTAACTGTATTTAGTAGAAATATGGATAAGATGAAGTATGGCTCAGTATCTAGTAGGTAAAGTTTGCCTTCTGTTTTGTACTGCTCTCCATGAGAAAGTGATTGTGCCATTGTACGCACAAAGTGCTTTTAACATAGCACTACTGTTTATTCTGTTTTGGTAAAAGAACAAAATTGAGATGAACTGCCGGTGTTCAAAACAAACAAACAAACAAAAACATTCAAATACTGACATTCAAATACTTAAAATGTGAAAAGAAGAACAAAATTAAAATGTAATTTATGTATGAGACCAAATTGTTGTTACATTGGCCAATTTAAAGAAAAATCATAAAGGGAATTGGATGTCTTTATATCACAACTTAGAGCAAATATACGTCTGAAACCTTGTGTACTGACTTCTTACACTTCACTATCAGTTAAGTTAGATATTCTCATTTCTTTTGATAGCATAACAGAGAATGTAACATAGACTAGGGTTCTAATTGAAAAAAAATTAAACCAATTTTTTACAAACAGATTTGAATACTGATTATTGTATTCAAAAATGTATAAAATTGGCAAGTGAGCTCTTAAGCATGTGTACAGTATTTGTTTTTAATGCAGATGGTTATTTGAAAGTAAGTAAATCTGCAAATATTTATTTTCGTGTGATTCAAGTAAAACATGACATTCTACATGTGCAGTCGCTGTATCAAGGCAGGTGTTAGGGGAAGGTGAGTAGTAGGAAGATGAAAACGTACAATGGCATATTTACTAAAGAAAAAACATATTTGATACGTTTAACTATAAAGTTTGTCATATCTCAGAGTCACTGAGTCACAAAATAACTGAATATCTTGAAAATCTATACAGCATCTGTAATAGCGGTGCTACAAATGTGCGTATCGTATTTAGGATAATTGACACGGTATAAAGGACTGAGTCCTTAGCTGCACGAAGTTATTTCCTTTAATTCTATTTTTTTGAACAGGAAATTTATTTTAAGTTCTTCTGAATCCTCTGAAGATTTTTACTCTGAAACTGTTGCTCATCACATTTCCTTAATTGCATTTGTCTTGCATAAGTATGTCTTTACATTATTTGTTTCTCTCCGTTCCATGTGAGGTGCCTATCAGTCTTCAAGTTGAGGATTTGTTCCTTAGCTGTTAGTCAGCTGCCAGTTTTGAAGCTCTGCATGAGCTGAAGTTTTTCAGAACAAGCACATTAATAATGAATTACTTTAAATGCACTGCAACAAAATTAACAATCTATCACAGTAATTGAAATAGTATGATTTACAGTAGTTTAAGGCTGTTAATGTAGAGATTAATTATAAGGAAAATATTAGTTAATTCATCCACAATTTGCAACAGTCTTAGGTTTTACAAAGGATTATAAATGCATTATCTTACTGGAATGAAGTACTTGAATGAAGGGAAGCTTATTATTCAGTAGTGTGGTTTATTTCTGCTACATAATTTATGGGGATTCATTCTGCGTGTTAAGTTTTCTAATTAGGTAAGTTACCTGCTGTATCATCTTTTTATTTTTTTTCCTCTCCTGTTGATTTTACTGCCTTCTCAAAGGTATTTCTTTTGATGCTAGATAGCATGTGCACACATATACATACACTTGTATTTCAGTTACTCAGTCCTCTAAAGCTGCATATACCTGGAACATTTTAAGTTTTACTGCAAGAAATCCATAGCAGACTATTGAATGTTGAATTAATTAGAAACCAGTCTATTTAAATGTGGTACCTAAATGGTTTCTTTAATATGCATGTCTGTTCTTTTATGAAAATGAAAAAGCAAAACCTCGATTGATGTCTGGATTATTTCTCTGTCTTGACATTGTCTAACCAGTTAGGTCTTGGGGAAATTCAAGCCACTTAAAAATATAAACTCAGATTTTTAGATAACAAATTTCATTTTTCAGCTGTAGTTTAATTCTTGACACTATGTGATCTTGATCTTAAAGACAACCTGCCCAGAAATGACCCAGAACAGAAACTTTAGAGATACTGTCTAGATTAAAAGACTCGTTTCCATTCAATTCCTTGTTATTAAAAACAGGAAAGCCAGGTTAGGCTGTACGTACAAGGTCATCTAATGGTATTTCTGTCTAAATCATGCTATTAAATCTTGTTTTTGAAAGACAGCACAAAATTAGATAAAAGGTTATTCTACCTACCTGTGATCAAGTACAGAAAAGAATGATCATAGTACTTTTCAGGAAAACGATGATTAGTGTGAATTTATTTTTAAAATATTATTTACATTCTTATGATATTTCCTGTTAAAATACTGTGAAGAAAATAAGTTTTATTTTAATATATAGAATAGAAGAAGAATGCATGCTTGTGTCTCTCACTGTTGTGAAAGTTTTCAAACCCTACTGGAGTATTACTGTGATGTTTGGCAAGGTTTTTCAGTGCTCCATTACCAAGTGATTTTTTTTATTTCCCAACATTATTTGTTTGTTTTGCTTTTCTCTCCTGAAATCAGTCAAGGATTCATTTTCCATGGCTACTTGTTTTTCTTCCAGTTACTTCCTATACTGTTTAGTGATCGACCCCCCTTGAAGTTAGTTTAATGCAAGATTTATCTATCTCTTCATCTATATGTCTGTCTGTCTATGTGTCTATTTGAAAGTTGTAGGCCAGTGACTCCCAATTACTTGTATGCTGGGCTTTATCTGTTTACTGGGCTTTAATCTTACACTGTGCAGTAGAAGTTTGCACACTCTTCAGATGGAAGTTCTATTCAGTCGTTTAATTATCAGAAGATCTTGGTATTGGTGTTTAGTGTCTTGATCCTAAATGCTTGTGGACTTGTATCATGAACTTTAGAAGTAGTACATTTTTCAAGTAACAGCTTGTAAATAGAAATTCAGGCAGATCTTTCTGCAGAATTACTTTCTGTTCTACTAATAATATTTTACTTTTCTTGATCAGTGAATTTTCAAAAGTAGTTATCCTTTTCTCTGGCTGCAGCTGCTTGATTAAGTCTGTGCTGCAATCATGGATTTGTACGTTAGAGCTTTACACTGTATTTGGCAGTTGTCATCTGTTCCCAGGACAGCTAGATATTTCAGGATTTATATCTTATTTTTCTGGTTGCCGTAAGAAATACATGGATCAGAGGCCTCCATACCTTTTTCTAACTCCCGAGTTCCAAAAGAATTAAAAAACATAATACTCAGGCTCTGTTGATTATCTTTGCTCTAAGTAGTGAGTTCTTTAGAAAAAAATGCCCGTGAGTGAGGTGCCTCTGCAGAAGATTAAAATTACTTTAACAAAACAAGATGCAGAGAATGTGGAATTACATTATCTGTAACAGCAGAGGCTGATGACCTAGCAAAGTATTTCCCAGCCTGGTTCCTAGTAATACATTATAGCTGCAAAAGATTTAAATATTTATCTTGATAGGGTCAGTAGCATTTATTTTTGTGGGTATTCTTAAGAATTTTTTCTTAAAGCATCAAACATGTATCAAATAATCCAGTTCAGTTGGCATCTGTATGTGTCAGATCGTTCTGGCCAAACAGCTTCGGTCACTTTCAGTGCAGCAAGGTTATCACATCAGAGCATTTCATAGAACAGAGTGCTCAAAAAACAAATGTCGAATTCTTTATCAGTTCACATCTTCTGCATTGTTAAACTGAGCCATAGCTACAGAAACCATGAAACTGAAACACTTAAATTTACAACCTGAGAATGTTTGTGTTCAGATATTAAAACAACGTGGTAGAAGACAGTGGCAGGAAGCAATAACCCTTTAAACACTGTATTGCAGCCTTAATTTTGGCTTGGCACAATTAGCATCAAGTGAGCATCTGTAGAGTCAATTTCCTAAAGTAAAGTCTGTCCACAGAATTGTAATGTTAATTATGAATTATTTGAGTATGCTAAACTATAATAATTTGTCCCAGTATGCAGTCGATTCTGTTTCTTACTTTTGTTACTGCTGCCCACTACTACTGCTCCTCTTTAGTCTGTAGTTAGATAACCTGTGTGGGGTTTTAATAGTAGGAGGCCTGAGTTGTTAGTGCAAAAATCATCTGCAGTATTCAAAATTTGATATGAAATCAGAGAGAACATATGTTTTGCGTTACTGAAGAGGTACATACGTGAAAAGTAGGTAAGAGTACTGGAACCTTAACGCCTTGGAGTCTTTTTTTTCTAGGTATCAACCACAATTTTTATTGACGTGAGTAAAATGGAATGTAACACAAATTTTCATTAATAAATTAATGGAGCAAAAATGTGTGCAATTTCTTGTTAATTTAGGACTAAATTGGAAGCTTTCTATTTGGTGGAAAATGATGATCTCTGGATAGCTGTGGATAGTCTACTTGTATATATGAAATATTATCGTTCTTTTTTAGCTTAATTCAGTAACATAAGATATTTCAGAGCTGGGTACTGGAGAACATACTTTTAAAACCATAGTCAAGGAAGCAAATAAAAAATTCCCCTTACAATGCGTCTTTAGCACCATGATGCACTGTGTAAAGAAGACTGTTTTGCAGTATATGTTAGAGGAGAAATTCATTTTATTGTAGTAAAACTTTAATATAGCTGAAATGATTTATGCATAAAATCTCCTAAATGGAAGTTAATACAAGTTAATATTAATCTTTTTATAGAATATCTTTTTTTCTGAATAAGAATAGAATTCTTGGTTTTATTTGTTGTTCCTATATTTTGGCATAATATTAGTATTCGCTACAATTTTGTCTATTGTGGATGATATTTCTTTGGTTCCCTGTCCTTGCAGCCGTTGAAATTAATGACTGGATAATCTAGACTACCGTAATTATTCATTTGGTTGTTTCCTTTTACATGAATTTTGCGATTGTTTTTATTTATTTATTTTTTAAATCATATGTATCTGAGTCTGGATTCAGATTTTCTTTTGCTTTACAATTAATAAAACTGACTTCTTTGCAGCAAGTGAGGTTATTACCATAACCTATATTGTTTGTGTTGTGATGACTTTGCATTCTCTTATCAATAAAAACTACTAATTTGTATCTGCCATTCAGAAAGCCAGAGATCTGATTCATAATAAGACAAGAATTCGGTATCTCTATGTTCAGCACGTCATTGCTTTATAACAATCTCATTCTTCTTGTTCGTGTTTTTCCTAAGCATTTACCTTTTGAATTGATTTTTTTTTTCTAATACTTGATCTCTGTCACGAAATGTCTTATCTTATTTGAACAAGTATTTTTTGGATGTTGTTGTCATATGAAGCTCAGAAAAAAAAAAAAAAAACAAAAAAGATCTTTGCCATTCTGTCTTGAATACAGTTGTAGCTAAATTTGCAAACCTTTCTTTGATTTCACGTTGAAGAACACCTGGTAACATTACTTGGCTTTTAAGAGAAAGACTGTAGAAAGGAAATGGGGAAAAGAAAAAAAAAAAGTTTTCTTTTCTAGTATGATTTTCTTTTTTTTTTTTCCATTCTAGTATGATTTTCTTTTCTAGTATGACTTTGTTCCTTTTTCATATCAGTGATTGTAATAATGTAAAGGTCAAGCACTAATTAATTTTCAGTTCTCTGATTAACTGGGTAAAACTGTCTTTTTCTCTTTTCATTTTTATTTTTCTCATAACTGTCAGTTAAACTAAGTAAAACAGCGCTCTTGTATTCCATATGTATTTTGCTGTTGAGGAACATGAACAATAAATTTCTGTAATTCTGACTTTGAGGTCTGATGCGTTGCCATATTAGGGAAATACACAGTAAAATATAAGCTGACACTGGAATTTGATGTTGTAACTGACTTTTACCATTGCACATAAACAGAGTAATTATTCTAAATCATACCATCACTTTTAGCTGGATAACCACTAAAATCACTGCACAGTGGTTTCCTGAAAATGCCACAATCCTTCAACTGCCAAATTAAGCCTAGGGAGAACAACTATCAGTAGTGCCTGTACAGTTATGTAGGGAGATACGCCCTGAACCAAGTGAAAAGATATTCTGGGAGAACAGTAACCTTTCCCATGATGTGTGCATTTTCCATTACATTTCTGACACAAAATGCTGTGAAATGATTTAATGGTGACATTTTGTTTTGCTGACTTTCCCTTTTCTCATTAAAAGGAAACAAAAGTTAGGTTAGGAAGGTAGAGGAAGGGTGGCCAAGCATTTGAATTCTATTACAGAAATCTCTGTTCTCTTTTAAAGACAAAAACAAAGCCATTCTATGTGCATTGTTTCTCATATTGAATTTTACTGATCATGGGGGAAGGGAAATGTATGTATCTCCAGCAACAATATTGAATGCCTTTTTCTGTAAAGTTAATTTATGTTGTTGCTCTGCAGTAATTGCATGCAGAGGATGATAATTCAGGAAAGCATCCTTTCTAATTAGCAATCACAGAGACCTTATACATGAGCTATACAGCACAGTACACTTATTTCTGCATGTCATTTTTTATATATATTATTATAAATTGTTGGAGAAGAGAGCAAAGTATGAGCAACTATAGTACACTGAAAGGTCAGCATTGTCACTTGGAAATGGATAAGTTTGTATGGAGTGAGAAAGCTTCTGCCCATCGATATCATACAGGAGCTTGTCTGCATCTAAGCTAATAAATGTAAGCGTGGTTGAACAGGAAATATTACTTGTCTGAAGTGTGGTTCTTGCATCCTTTGTCAGCTTTTGCAATTAATGAAAAATGATGCTTTTGCCTAGCACAGTGTACACTTTCATCCTTGAAAAACACAGTTTTGGTTTTTGTTTTCTTAAGGATGTATAAAGTTTTCTTGGCACTTTTTTTTTTTTTTTCTCTCCTCCCATCCAGTTGTAATGTGTTGGATGATTATTATTGCCATTGCAAGTCACTAGGTTTCCCTGTGGGGGCACTGGAAAATAAACTTTAGAGATGCAATTGTCCAGTGACTTGTAAGAAAAAACATAGGTATTGGAGCATGTTTGCTGTCACGTTATTTATCGACCAGTCAAGAAGACATGCTGTGTTTGACAAAACGTCAGAATATTCTTCAGTCATTTCTGATTTGAGAGCCTTAGTTCTTTAATTGAAATCTAAAATGAAAATAATTTATTCGATTTAACTATTTGTAGTTAAAAGCAAACAGAGGCAACTAACCCTGCACTTTTCCTGGAAGCTAGTATGTATAGTTGGGTTTCACTGGTAGAACATGTGTTATGAAAAATGTAGGAACTGAGAACATTTTCAGGACTTTATGAAAACTTCAGCATCCTATATATGGTGAAATATGTTTGATGAAGTGTTTGTGTTTTCCAGAGGGAATTTTAATGATAATGATAACCAAGTGGGTATTGATGCTTGAAATGTTGCTCAGTTTTCACTGGAGTTGATAGAAGTAAATGCAAGTATAATTCAGTGATACCAGTGGACTGGTAGCTAACTTAGGATATATTAGAACATTATTTTATAGAATTTTCTCAATTGATTGCAAAAATCCATAGGTATGTAATCTAATTGATAAAAATTTGTTGCCATTTATTTGACAATGATATCTAAACAGTAATTTCAGATCTAATTCTTACCAAAGGCAATTAAAAATGAAATAGGTGTGGTGAAGTTGTTTTGGCCGCCTTTAGCTGTTTGTAATTTCGTACAGCAATAAAAGCCAGCAATAGCAGTACCAAATTTGCACAGCAGAAACTTGATTATAACTTGGTAGGAAAATACTGTATGAATAAAAGTGCATACTTCACTCTGAACTGCGGCTAAGTTTTATCCTTGGATTTAAAAATCTAATACATTTGAAGACCTTTCTGAAGTGTGCTTGTTACTGAAATTCAGTGACAAATTATAGCTGGTCCTGATGTTGTTACCTAGGGAAATAAGGGAGAGAAGTTGAATCTTCTATTTCTATAGTATGTCGGTATTATGCCTTTCTGGGCCTCAAAATGGATGTCTCTCTGAATCTTCCGATATGGACCACTTATTTCATGTCCTGTCTCTGCTTAGCAATTAAGGCAAATAGAATATAAAAGAGAATGGATAAGATTCTTGTGCATTTTTCCATCTAACGCAGTGCATGCTGATTAGTATAACCACAAGGGAGCACAGGCTTGTTGTTTGTGCTTGGTAAAAGGCAATTAAAATAAAGTTTAAACTCTCTCTTTATGACCTTGACAGTCAGTTTCAGAATTTTAGTGGACTTCTAGTTTCCAGTCTAGAGACTGTTTTGGACATGACTTCCTAAGGGGGTATATTTTTGCATTAGTATTCAACAATGCTAAGATTGGGAGAACGAAGGATGAAGGTTTTTGTGGGTGGTACACAGTGTAACGTAAAAATCCACACTGAAAAGGAATAAATTAGTTTTGAAGATATTCAAAAAGAAAAACAAATTGCATTCAGTAACAGCATGAGAAATTTTGGCAAGGATAACCTTACTTAATAAGTTTTGAAGACTGTTTAATAATAAATGACAGATAAAGAGAGCAATTTCTAGATTTTTTCTGGCTTGATGAAGACTAAGTAATTGTAACTGCCAAGCATGTGAGCCTGTAGAGGGATGTTAAGCAATGCATTTGAGAAAAAGATGCTTAATGTCCATTTTAAAAGAAAAGTTACATCTGTTGAGATTTTAGGTTTTGCATGAGTAAAATCAGTATTGCCAGTTTTAGTAGTCGGAGCAGTGTTCATCAGTCTAGTATTTAATTGACATTTTTTGCATTTTGGAGAGTTTATGCCATTACTGGTATATAAAAAGCAGCAGTTTGATATCTTAAGATGCAAAGTAGATGAAATGGAAAAAAAAAAAGTGTTATTTTGTAACCAGTCATAGTAAAATTATTTAAATTTACATAAAAACAGCCTGTCGTCTGCTGGTACCTACTGACAGTTCTTTTAATAACACTGGCTGTGAAAAAGAGATAAGAAAACCAGCGGGCTTTTAAAACTCCAGTGGTAATCTTAGTTTTTCACATTAAAGAACAATAAGTAAACTGTAGGACTTTAATTTTCTTCAGTTCTGAAAGGCTTGTCTAAACCATTTTTGCTTTTATAAAGAGCTGAATCATGGAGCAGCTGTGATTGGAAGAGACCTCTAGAGCTGGTCCCCAGCCCCTTGCTCAGAGCAAGGTCAGCTGGAGTAACTCATGCCAGGCAGGGTCTGGCTGGGTTTTCAATACCTCCATGGATGGGGTTTCTGCAGCCTCTCTTGTTCTGTTTGACCTTCCTCACAGTAGAGCAAACAAACAAACAAACAAACAAAAAATACACTCACAAAAAGTGCTGCTGCTTATGCTACAATGTGCACTGTTTTAATTTGTCCCTGGTTCCTCTAGCCCTTTCATTCAGCACCACCAGGAAGTATGTCCCTCCTCACCCCACACAAACACAGGTCAGATGAACTGGCTTTCTGGGGAGGGTCTTAAGAGTACTAATACCCTGATAGGGATCATAGTTCTTTGAAGTCTTGATATGAACAGCCTCTGTGAGTTAGCCGTTATTTTCTGAGTCAAAACTATTGTGGCCTCTTTTTCACCTTGTATGTAGCTGCACACATGTATGTAGGTTTGTATAGTTTGTATGTGTAGGCATGTAGTGGTCAGGAAAGCAACTACAAATTGTGAGGCCTGTACAATACTCCTCTGTGCTATCATTTCATCTGGATTTTGCTCTGAAAGAAAGTGGTGCATTAGCTTGTGCTAACCCACTTGATTACTGTATGTTTATAACGGTGTTTTGCATCTTTGTGGGAAAGGAAGTTTGAGTGAAGTTTATAGTACTTGGTACCTAACATTTTTTTTTCAGTTAGTCCTGCTTAGCGTAGAAATCACATAAGATTAAATTTCTAAAAAACTGGAGTCCTTTATTCTGAAACTTGAATTAATAACTTATCTGCTTAGTTCTACTTAAATATCTTAGTCTCATTTTAATTATGAAAATAATATCTTACTATTTCATTCAAGGTTATTTTCACTTTTTCATGAGATGCTTAAGAAAAGTTCCCATTCTCATCATTTCTGCATCTAAATTTAATACTAACCCACAAGTATGAAATGATTAATTTTTTAGTAATGAAGATTGGTAAAATTCTGAAATTAAGCAGCGTGTCATTTTCAGCGTAGATTAATTCATATTGAAGTTATTTGAAGTACTTTTTCTCAGTCTACTACATATGAAATTGTTTACTTGAATATAGTAGACTTTATAAGTTAAAGTGATACTATTCAAAACATTATTATTGTCATTATTATTGTCAACTTAAAGAAAATGTATCAGTTGCAAATGCACTTAATACATAACATATAACAAGATACGCAAAGAGAAGGGAAACCTTTGTTTCTGGTTAAATATTTCTGTCTTTTTCAGCATCTTGAATGTGTTCAGTGTTCTCTGTCAGCCCCAGAAGTGCAAATGTTTTTAGAATGCTATATTTGTTTTTGCCATTTCTTAAGATGTATATAACATTTTTGTTCAAGCAGCCAACAGAGCTTGGCACTAGAGCTTTGGGAAAGTAGTACTTCAGCCTCCCTTGATCATTGTTTTTGAGGCTTTTTGTCTCTGTTACTGTCACAAAAATGTTTTCTGCGATTCACTGGAGAAGTCATTGCTGAATGTTTTTTGGAAAATTTTTGGAAACATTTTTAAATTAAAGTTTTCAGTGGTTCTTTTAGATTGTTAGTTTCAATTCACTTCTTTCAAATTCATGTTACTGTTTATGCTTCTGAAATAGTGCAAGCTACCCACTCCAGTTTCTCCAGTCATGAATAATGTATAGTATACTTCTATACAGTGACTGAATTGTAAAGTGTTTACTTACAGTCAGTGAAAAGTGAAATGCTCAAATAAAATGTCTGTGACTGAAACATATCAAAACCTACTCTGAAGGTTTGTAGCTGGCATTGGAAGAGATGAAAATTTGATACGCTAAGCACTGGTGATAATAGCAGTACTGGACCCTACCTTCTGTTCCACACTATTTATAATACAATAATCAAACTAAAAGTTTCTTGTATCTCTAGTATGCCTCCATTACAATGGATGTTTTCAGGCAAAATTGCCAATTGTTGATCTGCTTCTTAGAGTTGAGCAAGTCTATTATCTTAAATGCACACAGGCTTTTAAGTGAATTGAAGAATTTGATCAGCAGCCTCCTTTTCTTTCCCAAGGACAGAACAGAAGTACATCTGTGTCAGTTTGATGAAATCTGGAATATTGGAAGGAAACCTTTAAGACTGTTGTATGCGGAATGGCTGCTTAGAGAAAGAAAACTGTGGATGGTGGTTGGAAGAGAAAGAGATACTGATACTTTTTAAAGACTCAGCGAGCCAGAGTTGCGGATAGAAACCCGTGCTGAAAAGAGCAGTTTGCTGTGGTAGAGTCATTAGAGCTGAGATGAGAGTCTCAGTGTTTTCCAGTGAGTGACTAGAAAATTACATCATGTTAAATTTTTAGCTACTTTACATGTTGCAGAGGATATGCAGTATGCTTATAAAATTTCTCTTTGATACTGGTACTTTATTGTGAAAATACTGAAGTTACTTGGAGATAAGAAATTAGCTTTTTGGCTGAACTTCTAGTCTCCATGTTTTTACATATTTTCTTTGATGTTATGTGGTACCTTTCATCTGTCTTGACCAACTAATTTGAAAATAGTCTAGGCCTCATTTGGAGTGTTTTCATTTTCCTCTTTTCCTGTAAGGAGAGATTTCAGAAATCAGTTTATCACAATCAGAGATTTTACAGATTCCAACACTTGGCAATTTTCTTGAGATAATTTCTTTAACTTCTTTGTATCCCCCACCTTTTTTTTTTTTAACCTTTTGTATGTGTGCCATTCTGGTGCATCATTTGATGTCTATGTTGGTCATTTCTTGAGAGGAAACTGAACCAGTGTTAAGGAAAAGGGAGGTGCAGAAGCATTACAGAATAACGATGACCATTAATAAGGAAAAAAGCTAAATTTTCTCTTTGTAGTTCTGATGTCATGCAGAATGACATCCAATCTTCTGTTATTTAGTACTTTTGTCCTCATATTCATGCTTTGAAGACAGTATCATTAGAAACACATTTGAGCTGTTACTAGTTACTTTAAAAAGCAGTTTCATTTCTACCTTAAGTGAATATTGAGAGATTTTTTTTATGATTATTATTTTCATATTTCAAAGGGAACTGTAATATGAAAGAGATCTGTCTGAGGGTGCCCAACCACAGAGGTAACAAAAGCTTAGGGAACCGCTGAAATGGAAAAATAATTTGACTCGCTTTGCACCCAGCATGGCATACGGTGAGCCATCAGTTCACTCCACTGGTTTGTTGTGCTTTAGGTTTGTTCCATGCAGACTTTGCTGCCAAAAGGTAATATAATGAAAATATATATTAAAAATATCTTTTCTGTCTGAAGAAGTTACTACATTTTAATTCAGTTGAAACAAACCACACTTCATGCTTCAGCTATGCTATCTTGTAGATGCACTTTTACTGTAAGTAATATTCAATTGCAAAAAACAGTGCTTCCTTGTTTCTCATAACAATTTTTTTCAAAGGTCCCATTTTATACTGTTTGAGGAAAAAATGGTGGTAAATGTGTTACAGTGTACATCATGGTATTATTTCAGTGATTTTAAGTTTTCTTAGAAATGATTATATAAAACCTTGCATATAGTTGCACTTATAAAACATTTTCTTAGTACACTTTTGTTGATTATCTTAAATACTGATAATTAACAATTTTATATTTAGAATGCAGATAGTCTTCATTGCTTTTAAGGTTTATGGGTGACATCTGATTTTTATTTTTTCGTGCTCTCTTAACCATGACAAAGAGCACCATATGACATATTTGAATAATTGCTGTTCTAAATACTTTTCTGAATAGCTGTTCTTGTAAGTGATGTATGATTTTTGTACATAGCTGTATTCTGATGTAAGTGTATACATATTTGTTAACTTATGACATAATTTGAGAAACTATCACTAACTATTGTATGCTCAGAAATGGTTTGAAACAGAACTGTAATTCTTGTGGCTCTTGTGCATTTAATTTTTGTGTATTTCACTTTTTTTTAGAAAGTTGTAAAACTGAAGGCTGAAAATGAATTAACAAATTACTGTGAAATATATGGAATGCTTGCATTGTAAGTTAAGCAAATGTGCTTCAAAACACTTCTCGGCCTTTCTATATCAGTTAATAAGCAAATTCTTCATCGATCTGAGCAGTACAAAAATATTCTGGCCTTTTGAGAGAAAAAAAAAAAGTCCCAGTATTAAATGTATGCGTGTGTGTATGTGTGTGTGTTGTACAAGTGAATACACTGCTTTCTCCATACTTTTCTAGCTTACTCCGTATTTTATTTATAAATGCATCTAGAAACTTTTTATTTAAGCTGTTTCAAAGTGTTTTATTCTAGATTTGTAAATATTCATGGATGATACCAGTTTTTCTGAGGCTTGGAGTGTTTGTTTGGTTTTGGATAGCTACAAATATACATTGTGTTCTGTCACAGTTACAAAACAAATTTTGAAAGTTTTAACACACAATCTTTGTTTAGCTTTTAATTGACAAAATGTTAATAGTTTCTAGCTTTCAATAGAATACAAAGTCCCTTTTCAGTCAATGAGAAGGGCCTTTATTTATTAGTACCTTTGCATTTTGAGATGTCGTTTTACTACTTTTGCAAAATGAGACTGATTATGTATCACCCTTGGACAACTCTTAAAAATCAAGTATTGGTGTGTGGACAGTCAGATGCTTTCTTCAAGAGGGCTACAAAAAAAGATTTCATGCTATTTGTTGTAACTGAGAGAAATGCTCATTTCTCTCAGTTTTTTTTTTCAGTGTAGCTGCTTGCCATCCTGATCTTGCAGCAGTCAGCAATACTTGGAAGTAATGGCTGATATAGAGATTAGTCTGCTAACACCTGAAATGAAAGCGCTTAGAATATCCAGCACAAATTATCATAATTTCTTGCTTGACTACTTCCTATATAGTAGCTTGTAGATCTGCAGGCTCTTTTCTGATCCCTTGATGTTGTTGTGAAACCGAGGTCACTACAGTACTGGCCGGCTCCTGAGTCTGGCATTTCAGGAGACTGGTGATGAATTTCCTATGAAAATGTTGGCCTAATGTCTCAAACTGAGCATGTGAAAACTAAAGCTACATTGCCTAATGATTATCATAACTGTTATGTTATTCAGAATTTACCTTCATGAGAGGAGAAAGGTAGCCATATAACAGTTGTTTGAGAAGAACCTCAGGAGGTTATAGAGCTTTGTTTGTCTTTCAAAGAGGGTGTTATCCCCAGTGGAAGAGGTAGTTTGTGGTTGTGATAAGCTGAGTCTTGAGTAACCCCTGAGCTCACTGCATAAGCTGTCCCGCTGCTGCACTACTTAGAACAGAGAAGCTTTTTCTAATGTGCACCTTGAGCTTTCCAAACTTGTGTCTGTCACATTGTCAAATGTGATGGGAAAAGTTTAGCTATGCTGTCATTGTAAATGCTCTTCAGATGGGTATAGGCTGCAATTGTATTCCCCTGCCTCACACTATAGCATCCTCTTTCCAGGACTAAATAGGGCCAGATCCTGCAGCCTTTGATGCCATCTTGGTAAGTGTCACATGAACTCTGTTTTCTCATCATCTCTCTTGAATTGTGTTGCCCGAAACTTGTTACGGCATTTTAAGCTATCTTTCATTAGCATTGGGAAGATAGAAATAATAGCCTCCCTAGATTTGCTGGTTCCACTTCTGTTGAATCAAATGGAGTTTGGTATTTACTTTAACTTCCTGTTCCTTTTTGCAGAGCTGCTTCTTAGCCAGTTGGTTCTCAGTCTGTATGATGTGTGGAGTTAATCTTCTTTGATGTAGAATTTCATAGTTCTGGATGAATTTCTTAATTTTCTGCTGGTCTAGTCCTCACATTTCTCAAGTAGATTTTAGATTGAAGCTTTACCATTCAGTGTATCGACAACACTTCCTAAGTTAGTGCCTTTCACAGATTTGCAGAGAGTGAATTTGTGATCATCTTTGATGAAGACAGTGATCTATATTAGCCTCCAAATCAACCTCTGTGGTTCTTTGTCTGTTAATGGACACCATACAGATCTCAAGCTGTTGTTTGCTGCTCTTTGGCCCAGCAGTCTAGCCAGCTTTCAGCTTATGCATCCAGTCTTAATATTTGCAAATGCACAGGAGATTAAAATGCCTTAGCTGTACATGTTTCACTGTATCACCACCGCTTCTCCTCCCTCATTCATGTAGCCACTCATTTCATAATTGAAAGCACTAAAAATAAGGTTATTTGAACAAGACTAACCCATCTACACATGGTAAGTCTTTTAAAAGTGCTCTGGGTTAGTTTCTTGTATTTCATATGTTTGAAAAGGAGAACATTATCCTTGGTCTTTCTTGATACGGAGGTGAGGCTGAGCAGCCTATGACTTTCTCAGTCCTATTTGCTACCTTCCTTTAAAGAGCATGTCTTAAGTCTTTAAGATGAGCATGTCGTAGCATTTTTTGTATTGTTTGTCATGATGTTGTTTAGATTTTACACAGGAGCCTGATAGAGATATCAAGCACCCCTTTCAGAATCACTATATTGAAATCCCCATGGATTGTGGAATATATTCAACCTAAGCCTGACTTGTTTTCTTGCAATTTACTGCCTTCTCTTTCCTATATCTTGCTGGTGTACATGGAAGTCTGGAAAGTGATTTCCACTGAGCAAACTGAAGCTTTGAGCTCCAAGACATCAAAGTACAAAGTACATCAGGTTCTTCTGTGTTATTGACTGAATTGCAATCCATATTTTCTCTGAACTTCTTTTCATTGCTAACCTTCTTGTAGAACTCTTTTTTGTTTCTCATTGGGTTCATCTGAGATTATGCTTTCTGAATTTTGTCTCTTAAGTACTCAAACAACCTCTTAATACTCCTCCTATGTAATTTGCATTTATTTCCATTTCTTATGTTAGCATCGCTCATTTTGCATATTTAGTACAGTAAAAAGCTTCTTGCTTATCCAGACAGACCTTCTGCTGGATTTCTTCATCTCCTGCAGAGTGGAATGGGCAATCCTGAGCTCCAAGTAGATTTTATTTAAAAAATCAACCCTCTGTCATCTGCTAAGAGCCACCAGCAGGATTCTGCCTCATGCTTCCTTTAAAAAGCCAAGCTTTCTTCTTCAAAAGCCATGATGCAGCTCTTTATAGTGTTTATGATGAAATAATAAATCTTCTGTAATTTTTAAACTGCAACAGTGATAAGAGACTGTACTACGCTTTTTGTTCTCTGGATGCAGTGTTCCAGTGAAGTTTTATTAGTGTTGTTAACCTTCTCAACCTATATATAAGCAATAAGTAAAACCTGGTCTTGATTTCTGCTTTTCACAGTCATTGCAGTAAGCATAGGACAGATTTGGAACTCTGCTATACTGTACAGCACTTCGGCAAAAAGGTGATACTTTAGAGAGGCTTACATCAGAGAATTGCATGATACCTGCTCCATACAGTGGGACTGCTCTCTTTGATAGAGCGTTTGAGCTGGAAACCGAAATCCAACTTTGGCTTATCTTGTGGCACTCTGATAGTCATATTTGGATCTTAATATTTTGAAGTTACAGAGAAGGATCTAAATGTTTCTCTGGTACCAATAACCACTGATAACTGATGTCTAGCATAGTAGTTTAAGCCTGCATTTTCATTAACAGTGGTGTTAAAGGAGCTCTGCAGCTCCTTTAGACCATGCGTAGTGACCATTCATTGTTAAAACTTAAATGTTGCAATGAAATTTAGATTTTTGCAATCTGAATTAATCTCTCCCCACTAACTAAACAGCAACCCACAAAAATGACTTTATCTACTTGCTCTTTAAAACCAACAATAAAATCTTTAAGCTTCATTTAATGTACTGAATTGGAAAATAATATATTTTTCAACTTTTTTTTATCTTTCAGTTTATTTTGAATTTAAAAAAAAAGACTCCTCTGTTCATTCTTTGTAATAAATATTTTTAGGCTATGCTGTTAACTTACTTTGTTGATAGATGAAGTCTTAATTTCACAGTTTTTATGCAAGACATAATTTTGTTTAGAAGATACCCTTTAGTTATTATCACCAGCAGAAACTGAAGCCAGTTTAGTCTACTTTGGGATCAAGCAGGCAAAGTGGTTGATGCTGAGTGCTGTATTGTAGGTTCTGTGTGAAAATGTTTCTACAGATGCATTGGGAGCACACTGCTTCAGGACAGCCTAAATGTTCCTGCCTTTAAATTCTTAGAACTTTGAAGTATATAGATTAAGCATAAAAACTGAATTGCAGCAGAACTCATATTGTTTTCCAAGACATAAAAATTGGAGAGGCATGGAAGGACTGTCAGAACTCGATTTTTAGCTCCATTTTCATTGTTAGATTATCAGAGGGAAGCTCACAAATTTTGTCTTTAAGCCAACTAGTCAAGTTTAATTGGTGAAGCATGTTTTATGTGCTCAGACAGTCGAAGAATATAAGTCAGTTGGTATGTAAAAGCCAAGTTAATTCTCCAGTGAAAATGTTTTCCTAATTTTTTTTTGTTTTATTTCATCCCATCTTCTTGAAACAGTAATAAAAGCAAGGGGAAAAAGTAGCACATCTGTGAGAAGAAATAACTTTCTTGTAAGGTGAAGATTTACTTGTTTACTTATGTGGGGGGTCAGAATTACCTTGAAAAAGATGTTTTGATTATTTGAGAAGTACAGAGATTTGATATAAAAAGAGCAATTTTCATACAGTCAGAATTAAAACATTCTGTCCTTAAATCGAATTGGTGTGTACTTCCTTAGATGAAATAGTGTTTTGAATTTGTGTGTGCTTATATTGCCTTTGCCTTTTCTTTTGTTGGTTTGGCATTTTGCATATTTAGTCTATCTACTTGGTTGAAAGAATTGAACATACTGCGTAACTTTACTGTCAGGATAAATACACATTTAATAAGACTTTGCATCTGCTTACTTTGAAAATCAAGACAGCATACAAACTGAGAAAATTGAGTATTGGGTAAAGAAGATGCTTTGGAGAAGGTACTGTTTCATGAGAATTTTAGTTGTGTCTCACTGACTTTATAACATGGTTACTTTTTACTTATTTGTACTACTGTTATATTGATAAATGTGTCATTTATCACATTATAATAAGGAAAACTAATATTAGTCATTTAAACAGGAGATTGAGAAGCATTTTAGAACATACAAATATTCCTGAATATAAAATTGTTTATATTAAAACAAAGCAAAATTTAGGACTAACATTTACTTTTATTATCATGTAATGAGTGTTATTCATCAAAAGTTCAGTTACTCGGGTTATTTTGAAAAAGATTACTTTGTGAATGAGAGACAGAATGACTGAAGTTAAATTCTGATTTGAAAGAGTGTTAAAAGAGCAGTTTGATCCGATAGTGTACCATTGGAGGGTCAAATTATGATGCAAGCCATTAAATATTTTATTATTACTATGGGAATTCCAGTAGAAACATTATCTCACTCACTGGATATTTGGAAACAAGCAGAAGATTGTAACCAGTGCATGTGAGGAGTTTAGTCACAGGTTCTTTCAGATTACTTTAAGATGAGTATTTGCATACAGTTTGAAAGTAATGGTGTTCTGTCTTCTAGATATAGTACTTTTTTCCTTACCGGCATTCTTAAATGTTTAGAGTGCATGAGGAAGTGAACCTAACTCATATTAATTAAAAAAAAAGAAAAGAAAAAATTGTACTGAATTTTAGAGAAAATGCTGTCATAAGAGAATACGCAGTTTGAGGTTCATATTAGCGTCGCTATCCTTTCCCTTTAATTAAATTTCCAGAATTAAATTTCCTTTAATTCTGACAAAACATTACCGAGGTATCTGGTGTTTCTCCGCACACCATGCTGCACACACAGGATCTATGGTGACTCTCACATTTCTCCACTTTTTTTTTTTCCCCTAAGGTTTGTGCTGTTTAAACCTAACTTCGGTTGTGAAGTTTCTCCTAATATGCCACCTTTTTATTAGAAATGTTGTAAATCAAACTTGTGTGGGAAGATTTGATTTCATGAATATCTGTGTTTATAAATTTATGCTCATTGCACACAAGGTAGTTTTTTCTTTGGATGGCATCCAAATTGAAAATACGCACAATCTGCTAAAGATTTTGGATTACATCATACTGTACATTTGGGGCTGAGAATTAATATGATACTGTGATATGACTTCTTGTTTTACAAACCCTACCTCAGAATTCAATAAATAATAAAAAATGTTTGTTTTTCTAACTACTTGCATATGCTGGCAGTCACAAGACTCAGTTAAATTCATGGCCTAGAATTCAGATGAATATTTTTTTCTTACAGAGTGTACAGAGATTAAGCTTGAAAGTGCTTTCCTTGTGTGCTCATTCTAAATAATAGCAGGAGGAAGGAAGAGTTTTGCTTGAAGTGGAAAGAGGTAGTCACTCCTTGCACTTGCACACTAAATCAGATAGAGACAGCTGCAGAGGGAAGATATGCATTGCAAAAAACAAATCAATTGGATTCAGTCACATCCAAATGAAATTACATCAGTCAATAACCTTCCTTTCAAGTTACTGAAATCTTCCTGGCCCAAATTTCTCTTGTCAGGTTACTGAATTTTGCCAATGATTAAAGTATCTTGAAAATTACTTCGATAACATCAAGGACCTTGTTGTGACAAGGTCTGTAAATGCAGTCTCTTAAAAGAGAAAGCTGGGTTTCATGTAGAGTATTGAGTGTATTGACTGAATTTTTTTTTCATGGATTCTCAGAAGCCTGTATTCAAAAAGACATTGCAGAACGAAGGAAAATGACACTTTTCTTACCAAATGAAATAATTTCAGATATGTGATACTGATACTTAATCTTTTGAATAGGATACGTGATTTCTACTGTGCTCTGAAATAAATTGAAATAGTGTGCTTCACTTGTTTTCGAGTGGAGATGGTGACCTTGTTTGCCTCAGTCAACAGTTTTATATATTAATGTCACTGTTTATATTCCAGTGTGCCAGTTATGAGAATGAAACAAAGCTTTTCTGTTCCAGATGCTTTGGTGTTTTGCCCTGCAGATAACTTTTTTTGCAGGTTAATGACTGGGTATTAGAGCAAGTAGAAATGTGTAAACATTTATGAAACATTTGTATTTATAACTTGATCAATACTGAGAAGAATCTAAGTAATTAATATTGTCTAGGTGACACTTTGCGTATTATTTTTTGGGAGTCCTTCTCATCTTCCTTTTCTGTTCCTCTCAATAAAGAGCTCTGCAACTCTCATGTACTTGATATAGCTTTGGGTTCACATTAATACCTGAGATCAAGAGATATATATTGAGCAGACCAGTTCTAAGAATGCATGCTACTTGTATCACCTTCAGATGGTTTGATGTTTACTGCAGACATGGTTTCTTGTTTTCTAAAATTAGTCTTTGTCAGCATTTTCTGTGGATAAGCAGCTCCACTTTTCTACCTCTTTCATTACCATCGTATTTCATTATTGAAAAGTTTTCATCTGTATCAGGACTATTGTCCCAAATACCTCCTTAAGCTTGATGGAATTTCAAGGTGGGAACATCTTAACGGTTCAGAATTCATACGGTATGCTGAAACAGTTCCTTGCCTTCAAATCTTTGAAAATAACTGAAGATAGTTTGAACCTGCATTGTGGTTGCAGATATGTTATACTTGTGCCCACTTGTCAGTGAGAAATGCTGTTCTCAGAACAGGCATTTAAATTGATGAGAGCAAGTATGAAGAAGGCTAAAAACAAACAAACAAACAAAAAAAAAAACAACAAGGATCATCAAATCTTACTAGCATAAGCATTTGTTTGCAACACATACTTTTCAGTAACTTTGACAGAAACATACAACGGCCTTTGGCAACTCTTAAAAAGTATTGAAATAATTTCTTCTGTTTCTTGTGCTTTAAATTCCTTTAAAAAGGAAATCTGCACGTATGCATAGACTCCCTGCTACATAATATTTGCTTAATTGAGAAAAAGGGAGGAGACTTTGGCTATGTGCAGTTTAGGAGAAAAATGGGAGATGCTGATGTGAGTGGCTTACTCTCTAGAGCTTGATGGAAAGTTCTCCCATAGTTCTGTTTGTCCTGAAGCAAAGGACAGCTTTACGGTAAAGAACAAATTTTCAATCCAAACAAAGAGACCTGACAACACAATTGAGTATCTCCTTGTTGAAAACAGCTGTTACTGTTATGCAGGGTGCTTTTTTCTATCAGGTATTTGTTGCATCTACTGTTCAGAAAGATAGGAAAACTGTTCAGTTTTGCCCGCTGTCTTCATTTCAGATTTTTATGTTCATAAATCCTTTTCTCAACTAAGTGTGAAAATGCAAGCACCTCTGGGTGCTGCCACCAGAAGAAATGAGAATAGATGTGTAAAAAGCTCAATTCAGTGCGAAGTCTTTACAGTGTATTTAATCATAACTGATTGAGTGCTTGCAATTTGTTAAGAATGTAGGAATAAGGTCAGTTCTTTGCGTCTGTGAAGGTCAGAACATGGAACATAGGGATAAGAAAAAGCTTTTGCAAAAGATGAGAATGCGACAGAAGTGAAGTGTGAGAAGTCCCAGGAAAATGTTTTATTAAGTAGTTCGGTAAAATCAATAGTTCTATCAACTGAGCTTGTGGGTTACAAGCTAAAGAAAATGTATTTATCCGTTTATATTCCTTTGTCTTTTACTAATCTGTTGCTGGCTTGAAACCTGGATAAATGTAGTTGGTATTGTTTCCCTACCTAAATAATATTCAGAAGCGAGAGGGATTAAGATAATCCTAAATCACGCGCAATAAATGACGTCTAATTTTAAAAGGATATAAATGGTAACATCATCCATCCGGTTAAAAAGGAAAGCTCCTTTTAATATTATAATGTCCATTAAAATATCTCTGCGCATTGGGCTCTGAGCAACATGCAGGGAAGTTGGGACCCTTAAAGGTCATCTAGCCCTTCCAACTTGAACAGTTCTGTGATTCTGTGTTGCTCTCAATAAAAATGAAACATAAAGAAATAACATAGGAATCACTAGTGTAGGTACAGTCTGTTTATGCTTCCTAAGTGCAAGCACCTTATGCTTATCTTGAATTGTGTACTGCGGCTACCCTTCATTTTTTCTGCCCTTGTATGCCTTCTCCCATCAACCTCATTTACTCTGCAATGATTCAGAACAAAGATGGTTGCCCTAGCTAAGGAAAGGGGATTGCAGAAAAATGATGGTAAAAGTATTTCTTTTTTGCAGCTCAGCTTTTAAAAAGTTCAAAATTGGAATATATGTAGCAGTGTGGCTCAGTACACCTGATTAAAAAAAAAAAAAAAAAAAAAAAACACCTGATCATGACCCTAGTAAGAAATGAAGTAAGAATTCAAATGGATTTACATACACTACTTTCTTACTGTCCCTTTAATTCTTACTCTGAAAATCCCTGCACTCAAACGCATTTTACGAAGAATTGTTGTTGGAATGTGTGGCAACTCTATACCTGCTGTTCTTTAGATCATTACTTTTTTTATTTCATAACTGTGTGACAGTACTTCAGAATTATTTTAACTTACAATTCTATTCTAATTAATTTCACTGTAGGGAAAAAAATTCAGTGGAGACTTCATATAGATCTTTCTGTGAAAACTCATGTATTTGTTATGCCAGCACAGCTCAAAGACAATGTTGACTTTTTTTTTCCTGAAAATCTTAGTTTTATCAGTCATATTAATTTCTTACATTACTTATAGTTTTACAAAGCTTAAATGTAAAATATCACTTCAAAATTGAAATTACTTAAAAAACAAAACTAAACAAAAAATACCCTGCATCCTTAAAAAATACATCATGAGTGTCAAAAGACAAGGAGTACAAGCAGGAGAAAAAGCTTTGGACATTTTCAAATTATTGGCTCAAAAGCATTGTTTCAGATATTATAAAAGTGTAAAAGTATTCTGTGTACTGGATTAGTAAGTTAAATTTTGAAACTTCATAAATCTTTAGCTTTATTTCCTTTCAAAAGCTTTTCTATGTAATAAGCTTTTTTTTTAAAAGTCCTCACATAGTACCAGTGCTGTTTGTGCTGTCCTGTAGACAATCCCAAACGTACTTTTGCATGGCTTTCAAATATGAGGAAAATGCTAGTTTACACACCGAGGCCTACTTCTATTAACTTGTTGCTATTATAATAAAAATAAAAAAAAGAAAAAATCAGTCTTGCATTGGACTGCATTTATTCTTTGAGCTGTATTGAGCAAAAATGAAGACAATGTTATACTTAATTTAATGTTCCGACTCTTACAAACTCTTGCTATGAGAGTCTATTTGGATCTGAGCATACACATTGCTTGAATCTAGTGTGATGTTAAAATGTTTCATAAGACAGAGCAGAGCTGCTATGATCTTTAAATGTTAATATTCTTTTCTTATCACTTTACTGTGTAGATACCCTTCATGAGACACAACTCTGCCACAACTCATCCTCGGAGGCAATCCTGGAAACCTCTTTTATAAATATGATTTTTAAATGTGGATTAAGCAGTCAATAGAGTACCTAAAGTAAAGGAGAACAGCTACCTTGTCTCTACTATAAGCTTATTATGACAAAAAGTTGAGTTTGCTTGTCAGGCTTGGATAGAATGTAATTGATTGGTTTGTTATTTGGGCTGACAAGGTAGTTAATTTGCCTGCCTTTTTTTTTTTTTTTTTTTGCACTAATCAGGAACATTTCGTATGTGCATTGTTAAAAGATCATGGATAAATGTCTTGTCAGAATTGTCCTATTAAATAATGTCTTTTTCCCCTGTGCTTCCTTGGTAAATGATGTTATACAATGCTTGAATTCACTGAAGAGTGACAGAAGCCTGTGGGACTTAAATATGTGTGTTCCTCTATGGTAATACTGAATGAAACAAGGTTTGCCATCAGCCTGCTGCTCTACTTATATACAGTTTGAAGAGAACGTTTCTATATAGAACATCATGTTGTACATAGACCCTACTGTAAGAAGGACTGTTTCCTTAAAAAAAAAAAAATGTTCAGTGTTTTACAGGTCTTGTTATCACTTGAGACTTACTATTCTCAAGGAATAGTTTTGCCACGGAAAAATGGACTAATCGTTTCTGACTTGAGACACTTGAGTGAATAGAACTATATCTATATTGCATTATGGAACGTTTTTAAGAAAGAGAAAATATTAAGGATACACAGACATTGTTTTATTTGGCTCAGTTCCCTGGCAGTGTTCAGAACAAGCTTATTTCCTCAAAATCCAAATCTGAAATTGTTGTGTAAGTGGGGGAAGGAATGAAGAACTGATCACACAGCGTGACTGCTGAGATCTTCGTCTTCGTCCATATATATCCTGCTAGATGCAGATATAGTATTTTCATCTTCAAACGGTACCGATCCAGTTCTAAAATCTACAGTAGCAATGTACTGACAACCTCATCGATTTCATCTTGAACTTGCTTGGAAAAATTTTGCTCAGATGCAATCAAACTTGTAACTTGATGGCATATCATCTTTCAACTTCTTGAGATATGGTGATTTTTGTCATCTCTGAAGGTACATTTCCATCTGAAAATATTTTTTAAACATAAAGAAATTAAATGCTGTAATAATTAATAGGAGAAATATACAAACCTGTGTATACTTACTTAAGGTCATCTCTTGCTAGGGCATTTCATGTTTGAATATTATATTGAATAAAATTAACCTGATGGCTAACACGTCGTTTTGTTTTAAAAGGGGAGGGATGATGTCAGAGTAAGACTTTTGTCAAACCTATGTTTACCATTTTGTATTGGCAAGATACACGAAGACACCTTTAAAGTAAAGAAATTAGCACTAAAAAATAGAGATTCATTCAGGAAATTTGATTTTATTTTTTTTTTAGGGACTGCTTGTCTAGAACTTTGAAGCACAGTAAAAAGTTTCATTCCAACACTGTGCTAAGAAGGTGGGGAGGAATATGGGTGTTTGCCTGTTCGATTTACTGTTTAGGGGGAAAAAATATTAAAGTATATAGTGTCACTTATGGTCAGTTATTAAAGTAGTGTAATTACAAGCATTGTGGAAGGTGAGAATGATAAATGCAGCATAGCTTGGCTTTAGTAAGACTTTGAAAATACTTTTTGTGTGATCTGGTAAGTAAGCAAGGGAAACATTCTGTTAATTAAGCTACAATGAAATATGTAGCTTATCAGGAAAGCAGACTAGTAACTATGGATTCGCTGTCAAATTAGAGCCGTGTTCTGTTCACTGAATTCCACTAAGTCCTGTCCCGAATTCAGTGTTCCTATATTTTTAACAACTTTTGCTTTGATGTGTTAGGTGTTGGAATAAAGACTTTCGTTACATTTGCAAGTGACGCCAATATGATGTAAGGAACTATGAGGCTTGAATTTAAAATGAAGCTTTAAGAAACCATCTAGAAAAATATACAATGGAGAAAAGGAAAGGGCAAATCACTATTCAGTGTAGTTATCTTACAAAGATAAATATTTAGGAGGTGGGCCTCCAAAAGTGAAGGAATGGATAATTTTGGATCACAAACTGATTCTATGAATCAATCTGATTGTACTTGAGTGATGTTTTAACATGTTTAACACATGAAAGTACTCCCCATTGCTCAGATTGCTATCACGTCCTTGAAAAAGCCTCAGCTAGTGTGTGCAGTCCACCTCAGTAAGAGAAGTACAGAAAGCCAAAGGAAAACAGAATGAACAACAAGCAGACTACGAGAGACTTAAATGAAGAGGAAAGCTTTGAATGTTTGGGTTTCTTTAATTTAGTAAGGACTGGGGAATTCATGTCTTCAAAAGTCTAAGTTCTTAGAGAGGTGAAGACAGAAGTTGCTGCAAAGAAGGAGAAAATAAAGTCATTCTTCAAGTCTGGTTAGATGTTGTAGCAAGACAACTTAGAAAAGCAATAGAAAGGATTTGCATTAGTTGCATCTAATTGCATTAGAGAAGTGAGGGAAGTTAAAAAATTCTGCTATTGAATGTTTTTAAGGCCAGACTTAGGTATGTTAAAACTGTTGATATTATTGTTATTCTTGGGCATGCTTGTTAACCCCAAGGGGATTTCCAGCTGTATTTTATATGTTTGTCCTCCAGTGGAGTTTCTGTATAAGACTGCTTGCTTTCTTTGACACTTCCTTCTGACATTAGGTTAGTTTTTAATCTTTCTATAATCATCATATGATTCATTGCATCATTTGCCTCTCTTTTTCTGGAAAGCCAGATGTTATCACTCAGTATTTCACCTTTTGAAAGAAGTGTTGGCAATCTTCACATCTGTAATGAGATTTCTGTCGCGGCTCACAAACAGTACACCATTCAGTTTAACTAAGTGTAGTCTGAACACTGGAGAATGGCACCACAGATGCAGTCCTATATTATTTGTCAGTGGAGGTAATTCTGGTCCTATCAGAATTTCTTGTTCTTTCCAAGGAAGAAAGTATTTTGCACTTTTGGGGGGCTGTAATTTGACTAACATTATCTTAATGTGTGTCAAATGACTTGTCTTCACAGAAATACTTAATTAGAACTTAAAATGCTGTAAATATAAGCTCTATGCAGTAGTTGTACAATAGAAACGCATCTAACATAGTGTTTTATGTAGCGTTTCCTCTTGTATAAGTAGGCCCTTAGTGATTTTGCAAAATAATTTAATGAAGCCTTGTGTTTTGTAGTATTGAAGTACTATGAGAGAAAGAGAAGTGAACACTTCATGCTGAAAGGAAGCTGTTCACTTACAGGTATAGTAAATAAAGTTTCTTTATAGCATTCATATAAATCATTGTTTGTCTGTGAACTAAGTTTCATGACACAGATGAATTGCTGACAGTTCAGAAAATATCTGGATTTACATAGCGGTGTCTCATAGACAGCTAGTTGAGAGTCTACCCTTACCCATAAATAGTCATTGTTTTTGAATTTTGCATTTTTTATTTTGGTTTGATCTGGTTTGTTTCTGTTAATACTAAAAAGCAAGTAGGAGAGGTGGCAGTTCTGGGTTTAGTATAATAAATTTAGCTACAGAAATCTGTGCTAGATAATGCTTATTTTCTTTCACTCATTTATAAACAATTGACACTTTGTCAGTACTGTTAAAATGAAATACTCAATACTTAGGTTACCTAATGATAAGCATCCTGGGGAGAAGGGGAGTAGAAGCAACATGAAGTGCTATTTTTTTCATTCTGGATTCATAGATAGAATGTTTCATTTAGCTTTTTGCTTTAAAGTAGAACTTTCTCGTAATTTTCAGAGCCATAGAAATTCATGCTTGTATTATAACTAGCGATAAATACGGGATTTGCTTAAAAGCTCATTTAATATAGGAGATGCTGAAAAGTATAGCACAGATCCTCTAAGCGTGTGAGGGTTTTGAAGCAAGATTATTGTGTGTTAAGGAGAAAAAGTATTCATTTTATTAATGCCCTTGAGGGTATGGACGAAAATTTAAGTAAACTAGAGATTAGTATGCAATTTCCCACATCCAAAACCATCTAGGTACTTTATCCTGAAACTACTATTAGCTGAGGGTCAGAAAACATGTCCTGCTCTGTGAAGACATTTTGTCCAAATGCTGTCTTCAGTAGCAGACGTGTATTATATTCTGTGCCTTATATATATATATATACATACATATATACATATATGTATAAGACATAGAATGTACTAATCATTCTGCTTCAGGTATATTCTCTCACCTGTCTGCAATAGCTATGCCCCCTCTCGCTTTTGGGTGTAACAGAAGAGAGTAGCATTCTGCTGTCTCATCTACTGTTACAATCTCTGCAACTTTGGAACTTCATTTTAATATGACTGCATTGTACCTAACATAGTAGAAATTTGAAAGTGGCTTTTGATCACTTTATGTAATACTATAATGATTACCTTTCCCAGAGAGAGTATTTTGTTTACTTTAAGTCAAAACTATGAAAATAATAGAATCCTACATAAGTTTAGGGCATCCGACCTGATTGCCCACTCAAAGCAAGACTGACTGCAGAGGTCAGTCCTCAGAATTATATCCAGTTGAATCTGCAGCTGTTCAAAATAACCAGTTCCTGTGTAGCATGTGGCTGTATCGCTGAGCTATGTCCTGTTTTATGTTCAGCATTCAGTGCATGTACATTCATTTCAGTGCTGGAAACTGCCACATGCCAGATGCTAAAGTCACCTAAAGCTTTATCAGTCTATGTGAGAGGACTGTTTTAAATTGCTGTGATGCTAATTATTTCTTATAACTGTAGGCCAGAAACTGCAAGATGACTTGACCATCCATTTTAAGCTTTTATGCCATTGGTAGGCAAGGGATTCTTTTCTTTTGACTTGCCTGTTCAGTCTGAAAGCAAGAGTTGTGAAGGATCTAGACCTTATATTTGAAATAAGAGTATAAATGAGGGTACAGCATGTCTTTTCCTTCATGTTTGACCTATATCACGTCACAGCAAAGTGAAAGCAATTTCTGTCAGAATCCATGAAGCTGAATTGAAGAGTTTGGAGTAGAATGGCAGGGTAAGCTATGAGGTCTTGAAATAGCTTCTCTTTGTTTTAAGTGTCAGAAGAGAAAGCTAAAAGGAAGAATGCTTTTCACATATTTCATAACACAGAAATGTTTTGAGGGCCTTCCCTCAGTGAGGAAGTAGAACGATGTATTAATAGCTGCAGTAAATGTACAGCTGTAGAGTTATATTACCAATAGATCTTTGATTAATTTTCTTCTTTAAATAGGGGTACTAGAAAATGACTTCTTTGACATCACATGTAGGATTTGCTGTTAGAACCTCTTCATTAGTACTCACTCCTGCCACCCAGAATTGGTCTGTTGTTCCCATTACAATTAAGGTGTAATGGAGGCACTGCTCACCTGCCTGAAGTCCTCATCTTGGGTTTAGTGTTTTGAATTCATTTGAGCTTACTTTGATATTTTTTATAATGCTTACATACTCAGAATCACAGAATGTTCCAGGTTGGAAGAGACCTCCTTTCCATCAGGTTTATCATACAACCACTAAAAAGAAACAGTGCCTTAAACTGTCATGGATGTATTTAAAATGTTTGAACACAAGAATGTGCTACAATCTGAAGTGTACTCTGTGCATGTCTCCAGCTGTCTGCAATATCAATGGCCCAACACTTGGGCACTGAGAAATGAAAGGGGGCAAAAGACCAGTGCCTGAGAGAGAGCATCTGCTCCTCAGGTCTTCAGAGCCTTCAGTCAGAAATGAGGTTAAGCACAAGCCAACAGGGAAGGATGCATAGCAGTAGTTATGTCAAATGCAGCCATGTGCTGGATTAGCCATTGTGTTGCATCTGCCCCGCTAACAGGAGGTTTAATGCACATCTAACCCACTGTAGTTCTGAGAGTTTAGAAATTCTGGATGAGATCACTCCTAATTTTGGTCTAATTATTTCTCATTTCGCCAGAGTAACTCTTAAATGACAAGTTCTCTAGTGCTGATGGTGGTTTGTCAATAATGTATGTTTCTAAGCTGTTGTGATGAATAGGAGTTAGTTCATCTGTTTTGTGATTTGATCAGTATAGTACTTTTTGGCATGACGCTGCAGACAATGTTCAATGATGTGTACATACATGAAAGATTTTCTGTAGTCTCTGAAGCATATTTGTGAAGTTGTATTTAAAGATTAGCTTGTTAATGTTGTGTTTCAGGGACATGTAGGTAATTACTTATACAGCTGTAGATAGGTGATGCTGTCTTGTGAATGCAAAATAAGTTTCTTCACTCTAGCTGAGTCAGCTCTTTGTGGTTTTATATATTAACCAGTGGCTTAGATGCATGCCAGTGATGGGCAGGTTTTCCATTTGCTGTTCCTCTGTAAAAGCGCAGTGCTCCCATGAAGATTTCTGCAGGCCAGCTGATAAGACTCGCTCCTGTGTAGGTAGATGCAATGTGATGAAATTGGATGTGTGTGTTGAGCTTTGTAAACAAAATGAGATTGACTCCAGCCATTATCTCATTTATCTCATTTACATTGTAAAATCAGTATCTACAGTATTGATTAGAGGATAATTAGTTAATTATGAACAGGAAAACAGAGTTATGTCGGGCTTGAGCACAGCCAGCTGTACTGACTAAAATAATAAAAAAATCCAAGGGCATGAACAGATGGAGATTACTTTATTAAAGAACAAAGCAGACAAATTTCAGGTATAGAAATGCCTAATCAGGCTTTCTTGCTGTGAAGATGTAGCTGACCTGCATTTTGTATTTTAAAAGTGAAAAATATTTTCCTTTATTATTATTTAATTTGTAAACTTAATGCACCAGAATTCACCTTTCTTCTTCAGACTCCATTTTCTTGTCATGTGGTGGGCATATACCTATCCTAATTAATTGCTGGAATGAGGAACACACCAATTTCTAATTTTGATGCATAAAGTGATTTCAGGCTTGTTAAAACATTGATAGTAAGCAATTATCTGTCAGTTAAAGATAATTTAGAATGTTAGTTTAGTTTGTATTTCTGTGGAGCTCTGATTTTCATAAAGTTTTAGGTCCATTTGCTAGCCAGACCACTGAAAATGACCAGGTACTTAATTGCAGTTATAGATTATAGACTTAACAATGACCAAAAAAAAAAAAAAAATCCACAAATAACATTTGCTAGTTTAAGGGCAGTTTTGGAAATATGTCCTTGAATCTTCAAAGGTAACAACTTTAGGTTGATTTTTTTAACGTGGAAGAAGCTGAAGAGTTTCTTTGTTTTTGTATCCCCCCCCAGCCTGATAGTTTAAAACTGACTCTGTTAAACTATCCTCAGGATGGAAGTGGGTGGTATTTGTAAATGACTGCAGTGTAGCTCCTTTGCTCTGCAAGTGTCCAAGTTGTGACTGATTTATGAGCACATCTACTGAAAGACTGTGAGGCTATCAGTGTGACGCTTTTTGTGACCCAGCAATTTCAATCTCTAATTTAGTTTGAAAGTGCTCTTTATTGTTTATCTGTTTCTTATTTTCTGAATCTGACAGTGGATTTTCTGTCATTTTATATTTCTAAACAATACTATACAGAAAACTTCTAGAAAATACAACACAGTAGTATTTTCTTCAAAGTTTAGTCTTAGTTTATTACTGCCATTTTTTAACATGGGCATAAGGTCTTCTTCTGGAATTACAGATTATCAATACCAGTTAATTATAATTATGAATTTTGTTCTCTGTACTAAGAGGTGTTTGATCTTCACTTTTTGTCCGAGTTCAGTGTCAGCGAACAACAGGCTCGCCAGACAGCTAGCGCATCATCTTTAACCACAGTACAGTCTGTATTTATCCAGTTTTCCCTGTGTCATCCTCTGTGAACTTCAGGTTCTGTGAAGTTGTATTCATCAATACAGAGCTGATATTCCAATAAAATTGCAATATAGAGAAACTGTTTCAAAACATTTGATATAGTCTCATTTTTAGCCATGCAGCTTTTTATATTTTGAGAATGCTTTGTTGTTTGCATTTTCTCAGCTGTGCAAATGCAGATAGCAGCTATCTAGTATCTGAAAGCTATTTATTATCTAAATTTTTGTGTTAACTCATTCTAGGAAAATGCAATTTTTGTCCTGTAAATTAACCAGCTTTGAAGTAATGCAAGTAACGATATAAATTAAAAACACTCAGTTTTAATGGGGCTTTTGCATTTACTTTCACCACATTCTGGTTATTTCAGCCCAGCCTTTTCTGTCTTCCTCAGTGTACTTCTGAACTGTGGCTGAAAGTGAAGCTAGGAAATACCACTGTCTAGGTACCAAATTTTATTCACATGATGAAAGGTGGCAAAGTGTAATTCTGAAGGGGAAACAGCTTCTGTTGAACATAATACCTAACAGTTCTGTGTATAGGCAATTGCTTCAGAAAAAATGCAACCTGAATTGCTGCTGTTTGAGGGCAGATGTAGTTTTTTAGGATTAAACACTAAAATACTCCATGCTCATCAAAAATAGCATGAGTCTTTATCTTATGGTACTTAGAGGATCCCAAACAGTTTACTAGAAGGGAAACTTGAGAGCTCAGGTGAGCACTGCTCCAATGCAGGTGCTTAAGTGGACAGGATTATAGGTATGAAATAGGTTAGTAAAAGTGTATTTCTTTACAAATGAGAGAACGTTGAGGCTGAAAGGAAGTTTGGTCTTTTGTTGAAGATCACATATGCCATTAAGATGCAGGAGTATGATCTCATCTCCAATTCAATCTCTTTGTCACTTTAATAAGAAATACAACTACTTATACATTTAAATAGTTTACTTCCACATTAGAACTGCACAGAATTATTTTCTTGTTTAAGTTTTCAGTGTGTTGTTTGTCCTGGAATTAGAATTATAGTATTACTAACTAATCCGAAGGATATACTGTGTCATTTCAAACTTGTACAGTGTCTACAGGTTTGCTTCAAATTCCTGCTAGCAAAAACAGTACAAACTGGGCCTTTGCTAGTGCTCATGTCTTATGTACAATGTGTGAAAATAGAGGGCTTCCCAAGCAAAAACAGATTTGACAAGGATAAACATAACTACTTAGATAATGTAATTGTCATCATAAAATAGTTACTTCTCTTTTATATGGAGACTAATTTCTGGAGAAAAGTCACTTACGTATTTTCTTCTGTTAATACAGCAAGGTGTTCCGTTACTTGAGGCTTTCTTCTGTGATGCAGTGTGTGTTCTCTTTGTTGATAATTATAACACCTTTGTCTTCTATCTGATGATGGCCATGCCATACTTTTACTGCAGTTTTCAGAGATTTTGCTTGTTTTATAGTGGAGAAATTGGTAGCAAGGGAAGCAGAGAAAGAAAGCGCAAGGGAATTCTTAGAGATTCTAATTCTTAAATCTTTTCTTCTTATTTTTTTATTATTTACATTGGTTTTTATTCACAGTCTATTTCAGAAAGAGACTATTCCAAAGTAAATTTGAAAAAAGCTTTATTTTTCAAATGAAAGGCTTTAGGGGATATGCAAATAAAGTGAAGTTCTTTAAGATATGTGAAAACACTATCTGTTTTTAAAATATTTTTCTCCTTTTGAACATATTATTCTTTTGAGCACTTTCCTTTATAAGGAACTTCTTATACTGTAGAATTTCTTCAATTCTGGTACATTAAGAATAGGTGAGCAAGGAAATTACAACATTTGTTTTGAGTTTCACACCTGGACTAAACATAGGAAAAAACAGTAACAAAAAGATTTATTAAAAAAAAAAAAAAGTGTTATTTATACATAGGGCAGTTTTATAAATGAAAGATTGCAGTGAAAGATCACAGGCATTTTAAAGTCATCCCTTTCCAACGGATTGAAAGAGAAACAGAAAATGTTTTGTGCCTTTATTTATGAGCTATATAGTTACAGTTTAAAATACCTAATTTATAGCTGTAAATTATACTTGAATTATTGAATGTGTGAGTGTTTCACTGTTTGCCTTGTAAAAATAGATAAGTGAAATGTCTATGAAAAATTAATATTGCCGCTGTTTAATAAAAAAATACCTGAATAAATGACAAAAAATGAACTGGCTATATTCTTTTCTTTAATTAGCAACTCTTTTAAATAATATCCTTCATATAAGATTGTGATGAAGGTGATGCATGAGTGTCTGCATTGGAATATTCCAGATTTGGCCAAATATACTTAGCGTTTGAAAATTACCCTTGTAGAAAATGTACTTTCTGTACCATGATAATGGATCAAAGAATCTTGCACTGGGAATTGTAGGGAAGCTCAATATAAAATAATACAGGAATACGATATATATAGAGAGAGAGATAGATAGATTTATTTATTTTTTTCTTTCACAGATGCGATGAATGCAGACTCTGTTACCATTTTGGCTGTCTAGACCCTCCCTTGAAAAAGTCTCCGAAGCAAACTGGCTACGGATGGATTTGTCAAGAATGTGACTCTACATCTTCCAAAGTAAGTTAATTCATCCTGTGAAGTAGTTGGAGTTTTAGCCATCTCACAGCTTTTGTTGAAATGCTCTAAATTGGTCTGCTCTGAAAAGCAGGAGGTCATAAAATAATGATTTCAGATTCTCTGTAAAAACAGGTTAAAAAAACAGAATGTATGCAAAATGAAAATAATCAATAAAGAGAATTTTATTATCTGAGTTACATGTTTTCTCTTCATATTATAGTGTTCTCTCTGAGAAAAGAGTGAATAAGTATACTATATCAGGATTGGTAATATTACAAACAAGTGAAAGTATTTTTGGATTAGTGTAGGACAGAAGCCTCTAAGAACAGAGACAGAAAATATATCTTTGTCAAAATTAATGAAGATGGTTCGATTGAATAAATCTGTTGTTTTTAGTGGGTTTTTTGTGTTTTTTTTTTTTTTTTCCACTACTGGTAAATATTGTGAAAGTTCTTAATAGTAAACTAGTAGACTAGTAAAACCTGAAAATGAGGTTCAGTAAACTAGCAAAATAGTAAACTATTGATGAGTATGCCTTGATCAAATATATAACATTTCGAAGTCAGAATTAAATTTCTGACATAGATTTAGATTTTACCCTGTAGTATTACAGACAGAAATAGTACTCTTCTGCAGTACTAACTTACTAAAAAATAAAGATGTGCTTCTTTGCTTTTATGTACAGAAGTTTCCATAGTACTGACATTCTCTTCTGTCATCACCTTAACCTAGGAAGAGACACTATGTACTTAATTTTTAAAATTGGATTTACTAATTCATCTGGTATATCAATGTTTTGTTGGTTTTTTTGTGTGTGTTTGTTTGTTAAAAAGAAAAAAAAAATTAAAATCTGGAATTTTAGTTTGTTCTGCTACTTTCTTGGTGTTTGCAGAATATTTTCAACTAAAAAGGACACAGCTGTGCAGAGGTGCTGTCATAAGATATGTGTTGACATATGTGGATGTTGCTCTAAAGAAGCAGATACTTTATGTACAAATATAGTTTTTGACTTGCGACTGGGAAGAAATGGTTCTCAGTTTCACGTGGTGGGGGAGTTAATTTAATCCTTCTGTAAGGAAATATGAAGACAGCCATCGGAAATTAGCTGTCCACCACATTTTGGACATCAAGCAGTCTTTCTTGAATACCAGTTACATGGAATGGACATTCCAAGAGTGAATTGAAAGTACTGAAGTTTTGTCACCTGCTTAAACTAAAACGGGTCCTTGATAACATTAGTTAGAATTTCTGTCTCCAATTTCCTTGACTTCTTCTGAGTAAACAAACTCAAAAAAGCAGAGTTTGTAACTTCTAAATGTTTTTTCTTCTTCGGGAGATTAGAACGCTATGTACCAGATAAAAAATATAAAATACTTTATTGTGTAAATTAAGTATGATTGACATCATTTTAGTGCAGGGCATGCGTTAATTTTAAATTGAAAACCATGGTGTTCTGAAGAGTAAATGAAGTTTATTGTTAGATTGACAATGTATTTTGTATTATGTTAGTGATACAAATTAAAAAAAAAAAATGCTTGTTATTGTATCTGATTTTCTTTTTCATTCCATAGAGACTTCTAAATGAGTATACTTAAATAATAAAGTCATTTGCACTTTCAAATTTAAGCAATTTGAATGGTATTTGAATGAAAATGTGTATGAAAGGTGCTGAAAAATTGTCTTATGAGGACTCCTTGTGGTTTTGGGTAGCCACTTTCACATCGCTTTTTCACAAAGCTGTACAGAGAAGTTCTCTGAAAAAGCTGTACTTTTCTCTCTGTTTTAAAGTATTTTTCTAGAACATTTGCATGATTTTACTCTATAATGTGTTACAAATTCAAACACTTTAGTGTTGAGTTGCACTCGTTACAAACGTTCCTTAAGGTGAATGTGGTTTTAAGAGGTTAGGGCTTTCTTTATTTACTTCACCACTTTTCCATTCAGCTTTCTATGCAGTTTTACTATTGTGTTATCTGTCACAATTTGAGGCTTTTTCTGCCCCTTGCTAGAGGGAGTAGTCCCTCAGCTGTGTACTTAGAGATAGGGAGAGGAAAGCTGTAGAGAAGGTTGCTTGTTTGCTGCACTCTGCCTGACCTATGGATGAATTGCAAGCTTGAGCTCCCAGCAATTTCAATCTCTCAGTCACTTACTAAATCCAATTTTTGGTATGTCACAGTGAAGTTTTTAGTATGGATTATAGCAGCAAAATAGGATTAAATTTCCAGCTTTTGCCAAGGAGACTATTGTTTAGTTTTCATTTCTTCAATGTTTTTCATCTGTTATGATCCAATTTAAATCACTGTTAGTGTATATGTTTTAAAATTCTGCAGTGATGTCTTCTGCAGCAGTCTTGGCCCCTGGAAACAATTGGTAAGTAAATTACACTAATTCAATGAAGAGAGGCTATAGCGCACAGCGTGTAATGGTTTAATGGGTTTTTACTTATAATTACAATTTTCAGTTTTACATGTTTGGTAAGGTCTACATGGCACTGACAGCAAATAATGTGTTTTTATTTTCAGGTTTTACTTAATGCTTGTTGATGTCCATGGTGTAAGAGATGTAATGTAGTGATAATAAACATACGCTTTACATTGCCATCTATCACAAGTGTGGACGTGCTCCTTCTATTTTGCTCATACGAGTCACAGGACTCTCCAACAGTTGTGTCAGTTCTTCCACCAGCATGGAGGAAGAATTCCCATACTACCCTGCCTGTCAAACAACAGACAGGCAGAGACTGCTGTTGGGCATGGGGGCAACAGCTTCTCTGCTGGTAATACTCACTGTCACTTTATGGAATGGGTGAATCTCACTAGTAAAGTCTGACAGGCTCTGTCATCTCAAAAGCCTTGTAGGTTTTGTTGCATCACATGAAAGCTGAAGTGAAACTATAGGCTCTCCATTTCTGTAACATCATCCATCTGCCTGATGTGTTATGGTGTGTTTTAAGTATTGTCAAACAGAACTCTAAATCCTAAATATCACGATAGTTTCAAATAGTGATATTCAGAAGAAAATAGAACATTTAAACATTTAATAAAAACCAACAACACAAATTTAATTATTTATTATTATGATTTAACATTCAGTAGGAATTAATGTGGCCTGCCCATGTGTTTATGATGTGACTTAATGGCTCATTATGGAGTCTCATTGTTACTAGATGTGGCATTTCAGGAATCCTTTCTATTGACTTCCTTTTAAAAAGTACTGTTTGAAGTATCTCTTTCAATTTCAAAATTTTGCAAAGTACCAAGGCAGCAAAAACTTTAAAAATATATCATGCTAGTTACAATGACCGCAGTCATTGACTTCTTTGTTTTCTATCTGTTCATTTTTGTGTACAATCAATTTTGCAAAAAGCTGCAGAGTGTACATGTCAGGTCATTATTTGAGTGCTGCAAGATCAGCTGCATTGCCTTGCCTGTAGACTTCTGTTCAGTTTGCTTTTATTTCATCTTCTTATGGTATTGCATTTTTTTCAGTGGAAATAAATTGTCAGAGTATGTGCATAGAATTCTCATCTTAACTCCTCAGTAAATATTTTCTGGAACTACAAAGTCATGACATACCAGCCCTGGCAAGTAGTATTTTTTGTACACCTTTCGTGTTGGAAAGCAGTTGTGGACACTTTTACTTAGTAGCAAAGCAGCAGCACTTCTTTTGGTGTATCTGGCTTTGAAATCTCTTAATTTGGTCAGGAAAAAAGGGAAGTTAATTCTTTTTGTCTATGGAATTTTATGCTAACAAAATGATGTGAATGTTTAAGAAGTTTAAGTTAAGTGTAGAAGTTTCTGATCTGTTCTTGGGTTGTCAATTTCACAATGTATTTAATTTTTAAAATTATTCCTTTATCTCAGAGTGTGTTTTCTCACTCTTCCATGCAGCTATGTTCATAAATAAAAGAAACAGCAGAACTAAGAAATCCCAACGTCAAGTTCTCAGAACGTAGGAAATGCCCAAATTAAGGTTGAGTGCAGCACTGTATTCTTCTTGTGGCTGTGCATGAATTTATAGCCTTTAGTAAGTTCACACCGCTATTTTTTTTTCCTATAGGACCTCTGCCTTCCCCCATTTAGCTTTTGGAGGTCACTGAAAGAGAATGATTTGGGTTGAGTGTTAGAAGAAAATACTGTCTTCAGGTTCTGCAAGACACAGAAACAAAAATCACCATTTCAGAGACAGAAAAGAGAAAGATTGCTCTTATGTTTGAAGTAGTTGAGTTGTGACTGGAAGATTGAATTTTACCCTTCTCTCACCCCAAGCTCCCGTGCATGCTAGACAAAATAAGCATTTTGAGATGTCTAGTATTTTTTTCTCCTCATTTGCTGCTGCCCAGCTTGGATCCTTTGGCCTAACATGCAAAAATGCTAAATTCTAAAAGCTGCAGCTGGTGATGGTGTAAGATGGGTTCTGAAAGTCATCACAATGATGTGGTCTGGATTATTGCAACTGAGTAACAAATTTATTGGAATTTTTAATGCTTTAATCCCTGTGTCTTAACTTCCTGTTTGTAAAACGCCATTACTGTGCCCTTATTTTAGGCATTTTCCTTAAATTTAGATGAATGGTTCTCTTGAACTGCCTTTTCCTATCCATGGTCTCTAGGGGCTAAACAATTTAGATTAGTAAAGGGATTAGTCTGAGTGGGATTCTGTTTGCTTGAGTACTCGTAGAAGATGATGGAATCAGCGTTACATGGACAGACTTTATCCAGTTATTGACTAACATTCAGAACTACACATTTCCAAGAAAGTGGAAATGTTTTTAAAGTGGAAATGTTTTTAAAGGTTTATATATACAAAAATACACTATTTGAATGTAAAATGTGAGGTTGGCACAGAATGGTAATGCTATATTTGTGCTTAATCATGTCTTAAATATATGTTTTATAGTACTTCTGTAGGTATCACTCAATGCAAAAGTAGTTATATCTAAACTATATCTTTCAAAAAATACGCGTAGAAATCTTTATTATTAAAGTTCCTTTGTATTAATTGAAACTTTTTTTAATTGCATATTCTGACAAAGGTTGGCCACAGTGCTTGGAATGAAGCTGTGACCCTAATATAGTCAGTGCTCCTTCTTCTGAGAACACAACATAGAAGCAAATGTTCAGCCACCAAGGCAAACATCACTGCACCTGGAAAATGATAAATGAATACTGCTAACAAATTTGCTAGCTGATTGAAGGCGAACATAATTTTTTTCCATTATGCTGTATGCAACAGTTTTCAGGCGTAACTCAGTATTACAGAACTGTAAGTGACCACATTTGAAAAGGTAGAATCTATTTTCACTTCTAATGGGTGTGGATATTATGACCTATTTTCTTGTGTGTTGATCAAGAACAGTACAGTCAAACATTTTTCTATTTGTTCATATATTTTAAAACTTTTTGAGTAAAGTTGAGTGATGCTACATAAATCAGCTTGAGACGTGTACTGTCATACGATAAAAGCTATACAAACATATATATTTCTATGTATATGTATGCTGAAAAATACTCAGTTACTGTGTCTGAACCACTGAAGTCCTTGTTTTCATAGATTCATGAGGAGCCATAAAGCCTTGGATACCATTGAATGACTTTCTTGAAATTAAACAAGAAAAATGTATCCAAACTTTAAGACCATGTGAAACTTTAGTAGTGCTGTTTTATGAACTTTGGTAATGCCTAAGCTTGTCACAGGAAGAGTTTTGACTGTCCAGACAGTCCAAGAAAAAAAAAGTCAAATTGCAGTGTGGAGTAGTTCTTATCAGTTGGCTAGTTAATATTGCCAAGTGTGCTCTAGCATTTGTTCCCGGGTATCATATTTAGAAAAATGAATTGGCGCAGCCTCTGTTATTTTCTGGCAAATAAATATGAAAGAACTATCTATTGAATAATTTATACCATAAAATTTTCCAAGAATAATCAACCTTGAAATTAACTTAAGATGAAGTTTGATTTATATAGAGAGGATAATCTCTGGATAGATTTAGTTGGTATTAAGTCTACAAATGAATCCAAATGATCAGATACACTCCGTCGCCAGAAGATTCCCATAGTGTATGTAGGAAGCTTAGGTTTTAGTGAAAGAAAAAAAAAAAGGTTAATCACTGTAAAATATGTTTGGAATGGGTGTCTATCTGAATTCTTCTCCACAACAAAATCAATTCAACCAGTTCCAAATACCCCATGTCACTGGATGCCATATCCTCATCTTGGACTTCCAGTGCTTGTGCTTCCTACCAGGTTCAGCTTAACTGTAACCAAAAGGTATTGTGAAAAATGGGCAATATGCTATAGCATTCTCTTTTTCATAACCTTCTCTGAACAAATCTCTTTTTGACTGGTTACACAGAGGGCAGTAGATCTAATGCCAGCCAGAAATTAATGTAGTATAGTTGTTCTAAATGCAAAAAAGGTTTCTACTTTTGAATCATGACATCTGAATAGATCAACAAGTAATAATTAAAGTGTTTAAAAAATAAGGCACCAATTAGGAATGCAAAGTGAAATATATAATTTATTCTCATATTAAATTTCAAAAAACAAACAGAAAAACAGTTATAATAAGCTTGGTAAGAGCCTGTTGTGCCAGATTTACACTACGCAGCAGTTTTAAATAGGTATTTTTGTTACTGAAACTCCACTTTAATAGTATTTGGTCCAAAAATTGTTCCATTTCCAAGATTCATTTTCTTGCCTAGGAGACTGAAGAAGTTCCTTGCTGCTTCACTTCATTCATATTCTTTCATAACCCAACAATTTTCCAAAACTGAAACTTTGCACACCATTACAACTTCTTTTTCTTAATGGGGGATCAGTAGTATAATCCAATACCTTCTGTTATGTTGAATGTTTTATGACAAAAGCAGGAAAAAACATGATGTTTCAAATAGTACTGAAAAGAGTGATGCTTCTTGATGTCAGTGAACACATGCCCTATATTACCTTTAAATTGAAGCAATTTAATTTTTCAAGAGGCTTTGTGAGTGTCTTATGAATCAAAGTATTACTTTTTTGCTTTATTGTAACTAAAAAAATAATTAATGGAGTGAAAACAAACAAGGGTGGCTGCATTTAGAATCAAGCTTGGTCATTAATTTTCACTGTTGTTAGAATACCTTTGTTAAATATTGTGACCAGGCCTGGGGCCCCCAGTACAGGAATGATGCAGAGCTGTTGGAGCAGATCCAGAGGAGGGCCACGAAGATGGTTAGAGGGCTGGAGCACCTCTCCTGTGAAGACAGGCTAAGGGAGCTGGGCTTGTTCAGCCTGGAGAAAAGAAGGCTCCAGGGAGACCTCATTGAGGCCTTCCAGTACTTAAAGGGACTTTATAAACAGGAGAGAGACTGACTTCTTGCACTATCCAATAGTGACAGGACAAGGGGGAATGGTTTTAAACTAAAAGAGGTGAGATTTAGGTTACACGTTAGGAAGAATTTTTTTAGTCAGAGGGTGATGAGGCACTGGCACAGGCTCCTCAGAGCAGCTGTGGGTGCCCCATCCCTGAAGGTGTTCAAGGCCAGATTGGGTGGGTCCCTGGGCAGCCTGAGCTGGTGGGTGGCAGCCCTACCCATGGCAGGGGGGTTGCCACTAGATGATCTTTAAGGTCATTCCAACCCTAGCCTTTCTATGATACTAATCTGTGTCTAATTTAAGAGGTTACTGGTACTAGTGAAGTGCCAGGCTTAGTAATTTGGACCACACAGTATAGTGATTATACATTTTTAATGTATCTGATTTGAATAAAAACAATCTAGTGTTTAAGCCTTTAAAACTCTAGTTTAGATGTGGTTAATTTTGGTAGAATAACTATAATCTAGCATAAAGTAATGATTAAGGAAAGAAAATCTCTTTACTGGGCAGCTGTTAGAAACACCGCTGCTCCCCCTTACCTTCTTTAGGTTATGCTTCTAACAAAATCTGCTTACAATTATGGCTTATCTGGGAAATAGCTTTTCTACTGCATTATGGCTTACACTTCCTAAGCCATGACAAAATGAATTTACAGCCTAAGTCGCTCACTACCACTCTACTGAGTGGCAAGGAGTCTAAGCTGGGACCTATCTGCAATTGGTAAAATCCAAAAAGCAGCTAGCATTGTGTCTATAAAGCCACTAAACCTAGTTTTATGCTAGCTCAGCGTAAGAGAATTAAAAAAAAAGAGAATACATTTTCAACACTGAGCAGCACCCCAGCATAAGAAGGTTTTATAACTCCTCTCTGGTGTGCATGCTTTCAAAGTACGTGAGAAGGCTGATGGAAGAGTACTGTCTGAGAAGGACAGGAGGAATGTTTCTTCTTACTGGAGATTTTATCATTTGTGCTTTTGGAAAATAATTTCTACATATCTACAGCTATTGAGTAGCATTGTGATTGTGTGATTATAATTGAAGGTAATACACAGAAATGTAAACAACATGGAGACAGCAGTTTTAATCCAGGTTTGCTCAGTTTTACATTCCTTTCTAAATGAAATCAGAGAAGGAAAATACAAGCATGTGAAAGTCATCGAATTTTAGCTGCCCAAGAATTATAAGTTTCCCTACTGTAGAATTCCAAAAATAATGACTGAGCCTTTAAAGTATTTATAGGGGCTTTGTACTGACAATGGCATCATCAACAAATTTAGCAATAAATTGTAATGGACCATTGCTATTTTCTGTTAACATGCCAGGTGAAGATTGTGATTGTTATTTATTTATTTATTAGTGGAACTCAATAGTGACTCTGAAAGAATCTGGAAATGAATGGAAAGGTTTGTAACTGACTTTCTTTTTTTTTTTTTTCTTTTTAACTTCTCAAGCCTTGATTAAATTTTTGGCTTTGATGACAAGATGCCAGGAGGGCTGTAGTAAAAGCATATGCAGTGCACATAATCTTTTATAATTTGAACATTCATTCAAGAATTGAAGACTGTCAACAGAAAGTAGCAAGAGGTGTGTACTTTACAATTACAAAACAAACAAAAGGAATCCTGATAAGTGCAGGGTGTATCTGAATTCTGATGCCATCCCTATCCACCCTAATTTTGCAAAGTAGAGTTCTGTTGATGCCGAAAGCCTATTAAATATATTTCTTGCCTTATGTCTTACACATAACTTGTTAGTCTCTGGATAGGATCTGAACATTGTATTGTAGTTTCCTAATTGCCTACTCATGTTTACTCTCAAGACTGATTTTATTTTAAAGGCTTTTAAAGAAGTGCAGCCGTGTATGCCACTTTAAGTAATGTGTCACTCATCAGTATAAATTACTAATGCTGCCTATACAAAATCCAGTCATACTGCATCAGGAGAGAGAAAGGAGATGGGAGGGAAGGGAAAAAAAATAGAAAAAACGCACCACCAAAAAAATGCCATTTTATGAAGTGCTAAGCAAGTAATGAATTTTAGCAGAGTCAAGATTTGCTTTTTGTGGTAGTGTTAGATAGTGGTTGTGAGGTTGTTGCCATTCTCAAATAGAGATTCTTGTAGTGCCAGCCACATTTAATCACATTTTGCAGAAGACAGCTGGGCATTGCTGATTTGTGCTGTGTCAGCCACTTTCTGTGCTAAGGAGTGCCTCACCACTTGAATTTTAGCATTCTGTAGCAGAAAAGTTCCTTCTTCTTAAAATTGGCTCAGCAAATAGCTTGTGTGGGAATATAACCGCAAGAGCATTATAATTAGCTCTACCAAGAAAGTGCACAAATACTATGTGGGATTTTAAGGTGGCTTTTTAAAAGATTTTCACAAAACCGTTAAAATGCATATTGCATTGATAAATTCTGGCAGCAATTAAGTTTATCTTGGATTTTGTAAATGTGTCTTTGGTAACGGTTGAAAATTATTATCTGGTTCAGTGGTTTGAAACACCTTTGAGCATGTTTGAGAAGTCTTAAGTGTATTTCAACTGCATTGAACTGTACCAGAAAAAAAATTATGTATGGAAAGCCTTGGAATCTATAGATATCAAGGTTTCTTCCAGCTCCTAGTCTCGTGAAGACTGACGGGCAGATGGTATCATTCCAAATATGGTATAAATAGCCACAGAAAAGAAGTGTCAAAAAGGAAATAACAAGATAACTCAGTATTTATGGAAGGCTCAGAAGTGTGCTTAGAGTGAGTTAATCACATTGCAGGTTTATTTTTGGAAGTAGAAGGGCACCAGCAGATTGGTACAGTAATTGACATAATGGATGTTAAATGTGTAACCAGTCCTGTGCAATAAATAAGGGTACATACCAGATATTAATGTTTGCAAGTATATTATGTATTGAGTGAATGTTCAATTTGCCCTCTTGTTTTCTTCTAGTACATAATATCAATGTCTCCATCACCTGCTTAGGATGAAATTTTTGCAAAAAACAGAGCAACTTCAGAGCAAAAAGATATTCTAAACACTTCTCTTTGTTGCCCGCGGTAAGAAACGTTTTGAAGGTTATTACAAAAATCTTCAGTATCACTCACATTTAAATGCTAGTTATGAGAAAATTAAAAACAAAACAAAAAGGACATTTGAGATATGGGAGATGTGATTTACTAATCTGTCATAATCTCTAACTGGAATGACTTGTAGACCTATTATATGTGCTTTCAGAGTACAGGAAGAACAGAACCTGTGGAAAGCTCCTTGATACAAAACAGTATTCAGAATACAATTTGCCTCTTTCCTCGGTTAATATAGTTAATATACCCTGAGCCATTTTACCCAGTGAATCCTTTTTGCCATGCAAAGCAATCTGCCTCAGCTAAAGAATAGTGAGTTAAGTAATCTCTAGATAAATATGGTTTTGAACGCTCTTAAGCAAAAAAGGAAAGTCAGCTAGGGTCCACATTATGATTGTGGAATGAATGACCAGTGAATTTAGGGAAGAAATCAAGCCTTATCTACAAGTCAGAAATTAAAGGTATAAACGTATCTGTCTCTTTTTACTACCTGGGAAAAAAAGAAAAAAAGAAGGGTTTAGGCTCCACAGAGCTTTCAGTGCAGTGAATCTCAGGAGAAGGAAGGAAACCTGATAATCCAGCATTAACAAGATTAAAGATGACATTTAAGATAGATTGGCTATTATTCTGAACATTTCCTATTAGTCAGTAGATTCTGAAATGGTTCTGCATGCTGGTGTGCTCATTTTCAGGATCTTAATCAGAGGTATCTTAGTTTGCATTTATCTTACCATTTTTGGTTAAGACCAGGAATGCATTTTTGAAGCAAATCACCAGTTGCCACCAGTTTGTAACACTTCGGTTTGCATTACAGCGCCGTCTCAAGAGCGTGCAAACTGGGTTCTTTTCAGGGGACACTAAAGCGCATACAGTCTGTGTGACCAAACCAGTGATGTTCTGAAACGTACAACACATTTGGCTGATCCTCAGCTCAAGGACTGCTCCTGCTGCATCACAATAGCTGCCAGTGACGGCACATCTTGGCTCTCTATATGTATTATATTGGGACTTGCTTGTGTAATTCGGTCTTCAATCTTTTTTGATCTTTTGATGAGGCTTATCAATACTTTAACTTCAAAATATATTAACTTCAGAATGTTGTTTGAAAATGCGTTGTTTGAATATTCTAGTGCCAGTTTGTGCCTTCAGCTTGTTTGCTTATTGGGAAAGGAGGACTGGGAAAGCCCTGTTCTTTCATTCAGTCAGGTCTTATTGTTCATTATTTCTGACAGTTGCATTGTGTTTCGTTGGTTGTTGAAAGTGGACTATAAGAAAGCCCAAAATTAGTTTCATGAAATGTAGCTTTGTTTTGAATTCATCAGCTCTGTAATCCTAGTCAAGAATTTCCTCCGTGCTCCACTGCCAAAATAATGTATGTCTGGCATATTTAATTTGTTCCATCACATGCTTTGCATAGTCACTTTCATATTCATCTGGGTGGTGTGTGCCACCTTCCTTGGGTCATGCTGATGCTGGACGTGTAGTCCTAGCTGATTCAGGAGGGGCCGTGTCAGCACTTAGGAAGTACATTTGCATTTTAGAACATTCTCTTCTCTCTCACACAAAGCTTGGGATCTGGCTGATGTTTATCCTTGGAGTAGAAAGATAAATACTTTTATGTTTGATATATGCATTTCATGGAGATGTGAAGAAGCAACATCAAAAGAGAGTAATTTAGGCATGAAATGACTATTAAAATCGCTCTTACATTTGCTGTATCAAAGGTATTTGTGTTTTAGTTCCATTGACTACAAAAGCTATTCCATTCCCATTTTAATAACAGATTTTGTGGAACTGCATGTCAGTAGTCTCAAGGTAGAAAGTCTAAAATTTAATACACAGATACATTCTGTTCAGTTATTACATTTTATAATTTGCATGTTTGTGTAAGCACTGTGTGCATAATGTTTTTAGGTAAAACAACCTGGTCTTTAGTGTTATTTAAGGAATTATATTGAAGAGGGTCTTGGTGTGTGTTTTTTAATACAGATTAGAAACAAAAAAGATTTTTGTTTTAAAAAGATAAAAAGAGGAAAATATGCCCCCTAAAAATAGGGAGTAAGATCTATATTTTGAGCTAATTTAGCCTCATCATTCCATATATCATTCTTGGTGTTCTTAATTAGAGAAGAATGAGGAATTTCCAGGCCTTTCTGAGGATGCCTTCAAGCAGCAGCAGTGGGTTTGACCTTTCAATTCCTGCAGGCTCAGCAGAAGATGGCTGATTAATGTCACCTCTGAAACTGTGTCAACCGGGCTGCTCCTTCCCGTATGAGTAAACAGCCCATTGTCAGTGTGGCTCAGTCTGACAGAACAAAACATCCCTATGTTTCAGCTGGCTATTTTGCATCAAGAAGAGTATGTATTTTTATTAAAACCTTAAATTTACTTGGAAGTATTCTTAAGTTACTGCACTCTGCTGACCAGCATGAATGAATAAATCAGGGGCACTTGCAAAATAAGATTCATAACATAATTGGTTGAAGTTAGTTAAAGGATATCTAGGAGATTTTTTTCTTTTTTTTAACTTAACACATTTTACAAAGAGATCTTAAAAGGAGGGCATAAGAAAGATTTTTATATACGTGCTCAAACACAGATGAATTAATTTCTTTTGAAATATTTCATAGCCTTGAAGAAATGTTTTTGTTCTCTGCCTTACCAGTTGTAAGTAAAAGATGATACCTTTTGGGATGGGGTCCAGAAAGAGAGAGGAGCAGGATGGGGGAAATTAATGGGACTGCAGGAGGAGCCCTTGGCACAGAAGGGAAAATGTGAGCACACACACATTCTTAGGAATGTGAAAGCTCTACATGGAGGAATACACAAAAAGTCTGTCAGGGGAGAGCAGAACGAGTTAAGAACTTGGGCTGTGGTAAAGAAGAGGGCACTTAGAGCCTTCCCCCAGAGCAGGATAGAGCAGTTACGAAGCACTGAACCACAGGCAGATAAGTGGGTGCCACATGAGGAAAGTTCAGGGAGCTGTAAAACGTACGTAATAAACTCAGAGTGCAAAATGATGTCCTTTGCAGTCTCTTTCTTTATTTCCTCTTATTACTGTGGAAAAAAAAAATCTGGAAGTAGGGAGATATGAAAACTGATTCTGATTTGATAACTAGCCTTTTACAATTTTGTGATGCTTTTGGCAATCGTGCATTTTAACATTGCTCTGTTTTGCATTATGTTGGGAAAATCTGGACTTCAAGGAGTTGAAAAGCAAAAATCAGTGCTGATGAAGATTTAAGAAGCTAAATAAATATTACTTTAAGGACATCTCAAAGGAAAAAAAAAGCCCTGTGAATGTGCTGACCCTATCTTGAGAATTAAGTTAGATGGTACAATTTAAAGCTTTGTTCCGACATCTGACAGACACGCTCTGCATGCTGATGCATGGTATTGAAGATTGTGTGCTTGAAAGAAAGTCTTTTCTGAGCTACATTCTATTTTTGTTCGAATAAAGCAGCTGTTTTTTTGAGCAGAAATCTTCTCAAGTGCTCAGTCTTGTGGTTTGAGCAGAGTGTGAGCCAAGCATTGTAAGCGAACTTCTGTCTGCTTTCCCTCTGACTGATGAAGTGGGGTAAAGCAAACTGCTTGGGCCAGAAATGGTGTGGGTGGGCAGCTTGGCCTGAGGGGTGGGAGTAAGTTTGCTGCTGTACCTTACTGCACAGCTAACAGCACTGTGTTCCTAATAACTTGTTGGGCAGTAGTGTGTGCCTGTATCCTGAATCATAATGAGGAAAAATTACAGAACAATAGCTAGGAGGAAAGTGGTGTTGAGAGTACTGAGTTACTCTTATATGCAACAATAATAGTGTTGTATAGCAGTCTGACCGGTATATTAATAGCCTGCAAAAAGGTATTAATGTAAAATCTGTTGCTCTGGTACACCAGATAATTACCGCATTATATGAGACATAGGGGATTTAGCACCGGAAAGATAGGTGCTGGCTTTTTCCTTTCATTGAAGAAATTCTAAAATTTTCTGATCGTGCAAAAAGATGCTTGTGTTGTTACTTTCGCCAGCAGTTTGAGCCACAGCGTATCTGTGATCAGTGGCTTTAGACCATGACAGTAGCAAGAAAGGCGTACTCCTTTGCATTATATACAAGAGATTAGTGTCACAAACCTATACTTCAATGGTTAATCCTAGCTTTTACGTAATTTTTAAAATTACAGCACTTTAACAGTTGATTTCTTTAACACTGTTCAGAGAGTTCAGCATCATAAAAAGCAGGCGTTGAAAGACAGCTTTCGATTGATGGGAGAGTAAAAGGGAAATATAAAAATGTGGGAGAGTTTAATTTTAAAAGGGAAGGATTCATTCCACAGGGAGGTAGGATTACTACACTGACTTAATGCAAATGTGGAAAATGTGTTGATTAAAAAGGGAATGTGAATTCAGATTCCAGAGGTGAGTGGTGATACCTTCAGACGGTAAAATGTTCCGCTCTTTGCTGTTTCTATTTGCATAAGATAAAGTTGGAAGAATAAATATGAAAAACATTATTTTGAGAGTGCTGTTTCTACCTTAAAATATATGTAGGTTGTTGGGTTGTTTTTTTGGGTTTTTTTTTTTTTTTTCATTTGAAGAACACATTGTGAGCAAACATATGGTCCTGTTTCCTGTCATAATTTGTTCAAACAGTTTTAATAAAATTCTAGTAATAGTAGCATCTTTATTTTAAACAGCTGTGAAGGGAATTCACCCTTTGACAGCTGGAAATGTAGGCAGATTTTGAAGATGTGAGCTTGCTTTTGTCAATGCTGTAGTTTATAGAAAGTTAGAAAAATAATAAATTGAAGCAGATTGGTATTTCATGCAAACATTTTGTAACTTAATTAAGTCTTCTGTATTGCACACTTTGATAAAAAAAAAAAAATAACGTGAACCTAAAGTATGTACTGAAGGATCTATATTTGGAAAGCTGAGAATTATAAAAGATTTTTCTTTTGTCTCTGCCTTTAAAGAGGGCAGCAGTTCCAGATCCAAATTGAGCTTTGTTACCTGAACTGAAGCAGTTGCTGAGCCATCTGCTGAGAGCCTGTTGTGTTATCAGTGTGCAGACAAAGGAGTAATCGTCCCTTCTCAAGAGAGGGAAGAAGCAGCCGAGAACAAGCACAAGAGTGCACCAGGGGTTAGCAGCCTGTGTAAAGGCTGCAGCTGTAATTTCGTGTCTTTGGAGAGGGCAGAGGAAGAGAGGAAATGGTCAGATGTGAAACAAAATCAGCACGAGGAAAGTGTCAAAAGGAGACTAGGAGGAGGAAGGGAAATTTTACAGATACAGAGAGTGGGTTTTAAAGCCCGTGTTCTTACCTCATTAACCATTGCTGGGTAGAACGCTGGCAATGACAAAGTGATTGATCTTGCGTGTGTAAAGAGATTGAGATAAGCTCTGTTCCTGCTGGGGTTTCACTTTGCCCACGAACTGTGGAGAATTACGGATACCTTGTATTCACTAGATTTTACCATATGCAACCTAAGACATCAGAAAGACCTTCAAAGTGAGTATATGAGGAGTAAGAGAGAGCAGGGAATGGTGGGAGCAGCTCAGATCATCTCCTGCATCCTGGGCTTCTCAGGGACTCTGCTCTGACCCAGCCAGGCTTTTCCCATGTCTCACTGAATGTGGTGCTCCCTGAGCCTCACAGCACCACGGCATTTGAACAAGCATACACTCATTTCTTCCCATAGTCCTTCAGCCTTAAGAAGCTGGCTTCATGTTTCGGAGAGAGGGGCAGATATTTCTACTTTGCTACCGTGAAAAGTCTTTGTTAGTAACTTTAGCTTCCAATTCATTACTGCAGTCATGTTCTCAGAGCCTGGTGTAAGAGATAAACCCTTTGCAAATGAAGACAGCATCCATTTTCTTTCAACCTCAGGCCACACAGAATTGATTGGGGTAATAAAATGACAGTACCATGTAATATACTGACGGCTCTTTAATTTGAAAACTGGTTCCAGGCTGATTCAAACCTTGTTTAAAGCTAATTTATGGCTTGTGTAATTTTCAACTGGACCAAAGTAAAGGATGATACATGAAAACTGATGCAGAGTTAACATAATATATTCAAACCTGACAGCTTGAAATTATCTATAAAAGGTTTGGGGGCTTGTGAGTTGGTTCGTTTGGATTCTTTTTTTGTTTTTGTTTTGTTCTAAAGTAGCAATGGCAGACTAGCTGATGCTCAACTGGTACAAATACCATCTTAAGATGCTGTTTTTCCATCATGTTTCAAATGCAACTTCTCATGCTTTCTAGCAGTCTTTTAAGCATGCTTTTTTATACATCAGTTCTTCATTTTCTTCAAAATCAGAGGCTGCATAGAGCTTCTGTGTCATATGTGTTGACATCTGTTGTGTCTCTAAAATAAATGGGTAAACAGTTACAGTATTATGTTTCCATAATATTCATAATGAATATAGCCTTGGCAATGTACGTCTGTAAATATGTATGTGTATGTATGGAACATACATATACAATACATATGTGTATTTAGGTATGTATTGTGTATTTAATATCCATTCTTTTAAAGAAAGAAAAAAAGTAAAAAAAAGAAGTCCTCAAACTAGAACTTGAAAAACAAACAAACAGAAAACCCAACATCAGCATAGCATAAAATGTAAATATTTTCCTCTGAAATCTATCACTTTTATGTAGCTCACAAATGAAATCCCCATCTGCTCTGTATGCACTATTGATTTTTCAGTGTATTATATCACTGCTAATTCTGCACAGCAATGGACAGAAACTAAGATAACGATGTTTACTTCCATATCATTGCATGCAAATAGCATACACTCCAAACAGGATGAAAAGGAGGGAAAAAAAATGGAGTACTTTGAGGAAATTTCATTAGAGTTGGATAAACCTTTGATTTTTCACCCCCTACCTTTGATCTCTACTGACCTGAAATAAAAAAAATAAAGTGCTGAAGTTCCAAGGTATATCTTAAAGTATATGAATATTTAGGCTGTATGAAAGCAGACATAGGTCCTAGCAGATTTGCCTTTCTTGCATAAACAGTAGAATGCCTGCATGTGTGGTGCTTCCTCTTGTGCTGTTTATACATCTCTGAACAGTCGCATCATTTGTGGCTATATTTGAGGCTTAGGAATAAATGAGAGGTGCTGTTGACATGTTTTTCATGATAAAAGGTCTTGAGAAAAGAAAGAGGTGGCATTTTTGCAAAGTCAATCTGTATATTGTGGTATAGATAATAGGAAGAAGACAAGAAACTGATTTTATTTTTTAAGCAGGTTTTTCCATTTTATACTTCTTCAGGAAAATAGTTGTTTGGGGTCAGTGAAGCAGATGATATTCCTTTCCTTCAGAAAAGTAAACAATGCTAATACTTTTTCAGGTGGTTTTATTTATCCAAGTGTAAGTCAGAGTACTAGAAGTGGTTAGTAGAAGTACTGCTTATTTGGCTGTGTACTCGTTACACAATGAGAAGCTTTATGAAAGTTCTCACTTGCACTCTGTGGCATTTTTGTCATCGTACCTTACACGAATGGATCACGCTTCACTTACTGAATATGTTTGTTTCCAAAACCTGTATTTCCTGTGTTGCTTAAGTACTTCATAACAACATAGATCGCCTTTCATACAGATGTTTAGGCTTTGAATATTTTTCCTAAGAAGTGACAACAGAAAAGAGATGGCAAAACTGATGTAACTGGACAAGGAGAAGCATTTTATCGGATTGCTTTTTGTATAACAAAGTAAATTTGATTTCTATCCATCACCTTAAAAATGGACTACTACATTGGCCAGCTTGTCCTTTAGACAACCAAGGAGAAGCATGGCTTAGGGGAAAAAGATATTGAGACTTGATCAGGGGAGAGCATCTGTGACATGCCGGTCCTGCTGAGGAAAAAGGAATGAAATGGGAATACACACTCATCAAATTACTGCTGCTCTGATGAGTTTTGAAACCCATTTTTTATTACTTTCAAAAAATATAAGTAAGGAAGAGGTGTTGCCACCAATATCTGGCCACAGGTATAATACCAAAACATTTCTTAGGCACAAAAGACAGTCACAATTCAAGGAGAGAAATCACTGAACCGAAGAATTTGGACAAGTACACCATTTTCTCCAAGCATATGTGGTTGTTACTTCTGTATTTGTAAGCAGCACAGGAGAGCTCTTGGAAGCATACCAAGCTGATTAATTACATAGCAGTGATTTAACTTTCTAGGCCTCAAAGAGTAAACAAAATAGCATGCATGGTTCAGTACTCTGAATCAGATAATTGGGCCAACAGCAAGAAGAGATAGTCTTGTTGTCACTGCTATCTAGGAACCAAAATGAGGAGGCCACTGAGCGTGGGAACGTTTGCCACTGCAAGTCCAGATCTACTATGGCAAAAGCAGGAACTGCGAGTGTTCTGCGAGAACACAGTGCAGAAGTTTTACATGGCAAAGATAGCAGTGACTTTCATGTGATGGACAGGGAAGAATCAAACGTTTACTGTCAGAATGCTTGAGATATTTGTCCTTGTAATTCACCATTTTTAGCCATTATGTTGATATTCTTGTGAGTAATTGAGAAAACTGAGCAAAATAGTGTTTTACTGTTTCTGTCATAGAATTGGGATGGCAGCTCTACCAAAATGTCTCATTTTGCATTTGATAATGCCCATAAAACTATTCAGTGAGACTTTGTTATTAACATTGTAATTGCTGGAATTCTTTATTCACCACTGGAAGCTGATTTTGCCTTTTAATTCCTCCTGGCATTCAGCTTTAAACTTATGGTGATAGATCACAGGATGTAGCAGAATATTTTGACTCACAAAGAGCCACTGCAACAACAACAACAAAAAGTTGTAACTAGCTTAATTTGAAACATTTAAGCGTAGAAGCTTTATATATATATATAATAGAGATATTGCATAACTCTGTCTCCAGGCGCAAAGAGATTTTCCCCACTTTCTAGTCTCCAGCAACCTCATCCACGTATTTTACATCTGCCCTCTGATTCTCACTGTAGTTTTTCAGTAGTGGTTGCTGGACTACAGTATTCGTTTTTCCTCTTGACTAGTGATAGGACTAGAGGGAATGGCTTCAAGCTGCACCAGGGAAGATTCAGGCTGGACGTTAGGAAATACTACTTCTCTGAAAGGGTGGTCAGGCACTGGAATGGGCTGCCCAGAGAGGTGGTGGAGTCACTGAGCCTGGTGGTGTTCAAAGAGCGTTTGGATGTTGTGTTGAGGGACATGGTTTAGCGAGAACCATTGGTGAAGGGCGAATGTTTGGGCTGGATGATCCTGTGGGTCTTTTCCAACCTTAGCGATTCTATGATTCTTCCAACGGTCCAAACATATTCACTGGGCTAAACTGCAAATGCTGAATATTATTAGTATGAAGCTTCAGTTTACATTTTAGAAGTTTTTATGTCAAAAAAACTTAATAATGAGCTTTGTAGCTTGCAGTTTCTGAAAGTGAAATCTTGATTTCCTTGCAATTAATGACTATAGGGAGAAAGTGGTACATCAAAAGCATATATTCTGCTTGCTAAGCGATGACATCTAAAATATCTTATTCCATAATGAGCATTACAAGCACAGTAGAGATAGTACCGATTAATGGATTTTTTCCTCCATAGCAAAATATCTCAATCTATGCAGATATCAAAACCACTGTATGAAGCAGTGGAGGTATTAAAGTGATTTTTGTGTTGACTGATCTATTTTAGTAGTATTGCATCACAAATTCACTGTAAAGGTAATTTAGAAAATACCATATAAACTACCTACTTGTTTTTATTTTACTTATTCGATGGTAGTGTTAACACTATCAACTACTACCTTTTCTAGCTTTAATATTTTTATGCACTATATCAGTTTACAGCAGTTGATAAAATATATTTGTGTTGGGTTGTTCTAATATAGTCCCAGCTGTTTTGCAGAAACCTCCATCATAAATAAGGGGATGAAACACAGGGGTAGGTATGGGCTAAACAAGCACACTTATTCAGAACTTGACAATTCTTAAACACTATATAGCTATTTGCTAAGCCTTAAAATGCTCTTGTGAGGAAACTATTCGCATTTTAAGAAAGTAAATGACAGATGTTTTTGTCTCTGGGGTAAAGGTGTTGGCCCAGATTAAAACAAGGTTTTAGACTTAAGTATTCTTTGTTTTTCTGTGCTTAGAGCACGCTTCCTCTGAGAAGTCTCTCCCTTTTGGGGTACCACACCAACACGCTTCTGAGGGGTCTATTTGTCTCTGTTGCCCTCAGGACTCCGAGCCGTCAAATGAGGTGGTCTCAGAGGCCCCAAGTAATGTGGTACCCTCTACCTCAAGAAGTAGCTCTGAAGAGCTGATATCGGTGGCACAGAAACATCCAGAAGAGGTAGGACCTTCTGTGTCTATTCTGTTCCAAGGTTAACTGTTGGGGAATACTCGTTTGCCTCTGTTTTTCATGGCTAGTGTTGTTTTACTTGTAGCACAGACTTTTAAAGCTAAAGCTCAATTTTATGCTCCCATACCACTGACACACAAGACAAGGGTGAATTTCCAGACCTTTGTTATGTAAGCCAAGTAGTCTCCAACTAATGCATTTTAATACTGTTTCACATTATCAGTGATTGGGAAAGTATTTTTTTTTCATTATTTCTATCTTTCACACACCCATAACAGTATCAGGAAGTAAGTTAGATTTGTGCAAATGAAGGTTTATAAGACTAAAGAAACAGCAGCAGAATGTGTGTATAGTTACATAAGTAGATGTAAAGCATTTGTCATCCTTCATTAAACCTAAACATGGCTAACTGCTGGGTTGTGCAAAGGAAAGGCCCTTGGTCATATTCTTGTGCCTTTCACTGTGACCTTTGTGTTCCAAAAAAATCATGCTAGATGCTAATGATGTAGTGTGAGCATAAGGCCATACTCCCTGTTGTTATAAGAAGAGGTGCTGATTTGTAAGGTAGTTCCATAACGTAGCCTGTGACTGACTTCTTCAGATTCTGGAGTGCACGCTTGTCTCGGTACATGATTGCTGGAGAGAGGGCTGTCTGCTGAATTCAGACTTAAAACTTAATTTTATGGTGAGAATCATCCTTTCAGGGAAAGGTTATTGTATTTAATGATATAAGTCTTTTGTTTGGAGATACCTTAATACTCATAATCTTGGCTTCCTCAAGCAGTTCAGTTGTTAAGAATATGCCATATACAAGGTAATGTTAAGCCTTTTTTTTTTTTTTCTCAGATTTTCTTTCTCTACAATATTCCCTGTAAAAGAGAATGTGAAATATTAGCAGCAGGAAATACAGCTGTTACAGTCACTACTCCTCCTGTGCAGCCTATAGATAATTATCAAATACCTTCACAGATTTCTCCTTTCCTCTAATGATCTCACTTTGTCTGAAGATGAGGCAAGTCCTCAGTGCAGGGCTGGAAGAATTCTTAATAGTGTCTTATGGCTTCAGACTATATAGTTACTTTGTACTCAGGTGATCACATCTAAACAGTCCAGTGGATAGAGTAATGTAAACTTTTAGTAATATTTATGTCTATTTTCTTGAGTAGCAAGGGGATCTTAGAGTATGGAGGGCCATGGATTCCGGCTCCTAAGTCTCAACTTTTCCAATTTATCTGAGTTTCTTCTCTGGAGAAATTCAGAAGCAGAACAGAAGTGATATTTAGAAAGAAAGATAAAAGAAAAGTAATGCAGAAGGGATGAAGCATGGTTAGTAAAAGCAAAGAAGAAGATATGTATACAATTTTTGCCCACGAAGAGTACAGCTATGCCATGGGGGATAATAAAATTGAGGAAACACAAAAGAAGTGAAAGATGGAAATACACCTTTTGAATTTATTAAATATGTCAGCTTATGGTGAAACTGTTCTGCTGAACATGGGGCCATGAGGTATTATATATGTTTAATAACAGAATGAGACTTCTCAAAACATAATTAATGCATATATCAAAACAGAGAGAGGTGAATCAGAAAGAGTTTTGTGGTTGGATTTGCAGGAAACCTTGAGAGGGGAGAACCAGTATGCTGAATTCCCAAATTCAGAACTCACTGTGAAACAACCCATCTAAGTTACGTGTGGGTAAGTCAGCACAGTAAGCAAATGTTTGTGAATTACACATTAAAAAATACGTCTCTAACAGCAGCAATAAAACAGTGTTTGCAGAGGTGTTTACTTCAACAAATCCCTTTCTAAATTCTCCTTTCATTTGAAGTCTCCTGGTACATCACTCTCATGTATATATTTTTTTCAGTATTCATTTAATTAATTAATATTCAGAATTAACTGCAGCTGTTAACTGATGCACTATTTCTATAATAATGTATTCTCATCTGAATTTGACCCAAAAGACAGTACTGGTGAAAAGGTCATGATTGTTAATGAAATGATCACATGCAGCCACGTATGGGGAAACAGGAAAGAAGTGTGAAGGGGAAAAAGCTATCAGACTAAGGAGGATGGAATAGATGGGACAAAGAAATAGATGGAAGGCAGTGTTAAAGAAGTGTCTCAGGTTTGCAAATTTGAGAACAATTTATAGTAGCAGAAAGTCAGGAAAATCCCATGAATTGCTATAGTTATTTATATAATCCATGTTTTTTTCCTGCTTATAATTTATTTTTCTCTTAGATAGTCCTGTCTGACTCAAACACTCAATAACTTTGTGAGATGTCATTTGATCACTTAGATGAGGCTCTTTGCCTGTCCAGATGTTCTGCTAGTCAAGATGATGGCTGAGTGCTGGGTTCTATTTCTCTTTGGCTGCCCTTTCTCAGTGGGAGGGCAGCAGGGGATTTGCTCCTGGTACTACCCCCTTCTTACCATCCTCCTTTCATGCTCTGAAATCAGACGTAACTGTGTGAGACATGGACAGTGGCCAACGATGTGGCATATGGCAAAACTTGCTGCATAAGTAATCAGCATGTTGAGAGTTCAGCTTTCATACCTGTGAAATTTGCGTGCCTGAGAAGGATTCAGGAAAGTATGTGTACTTCAGATTCCAAAACACTTGGGACTGTAAAATAACCAAACTGCGTTTGAAGGTAGGGATCTATACTTTAGCCCATGTTGTCAAAGAATGTGCAATACCTTGTGAAAAAATAGTTTGTACAGATTTGAATGCTTGAATGAATTGGTGTCCATACTATAAGAAAGAATTTACGTGTGTGATTGATGAATTAATGCTGTTTATTTTTATTGTCATTTTTAGTAAGTAGCATGCAACAGTGACAATGAAAGAAAAGCTCAATGCATGTGAGAAGGAACAAATATTTATCATCTGAATTTCAGTGTCACCTAATTAGACCTCCTTTGCAGTTTACTGGGAAAATGAGAAATAACTGCTTTTAGTAAAATGTTATACTAATTTACATAGTCTTTAAAATTACGTTAAAATCTTAAATTATGTAAATATTTTGTCCCTATGACCATTTCAAAATTCAGCACCTCCCTATTGTTAGTATGCCCTGACTCAATATATTCAATTGTTTCTCTGATATCACACATTCTTCACATTCTTTGCCATTAGCTAATGAAAAAAAAAAATCTCTGGACATGTTGATTAATCAAGTTTCAGAGCTTTTAAAATGCTTTGAAAGTACAAATTCACTTGCTTGAATAATACTGTATTTATAAAGGCTGAGAAGTTACATTTCCTTACTCTTACTCAGTGAGTGTCCAACCTTTTAGCTTTCCTGAGCCTCAAGAAAAATTGTCCTGGGCCACATTGGTAGCTCTGAAAGTAGCCTGCTATTTATTTCCTTGGACACTACAACAGACATAGTGAGCACAGTAACTTGATAGAGCAAATTCTCAGTTACAAAGCAGTATTTTTCAACATAGTCACCCCCATTAGCTGTACATTTTCACCAGTGATGAACAAGAGGTAGCACAATGTGCTTGTCAAAACTTGCACCAGTGGAAGTGACCCACTGGTGCTGTCACCACTGCTGAAATGCACTACCATGCTCACATCCACTGCTTGGTCTCCATAAGTGTTCAGTGAGCATCAGTGAATGTCAGTGGGCGCAAATTTTTTCTTCATGGAGGAATTCAGTGACATGCCTTTGCTTCTTACACACTTCCATGTCAGATGCCATTCTGACAGACTGCCCCTCTGCTGCCATGGCAATAAAATGTAATGGAATATTGGCAGGAAGGTTCAACCTCTGCTGCTATACTACTGCCATCCACCTCTGAAGTCATAACAGGCATTACTTTCAGAACCGCCCTAATAAAACACATACCATAGAGAGAGCAGCAAAACCATAAAACTAATGAGATATTTCACCCCATGTTTCTGAAACTAATGCATCAGGCTGGTCCAATGGCAATGGTTGCAATTTTTAGTGAGTCCTAAAGGTACTCATCAGAGATTTTTTTTATGAAAATTTACTCTTCCTTTGCTTCATCTGTAACAGTGGTTGCTCACAGATGTACATACTGCCAAAAGTGATGACATGAATAATATGCAACTGTGAAGCAATGGATATTTTTTTTCTCCACTAAGAGAGAGCTTATAAAAGTCTGATAAAGAGACATTAATAAATTTTTGAGTTGGATATCTGATTGCAACTCTTTGCATTCCATTTGAAAATTTGGAGGTAATGTATTTATATCAACTGAAAATGGAGTCACAAACATAAATTGATTTTTTTTTTTTTTGTGCAATCTTGAAATGTATTCTCAAATTCCTGTACCAAAACTGAATGCAAGCCTTTGTATTCTTTACTGTTCACAGGACTGTATTTAGCCAGTGTATCAAAATATATATGATTATTTGCCATAACTTGAGTTAGCACTGCACTGTGCCCTCCCCATGGCCTGGTTTCAGCCCAGGAAGTCCCGATAGCACGCTGTTATTTAGTGGTTGTGAGCAATGGGTGCACACCTGGCCACTCAATAGGGAAGAGCTGTCACTAGGGGATGAGCCACACTGTGAGGCCTGCAGGCCATGGGTTGGACATGCCTTCTTAGTCTGTTTTCTGGAGTCACTTGCATTGTTCATCTGGCAGTTGGCAGTCACAGTGTATTTAGTAAATATATTACTTCATAGATGCATGCACAATCATGTTGGAGAAAGTGAAGTGAAAGTTTATTGTTAAAGTAGTTGAGCAAGATTGGTGGTCTGTACTTTGATACCATTTCCCATAAGCAGCATGAGTCTGCTGGGAGTGACAACATCAGGTGCTGGTTATGTAAGGAAGAAGAGACAAGTTTTGACAGTTCCCTTAAACCTGAGTCTCAGGACAGGTGTATTCTCTTATTTAACTAGAAGTAAAACAGAAATACATGAGTTATGTGTATTAATTTCTTTGCTGATCTGGTGGCACATCAATTAATCATATTTTAATAGTGTAAGCCTCAAGGCTAACAGAGCTGGTCTTTCTGGATGGCTGCATTGCTGGAGCAGTACAGATACAGATGAAATGCTGTGCCACTCTCTCTGTTTATTACATTTATCTCTGCTCGGTAAAACAAATAATAACCAACCAATCCCTTTTTTGCATTTTCTGGAAGTGTGCATATATGGAGCTTATTAGGTAAAATATTGATGACCTCACTGTAGTACATGAGTGTGAATAGCCCATGTATCTGTGTTGCTTTCTAAAAGTACAGAAGTTGTGCAAAAAAGCTGCAGGATTCTGAACTGAAGAAAGATTAATCTGCTTCTGAGCTATTAGGCATTTAGTGCTTGCCCTATATCTGAAGAGAGCACAGATTTTTCTTCCATTAATAATGCACAGCTGCATCATGGTTTTGTTTTGTAGGAAAAGATGTGTCCCATACTTAAGACATCTTAGTCATAAGTATGATTCGAGCAATTTTAAATCATTACATTATTCTCAGAAGGTCTGGGAGAGACATCTGCATTATTTCATATATGGGCAAAGGGAGCATTTGTTAATTTTTATGAACATAATTTGCATCTGATTAAATATTTATTTATTTATTTGTGAGTTTTCTTTCTTCCTTGATCTCTAGGTAAGACATTTTTTTTTAGGAACTTCCATTGACATTACTAAATAGCCTTAAAAGAAAAACAAACAAACAAAAAAAAAAACCAAGAAATCATAAACTTCATTAGCAGAGCATTCTTTTGCAGCTTTATTACTCTGAGGTGTTTGCTTTATAAGGAAAGCATGATGTGACATGCTTTGAAAGAATGGAATAAGAGAGAATTCCATGGCATAGCATGTAATAATGCTCATGTGATATTTTCTCCACTTACTGTTATTAGAAGGATGTTAAATAACTGAATTTCCAACTTTCACTTTTCCTTTGAGAAAATATCTTAGTCATTGTCTACAATAAACACTGGCAAGAAGCAGGATGGGGATTTGCAGTCTTATTAGAGAAAACGCATATATTGGCATATCTGTATGTATAAATACAAATCTATTATGCTTGTATAAAAAAAACACCTGTTCATTCCTTACTAAACTTCATAGTCTTAACAATACTTTCTCCCTGTTCTGTGTAGCTGCGAGTTTGAACTCATTTGACAGAAGAATTCTGGCAGACTGTTGTCGCTATAAATATGTTGTTCTTCCTGGTACACTGTTAAATGAGAAAAAATAGTTACCCAAAATCAATAAGTTGGAATACAGATTAACTCTCGAACACTAATTTTTCTTTTAACTTAGTACTCAGAAAAGTCATCACAAATTTTTATGCTCTATGGACCTACAAACTCTTGATTTCTGAATGAAAGAGCAAATGCTGATTTGCTAGTTACTTGAAATAGGCTACAGAGCTGTAATCTCTATAAGTTTAGAATATTTTGTGGGCTTAAGTCAGACTCATTCTAAAGAAGATTGAAATTTGGTTACTTGGCTGAAATTTGGTTATTTGTCCTGTATTCCTCATGTCAGAGTATAGATTCCAACCATCAAACTCATTTAACAGAGGAGTTCAGTCACCTATTCATTTGGCATTTGGCACATTTGGCACTCAGGAGATTTGTTTGATTTTACCTTTTATGCTTCTACAAGTAATTATTATGATTACTGTAGTTCCCATTAATATTTCATAGTAAAAGTGCTAAGCCATATGCCTAAAAAGCCTTAGAGTCCAACTGTGTTAAAAGTGAATTAATAATGAGCAGAGAAGAGAGCATAATACCTTTGGCTACTGAAGTGATTCCTTTGTAAAATAAACTGGGAAATAGAGTAAGTATGCAAATGCTCTGAAGTTAAGAATTCATATTTTCTGCCTAGTCTCTTCACATGACTGTTTTATGTAATCTTCTTAATAACAAAACATAAAGGTTGTAAGATGGATGGAAAATGTTGTCATGCAGTTCTGCTTTTGAAGTTAAAATTTATTTATGTATATTTAAACTGTAAATGGCCTTATGGAATGAGGCTTTCTCTTGGAAGATCATCATTAATGTAAAAAATTAATTAGAGCTATTTAAAATTTCCACAAATCCAAGACATTTTTCTTTATTTAACCTTTTCACAGTCTCTGCCCTTCTTTAAAGTACATTTAGTCCTATATCATCTGTTACTCAGGAAGGTATTTAATACATGACTTGGCACCATTTGCATTATACAAGAAGATTAACTTTACAAGCTCTGCTATTAATCTGAGTAGCTCTACATATTGACCTATGAAAGAACATAATTAAGTTAGCTTAATTAAGTTAATTAATTGTTACACTCTGATGAACTTACCATTGAGAGAAAATTAAAGGCAAATAGAAAATGGCATTCATTGGTTTGAAATCATATTTTAAAGGATTTTACAAAGATACATTATATTTAGATGATAAAACCATCTATTGTGTAATAACCAAAGCAGAGGCAATTAAAAATGTCAAAAGCTAAGAATCCCTGCAATATTCTCTTTTATTGCTTGACATTCAGCTATATTTCTAACAGAAATAAAAAATCTGTGCTAGAAATGTAGAAAATAACCTTTATTTCCTGTACTCAAATAATTGAATTCAGAAATTGTCACTACAGTCTACAGATGGGCTGTATGGAAAAGCACTCTGTACAAGTTAGATAAATTAAATAATCTGTAATCATTCTCTCCTGTGGGGAGGAAAAAGAAGGAAGGATTGAAAAATACACCAGGCAGTAAGCAGTACTCAGGCAAAAGTGCATACTTATGTGTCGTCATGAGAAAGTCAGATGTTGATAAGGTGAAGGGAAGGCTTGTGTCTGCTCCACTTCTTTGTAAATTCACTGCAGGAAAACATTAAGATTTACATCAAAAGTCTTCTCTGTGGGCAGCCCCTCCACATGTCTTGAATGTCTGTGACATGTTCACCATTCTTGGTACGTCACGATGAGTCCATTGGAGGTCATCAATTCAAAGTAGTCATAATTAATGAAAAGAGATGAAACGTAAAAAATGCTGGACAGTATACACTGCCAAATGAACGTTCATCTATGAGATTCATTCATTCTACCGTGGCTTTAGTTTGAAATTAATGTGTGAAAAATTATTAGTTCTGTATGACTGTTTTTTCCCTCTCAGATATATAGATACTCTGGATAGCATTGTCAGTGATTTTGGGACTTCTCGCTTCCTTTCTGTTGTAAAAATGATTATTTTAAGTCAAGTGAAAACAGCATTTTCCCTGGAGTATTATTCTTTGGCATTTCCAGATCTTACGAATGGGTCATTGATCTGTGGATACATTCTTTAGATAAATAGCAGCATTGAAAACGGGAAGCCAATGGCATTTAGAATTATTTGTGTACAAATTTGTATTCATATTCTGAATACTGATGAGTTGGAAATAGAATCTTTTAAAGAGAAAAAAATATATATTTTCGTGGATGTTACTAGCTTCATTGTTATTTGAAAAACTAAAATAATCTTAAAAACTAATAAGAACAGAAGAAATTATTAAAATAGAGCTGATGTATATTTAATAAGACTTATCATTTTTCTTTAATATGTTGCCCCCAAAAATTATTTGTTTATTTTTTGTAAATTCAGTTTGAAGTTATCATGTTACATTTTGTGTCTTTAGCATGCTAATCAATTGGTTATATTCTAAGAAAAAAAGGAAAGAAAAAGAAAGAACAGTAATTTTTTTCACCTTAAACTACATAATGAAATCATGAAAAAATGTTTTTAGCTGGAGAAAGAGAGTGGGAAACATACTGAAAAATTCTAATGAAGCAAACTTTAAGTAGTTTTTAACTAACACATTTTAACTAGAAAGTAACTGCAAATTTAACAGTTGAAGGCTATTTCCCTATAGCTGTATATTCTGATAGCTGTACTAATGTCAATGGACTTGAGTGTACCCATATGTGCTATCTGGTTGGCTGTTACTGGGTGTTTTGAGGCATTTGTGCAGCGTTATAATGCCAGGTTGTGTAAGTTACTGTTATCATTTGCTGAGTGGCATGTGTGATGTACCACTGAAATTCTTTCCTGGAAGGAAAGTAAATTTAACTCCTTTCTTCAGTATCTATTGTAAACAGCGTTCTATTTTTAATTAATTTATTTTCTGAATGATTTGTTTTCTTATCTGTAACATTTGAATGAAAAACTAAATGAATATGATATATAGATATTTTTATGTTGTGTAAATATTAGACCTCACATTGTACTGTGTAAAGAAAACAGTGATCATTTTTATAGATCATATATAATCTTGGAAATTTTCTGTTTTATTTTAATATGACAGGTTAAAAATATTAGAATATTCTTTAAGTCTGGATTTCAGATGATGAGCCTTGGGCACTGTTGGAAATTTCAGTGTCATCTTTAAGGTAGCGAAGATAAGCAGAGGTCACTCAGAAGTCATTAATAACGTAGGTTATATAGATTTTTCCCTACCCAGTTGTTTCAGGGTTATCTCTGAATTGCAGTGCAATCCCAGTAGTGTTGCAGTGCTGCTTCATCAAAGTATTGTTTCTTTAAATTACTCTCACTTTTAAGCAGAATATTTAGCAGGCATTGAGGAGTTCATGTTACCTAAATATTTTAGCACAGAGTAGGATCAGTGATGTGTTATTTATTAAACTCACTCATTTTGTTATAATTCTATATTTTTGTGATAGCTATATATACTTTATCTTCCTTAATTAACTGCAAATTAAAACTAAATTTATGTTAATTTAACACCAAATGGCTATTTTTTGAAGACTCTAAAGTAGATTAGCAAATGACATTATCTTTCATAGCCCTCATTGACCTGCTAAATCCTTCTTAGTTGAACGGTTTTCCTATAGTTAATCTTTTTTTTTTTTTTTTTTCCAAATGCATACTCAGCTGTCATAGTTTTCCTAAGCCTCTGGATCACATAGGATACCCTGAAGGGTACAGTATGTGCTCTAGTTGTGAACTTTCTTCTATATAAAAACAGTTAGAATGTTACTGAAAGTACAGTTAAACTCAGAGACTTTGAATAGGAGTAACATCATTGAGAAATTAGTTTTCCTATATTCAGCCCTGTTTGCTTGTTTGTTTGTTTTTCCCTGTTAAGATTATTGTTCAAATTGGTTTTAGCCAGCAACAGAAATCAGCACACAAATTCTGCCAGTAAGGATATTTTTGTGTCTTCTTCTAAGGTACTACCTTGGTAATATTCTGTATCATCCATATACAAGAAAGAATTTGGGATATGCCCACTGAAAAACTTAGCTGGCTGAAATTACTTGTCTAAACCTCTGTCGAACATGCCACTGTCCACTGAGAAGGGTGCTGACAGAAGATGTTTCAGAGCACTCAAATGATGCTTAAACTAGAGAGATGTGTTTTGATGCTGGCTCACGTGGAGGCCTGGAGATGCACTGTAGTTCTGTGGCAGCAGAGCCAAATCTAGGGCACTAGCCTGAAAATTCTGTCTCTGAAAGCAGAGTAAACTTAAGTAGTAGGTTCTGATTAATTATTTGTCTTGATTTACAGCAGAAATTCCAAACTGAGCAGCCGGAGTAGAAAGCTGCCTTAAATCTGTATATGCGAATAACAGTAGAAATGTTCCCTATATTCTTGTTTTGCATTGTTGTTTTTAAGTGTGTTAAATATGAATAATTTCAAGTTTATAACTCAGTAGCCAGTGTTTGTTGTGTATGATTCATAGATTAGAAAGGCAGGAGTGATCATCACCATCCATTCTAATTTATTAAGTAGGATATACAATAGTAATTTTGAGCGTGCTTTCAAAATAATAATAATAATAAATAAATTAGTATTTATATTCATTTTCACACTTCAAACAAAACAGAGTGAACCCAAGATTCTGTTCTTCCAAGACTTCCAGTGATAAATCTTAGTTTGCTGTGTAGTCTGAGTCCAAGCTATTATCTATTGTAAACCTGTGTCAGATAATTCAAACATTGATTTGTTTGGGATTTTCTTTTTCAGTATAACTTATGGACTATGACCTAGTTGTCTTTTACCTTGACATATGTTTTCCAAACCTTCAGTTGTATTTGACTGCAGTTTTCTCCAAATTTTCAGTAGGCTTTCTGCATGTAGGCACTCACTGTAGGTAGACTCAGTTAATCCAATATTGCTCACGCAAGGTAGGAATTGCAAAGATAAATATCCATAATTTAGAAGGATAAAGATGGGCCTTTAGATATTATTTTTTTAGATAAATGTAGAAAATTAAGCATAAAGTCAAGAATAAGGGTATTTTTATTCAGATGTAGTTTTGATTCTGGGAGGTATAATACCCAAAAGAAATGACAAAATATGAAGAAGTGGGAAGCATAACAAAAAGAGCACAGAACTTTTTTTTTTTTTCTGCATTTTAGATACTTACTTTTGCTATCATCTTTGACAGTCTTTATTTTTATAGATAACTGTGAAAAAAGACCTCAGTAACTCAGCATTAAAAAATGGAGTCACCCATAGAGTATAATTTGCGAATGTGCATGCTATGCAGAATTTTAGATGTTGGTATCTGCAAAACATTGCTTGTTTTAGTAGAGTCTTTGTGGTTGAAAGAGTGGTACTTGAAATGGGAATAGAGGCAAAAATGATGCACGGTCATTCTGAACTTACAGATAATCTAGAAGTGACCGCTGTTCGTATTTTAGCCAGATAAGCAGCAGAGTAAAAAATAAAAAAAAAATTTAAAAAGCCTAATTTTGAACACATGTCATTATTTCAGAAAGCTTTCAATATCTGCAAAGGCACTAAGTTATTCAAAAAAAGGAAGCACGCAAAATTGCAAAAAACAAGCCCAATCCCAGAAAGCAGAAAGATTGAGTAGAGGGGAGTTTCTTTCTTCACCACAAATGTGAGATCCTGAAAAATCTCTCTGTATACCATGGAGATAATTCATTTTCTCTCTCCACTCCTCCTTCAAGATGTTGTGTAGGAACATTAAGCACAAAAAAAAAAAAAATTAATAAGCTTTTATTTGAACTATGAGTATTTTATCTGTGATTGGAAAGTAGAAGAATTTGTAGTGTTAAAATAATGTTATTTTTCGTAAAATCTAAGTTTTCTAAATTCCTTCTGTAATACTAAGTAATCTGGATGAAATGTCTTTATCTCAACATTATTGAGATAAAGGCTATTGTAGTTAGTAATAACATTTAATTTGGAAAATTAGCAGGTACAGATTTGATTTGCTTTTGCCTTCACCTTGCAGTGTTCCCTAAGTATCTGCCTGTGGTCATTGGAGGAGATGGCAAACAGTAGTTCATAGCCACTACAGCTTCCTACTTATTTATGCGAAAAGTTCACCTGCCAATGGATGAAGAGATGAAGCCAAAAATAGTGTCAAAAAGTAGTACTTTTCAAATGCAATAATGCAAATATGGTGTGATTTCTGTTTTTTCTTCCAAGTCAGCATGTCTGAATTGCAGTATATACAGTTCTCTTTGTTAATACACGGAAGTGCACACACAAGTTGGCTTAGCCATTTTTTTTCAGAGTATTAGAACTTCCAGATTATTATTTTTAGAGTTAATGCTAGTTTATTTTCACTTAATCTATATACATTTTAATTTGAATTTAATAAATGTATACATTATACCCTTCTCATGGTGACCTTACCCCAAGAGCTTGTCATTGTGATTTAATTTGCACTGCTGAATTTGTACTGTCAATTTGTTCAGATTTTGCATTCAAGGCTATATGGTAAAAAAATATTCATATAATATAATATATGGATATTTTTATGAAATATGAATATAATATAATCAAAAAGAAAAGCTTTTTCTTTTCTCTTTTTTTCTTTTCCTTTTTTTTTTTTTTTTTTTTTTTTTTATTACATCAGAGAACTTCCATTTCTAGCAAAAAAACCAGACTTTTTGGCTAAAATATAACAAAAGAACTCACGTTTGCTGCTTTTTGACTTGCACATAGTTGTTTTGGTTGTTTTTGTGGGTTTTTTTCTTTTCCTTTTTAAAAATAAAGACTGATAATAAGACTGATAATATTTGATAATATTGTTTCAAATATTTCGAAATTTTACTTTTTTTCCCTGACTGTCCCTATCCAACAAGAAAAGTTATAGAATCACTTGCATATGTATTAGTAATGGGAACAAGATGAAAGAGGGTGAACAGATCACTTAATTGAACAAGTGATTTCCTGTCCTTATTAATTGCTGAACTTAAGCTGGGGAAGTGTTGTACTTAGAAGCTGGGGAAATGATAAGCTGTTTCCATAAATATTTTTCCACTGTTAAAGCACGTCATTAATAAACTCTATCAAATCGGACCAAGGGTCTGCATCAAACAGACTCATCATCCATGTAGTCATGAAGTGAATGTCATCAGAAATCACTGGGCTTGAACACTTACCAGCTCAGTGTGATAAAAGGACTGTATTTTTGTTTACACAATAACCTGGAATCCTCATATTAAAAAGTGGCAAATTTTTTTGCCCTTTGCTGTTCTAAGTGTGACACATGTAACAATTATTCATCATTCCATAATGGATCATTTTTATCAGAGTCCTTTGTCTCTTCTATATATATAGAATAAATATTTATGTTTTCTCATTTTTCTGAACTAGGAGATACTGATAGAATAGGTTTGAAGTGTCAACTATAATTCATTGCTTGCAAAGAAAGGCTTTATACTGATACTGTGTGAAAGGAAAAGAATATCTAAATCATTTCAGCAGCAAGCTTATAACCAAGATAATATCAGCATTTTCCTTCTTGAAAATATATCTGCCATAAATTAAAGGAGGTCTTTGGTATTTTATTAAAATGCTTGTGACAAGTTTAACCCCATCTTCAACAAGAATGGATGTATGAATACAAAAATCTCTTTTTGAAAAAAGAAGTGAAGGTCAAGTGAAAGTTAAAACAAGCTTGCAGTAAACTTCATACTAATTCTGCGGATACTTTACTAGAACACTAAGAAATGTTGATGCTTATTTAGTATCAATGTGAAGATACATATTCTCTGTGGTAGTAAGGTACATATGTATCATAGGGAGCATATATAAAAATTTGATTTTATGGGATATACTCAGAATTTAGGTATGGAATGCTGCCTAGAAATTTGATAACTGTTTTATTTACAAAATCAGATATTAGAAGACAATTTGAGGATGAATCCTTCTTTTTCATAACTAAGACACATGGAAGCAGTCCTTCATGTTGGAATTACTTAGTATGTTAGGAAGATCAATAATGTAAAGATACGTATTTGTGCTTTCTAGTGACATGAATAAGTTAAGTGATCTTATAGTATTTGGTGCTGTTAAATTCTGTTTGCGTCATAGGAATGATAAGAATGTCATTAATGTGAAACAAAAATTAATTACTGTGATAAAGCAATAAGGCTTGTTTAATAGTGCGTGATCAGTAGCTTGAAAGTTAGTTATAATTTCAATTTTAAAACCTGTAAATATTTTCTGTTTCTACGAGCTATGAATTTATGACTAATAACACTCTGAGTGGAATTTACTCTAAAGTGGTCACTTTGCGGAAACAAAGTGTTATGGCTGACTCAATTGGCTTGCCACCTGTTCTTGCTTTAATGTTGCACCATCCCATCTTGAAATCAATGTGCATGATAAGGGTGGTGTACATTCCCTCTCCTGTCCATGGAGTATGTTTGTGTAAGTAAATCGTCTGACTTGGAAAGCTCGAACACAAGTATGAGGAATCCAAGTCACGGCAGCTGAAATTGGCAGCTTTTCTGTGTCAAACAGATAATTGAATTGGTTAGCACTCTTCACATTTTGTTCAGGTTTTTAGGCTTTTTTATTTCAAGGTTATGTTGTTCATGTATGCTGAATTTTTGTCAGCCACTTCAAGTGTCCCCCTTGATACCACAGTACTTCAACCCAAACAGCTGCCAACGGGTGGGTTGAGAACCTCCTTTAACTGGTAGATTCAACTGCTTATAAGAGAAAATCAATGGCATCAACAGCATTTGTATGTATACATCCTACGCATTTCATTTATAAACACCATAACAATAGAGACATTGTTGAAGTCTGGACAGAATACAACAAGTTGTATTTGTCTTTTTTTTTTTTTTTTTTTGCAGATTCACTGCATCCTCTTATGTAGAATGTTAGTAAATTGATAGTAATGAAGTCAAGTAGTCAATGGAATTGATCTATTTTCCAGCTAAGTGAGATTGTAAACTTTTTTTTAGGGTAAAATCTTTTCTCTCCAGTTTTCTTTGTTGTTGTTGTTGTTTTGTTTTTGTTTTTTTCCTAGTCCAAAGGAAGATGTCTGATGTTGAAAATAAACCTTAACTAGGTGGAAAAAAACAATTCAGAATCATAAAACTGAAAAACTGATCTGTCTGCATCTATATACATATGCTTTTGGTCATTTGCACAGAATTAAATGCAAACTAAAGCTTAGAATTCAAAGTAGTTTGCTTTTTTTCTTTGAATATAACCAGAAACAGATAGAGAGGATATGAGGATATGTCTACAACTGAACTATGAACTCATACCTGTTGGAAGTCATGCTTTTGCATATTGTCAGTTTAGACTGTTATATGCATTTGGCTATGAAAATGTATTCTAGTATCTTAGTATCCACAGTGCATCTTTTCAGAGTATTAGCTTGCTGATGTGTATAGCTGCATATACCAGAGGCTTTTCTTGCTCTGGAAAAGCCTCAGAATCCTTTCTTCCAAGAATACAGATACACTAGATGAATGGATTTCATTACAAGTTGGTTGTTTTTCTTTGAGACTGAAGTACTGATGCTTGGTTGTCTTCATCCCTTCCTGAAATGTGGGGCGTATCCGACGCTTGTAGAACAAGTATGATGCCTTCAGGGCAGACTGATCAGGCACACATGAATATTGCTCCCTTCATAATTTTCAAGTGTGCCATGACATTTCTGAAGCAAGAAAGCTACAGGATCATATAGTCTTGTAGATTCTGAATGACTGGTGTTGACTTCTGAATTTCTTCATGAGCATTCATATCTTCAGAATGCTCTGTGAGGAGCAGAAATCCCACCATTGATCAGAAATGCTATCATGTTACTCTTTTTCATCTGTTCCAAAAAGTTGTAAGCATGTGGCTTAGAAATTTCAGCAAGTCAGCCAGCCAATCTTGTGCTTGAAAGTCCCATGGAACAATGGGATTTCTGAAGTGTTAATTTTTGTTAGACTGTATATGTCTGAGTGTGCCTTTCTAAAAGCATGAAAAACGTTATTGGTTGCAGAATATCTACTTTTTGATTTTGAAGGGTTTGATAAATAACTGGTTCATAAACGTTAATGTAAAAAGCAGAATGATGTGCAAGCCAAGCTATTGAAGAGATATGGCATTTGAAATGTTTGGACAGGCATAACATTTTGTTGTCAGTTGACTCTTATTCTTTCCTGCCATGGGTTATGAAATCATATGCCTTAAGGAAAGGAAATTCAATTATGCATTTAACATTTTTGGATTACTGGGAGTATGTAGGTGTTGTGGTGAAAGCAGAGTGAGTTAATCTGTAGAAATTAGTTACAAAATTATCTCGGCTGCTACAAATGTGATCACAACCTGCTGTATTTCTGAGTAACAGCTGAGACAAAAGCTTCTGTTGTCACTATTAATATCTGAATCTTTTTTTCAGACTGATGAAATATTAATGTGATGGGTGTTCTAAAATATTTAAAAGTTTGGGTTATGAAACTGGTGTCCAAAAGGGATTGAGGACAACAGCAGATGTAACAGATTATCAGCAATTAGTCTACTACAACGAGATTTGAGTTCTCTGCTCCAATCCATCCCAACGGGACTAAAATTTTTGGCAATTCCTTCAGCTTGAAAAGACAGGAAGTTTAATTTTCAAAGTACAAAATACAAATAAAGATAAAAAAAAAAAAAAAGTGGGATGGGCAGTGATTAGATGCTTGTAAATAAGGATTTGTGCTTTAGCCATGGATAAATTCTCTACCAAAGGAGAGAATAAGAACTGAATTCTGGCAAATCCTGTTATAGGCTGCAGAATAGACAGGTCGAGTGTTTAAAAGAAAAACAAACAAACAAAAAACAAAAAAATACTGAACACAAACTTGTAGAACTATTTCTGGGTTGTATCCTTTCATCTGAAATGTTTAATTTTAAGATTCATAGTCATTTGTGGTCAGGTGTATAAACTACCTTGCTGAACAGAATAAACCTGAGGATAAATACCATTTCATGCATTCAGAAAACAGGACACCTGGTTTAGAAGGCCTTAACAGTGGATGAATGAGGTAAAAATAATATCAATTAAATATTCAGTGCATATGTCAACTGTAAAAGTGGACACCAAAGGTGGTGTTTTTTCTGGTTAGAATACATTACAATAGTCTCCCTTTTAGAGCAGGCAACTGGAGCCGTCTTTGTTTTTCCCCTTGACTTTAATGCTGTTTTGCTTTCCAAGCCTTTTAATGTCAGGCTTGAAGAATTTTTTTTTATTATTATTATTTCCTTCTAGGAACATCTCCTCAGTCACCCGCTTTGACTCTGTCTATAAATGGTAAGCTGTTAGTTCTACCTAGTCCTTGTAAAAGAGATGTTCTTTTAAAAAAAGAAATGGAGCAGAAACGGAGAGAAAAGAACTGTGTCTTAAAGGAACGGACAGCAAGATTTTCAGTTATCCTAAAGATCTTCAGAAATTTTCCCAGTTAAAGAGATGAGAATTTTGTGAAGTAGACTGTGAAATCTGGAAGGAAATAAGCCTGGAGATGATGAAATGTTTGCCAGAGAGTGAAGGTCTGCATGTGTTGCCAAGGCAGCAAAAAAAAAGTAGCTTCTGGGAGAGACTGCAACCTTCAGACATGTTTCAGGCACCTACTTTTGTCTAAAGCTATCAGTTCTAAACAACCAGGCTGTGTTGCATTTAATGAAACCATCCAGACAAAATAAAAATGTTAGCCCTCACCTCAATCACTCAGAGAAACAGCAAGAAAAAGAGAATCACAAGTATAGCCTGTATCTTTACATAGACTAAAAATGTGAATCCTTTCCATTAAGCAAGCCTGCTAGTTTATTGCTGAAAACCAGTGCAGGAAAAGTGCAGTTCAAGCTACCTTGGAAGGAATACAGCCAAGAATTATGTTTTCCATTTTTGGGGTCTTCTTCATCTTCTCACAACTTAACTTTGAAATGTTCTACAAGGGCAGCGCTGAAGTAATGCCTGCTATTTTATTATGTTGGGCCATGAAATCAGTGGCAACTGCTGGTGATATGACAGTAAAGGTTGAACCTTCCCAGCAATATTCCATTACATTTTGTTGCCATGCGAGAGATGGCAGAAGAGGGGCATTCTGACAGAATGGTGTCTGTTATTGGAGCGCGTATGAAGCAAAGGTGTGTCACTGGATTCTTCCATGTGGGAAAAAAATGGCACCCGCTGACATTCATCAATGCTTGCTGAATGTTTACAGAGACTAAACAGTGGCTGTGAGCACAATGAGGTGGTGGGTGGTGTGTTTCAGCAGTGGCTGCAGCACCAATGAGTCACTGGTGCAGATTTATACAAGCATGGCATCCAGGCCATTCATTACTAGTGAAAAATGCATAGCTACTGGTGGCACCTATGTTGAAAAATGATGTTTTGTAGCTGAGATTTTGCTCTATCAAATAGTGTTACTGTGCTCTTTGTATCTGTTGTAGTTTCCATGAAAGTAAATAGCAGGCATTACTTTTGGAGTGACGTACATATGTAAGCAAAATCCATACATCTTGTGAGAAATTGTGGAACTTATTAAGAAGCAATTCAGCTTTCTGTGGAGTGTAAAGCTGACCATTATGGTTATGCACAATAAACTGCATTACAAAAATACTTCACAAATGGTACAAAATACTCCATGGTTCCTTTTTGCCAGTGACATCCAGTTGAGAATTTAGCATGCATCGCCTATGATAGAATTAATTTATCTGCCGTTGGCTTTTATTTGTTGTGTTTTCCCACTGTGAAGGCAAGTAGGAGAGACACAGTTTAGTGCTGACAGTTGTTGCAATGATCTGCCAGTGAGCTCTGGCACTCAGTTCACTTACTTTGTGCTTACTGAAGATTCTGATTTGCAAGACTATATTCCATTAGTCTATTGAAATCTGCTTTTGGTTCAGGTCTGTATCCTGATTCTGCCCAGTGCATGACTTAGACATGGTCCTGTATGAAGAGATGAAAGTTTGGCTAGGATAGGGCACTGAATATTGTGATGGTGGAATCTACATGCTATACTTTTATTGTATTTAAGTTGCTTGAAGATAGTTGGGTTTTTATTTTTAATTAAATAACCTCTGGCAAATCTTACTGTTCTGATGACGATGTGTTGATTTTTGAGTCATCAGTGGATCTGCAGAACTTCTGCAAAGGAGACACTGTAATGCTGTTTTTCTGGCCCTACTTTGCCAAGATGTATAGTTGGCAAGCCCCTGGAATCCACAGTTATCTATTGTTATCCAAATTCTTATTTGTGGTAAAGCAGTCTAAGGAAGACAAAGCAAAAACAGCAATGTTAATTTACTGGGAAATCACTGTTTTATGCAACTGTAAAGTATGTAGAAGACTTTCCTTAAATGGGCTCCTGGCTGCTGCGGTGGGCTATTTAAGATATGTATAAATGGTTTGGTCTACAAAAAATAGGAGATGGTACCTGCTAATAAGGAAGCTATTGTTGAATAGGGTAGTTTATACTCTTAAGGCTGTTATAATACACAAATCTGAGCCAAGCAGTTGGGATAAGGATTACAATCAATTATTGTGACTTTCAGCTGTCTCTTCCTTTCCTTTTTGTCAGAGTTAACCTCCTACTTGCACTTTTGAGTCATATCTGTGTGATAATTGTATGCACTAATAGCTAGTTTTGAAAGCCAGTTTGTATGGAGTATGTGTAGGTTAGACTTCTGTTAATGAGAAGCTGACTATGGGATTGGATTACTGCCTGTGTTAAGATTTCCAACACAAAATATTTCCTCTTTTAGTATTTTCACTACATTTTAGTCTACATTAAGGTGGAAATTGGATTAAAAGGACAAAGCGTGAAGTCATTTGCTGAAGCAAACAGTGTTAGTGCCAAATTTTGTATAAAAAGATGCTACTGAAAGGACTGCAGGGCTCTCTTCTAATCCACGGAGAATCCCTCTGCCTCTGAGTTTAAGGACTTCATTTTCAAATACAATGCACAAGGGGTACATAAAGCCCTGTTAAACAGTTCATTTTGTGCATTCATCTCTTGTTTGTTTACGGTATTAAAAATGTTGTTTCAGCCTGGAACAATCCCATCCATGCAGAAATCACTTTGTAAATGTAAATACTGTATTAGTGACAGCTGTGTTCATAAGCAAGTATTTTAACCTCTCAGGCAGTACCAATTACTCTCTTCCTGTATAGTTTTAAATATATAAAAGAAAATTCTTCAATCTGTTTTTCTCAGTGAAGAAAAAAAAATGCAGGAAAAAAAATGGTTATGTTGCTATTATATATAACAGTGAGCAATGCTCACTACTTCTGAAAATGATGTGTTGATAGAGCAATGAATTATGGCTGCTCTCAAGTGGAGGGACTGTTATATGTGAAACTTCTTCTGTCCATTGTGAAAATAGCAAAGTTAAAAATTCAAGCAGAAGATAGGACAAAAATGGTACATCTTAAAATTCCCAAGTCAGAAACTTAATATCCAAATGTTTGTGCACCCAAATATGTAATCCTGGGCCACAACCTTAAAAATTGCTATCACTGTATGCAAAACAACAAAAATTGATGTAATTCAGGTTGACCGCTCTATCATTCACAGGGGAGGTATTGACTACTGCTTAAATGCTGTTAGGATATTGGTCTTCCTTGGAAAGCAGGTACTTGTCCTCCTGAAAATCCCATTGGCTGATTTACTAGCACTTCCTTATTTCCTTATGTTTTAAAAATTGGCTCTATTCTCTTGTCATCATTCCATACCAGGCCCTTTTTTTTTTTTTTTTTTTTTTTTTTTGGCATTGCCTTCTGATTGCTCTCAAAGCATATTTCCAATTAAATAATTCTCTGGTCAAAAACAATTTTATGAGAAACAGAACAGCTTTTCATATACTTTATAGCTCGCTGCGTACTTTACTGAGTTTTGTATCATAAAATTCCTGCTATTAATGGTTGTTTACTTTTCCTGGAGATAAAAAATAAGCATCAGAATTTAGAACCAGACAGTTTCTTGCAACAAATACACTCGTTTTACATCTTCTATACTGGTTTCAAAAAGAACGTATGATGTTCTGCAGTAGAAAAGTTGATGTTTTTAAAGCCTTCTGTATTTTCTAAATGTAATAACAATGACAGCACTTAGAACTTACATAAATCTTTTCATGCATAAGACTCCATCTTGACATTGGAAGCATTAATATTCACGTTTTACCAGTAGGTTCTTTAATGTAGCAGCAAGTTCAGTTTCCATACCTCCTCCTCCCTTCCCACACCAAAAAGATGGTATAGTAAGAGGACAAAGATCAGAGTTTAGCTTATAGCCAAAGATATCCTGGTCTGAATCTCAGACCTTGCTTTACTCTAGACACATACTTTATCAGTTTCAGCTAAATGTGTCAGCCATACTCAGAAAAGAAGAAAAAGTGAGATGCATACCCATTATCCTGATTCACATAGTTTCTGTGATGTTTTATGTCTTATCCTTCTTTCTTTCATAAGTGATTTTAGACTCTACAAGATCAGACTGTCCAGATGTGTTTGTACAATATGTGGCATGACTTAGATTATTAATTGATACCATAGTTATTATGTTAACGTATTACACTTTATCAAAATAAATTGCAAAATCTTTGAAAGAGGTACAGTACCTTCCAACCCAAGCCATTCCATGATTCTGTGATCAGTTTAAGGGTTTTGAAAGGACAAGGGAAGAAAAAGGTAACAACACTTTTCAGGTTTTCCTTTTTAGAGAACCTATTGAAAGGTTTCACTGAAATTAAATGAATTAAAGATAAAGAATACCACTGACATTAAGGAAAGTTCTGACAAAGGGAAATATCAATTAATAGAGGAAGAGCAAGATCCTTGATTTATTGCCTATCAAAATAGACAAAATAGACAGCGCTTACTGTATTTTCCTAACATTCTTAATTATCATTTTTAAATTGCATTGATATTTGCAGTAGTACAGTTACACGTCTGTTTCTAAATTTAAGTGCTGATTTAAATGGCAGTGCTACCAGCTTTTGGAGTTTCAGTCTTTTACATCACCTAGGGTATGTCTAGTTAAGACAAAGCATGCAAAAGGAATTGTATCAACTGCTAGGTAATACTTGCTACAGAAGAGCATGAGCCTGTTTTTTACTACAAATCTTTATTTTCTACTACCTATTCTGCAGTTGCAACTAAGTAAAATGAACAAATACATAAGTATTTTCTACATACATCCTATAGGTAATACCTATAGGTATAGCATTATTATGAGAGCAGCTGTTGCACAAAGAACAGAGCAGTAACACCTGAGCATTGGGCAGACACCCTTCAGACAGAGCAGACTGGAAGCACTAGGACTTCAGGATAAAATAGTCATCTTAAAACAGCCTCTTCTTAAATACTCATAATTTAAATGCCTTGCTTTGTCTATTTAAATTCAGTATTCCATTCATAGAGGCCTTGTTCTACAGTATGTTTCATGCATAACTCTACTAAACAGTACTGTTCAGTTCAACGATCAGACAACTTGAATGTAATGATGCATGTATATGTGTTTTCTTGTTGGGGCTCTTAATGGTTGAGAAGAACATTATGTCTTGGAAGCACCATGATACAACATAATAGCAGAATGGGGGAAAAAAAAAACACAAAAACTCTTCCTGGATGGTCTTCTGAGAAGTGAAGTTTAGTATGCTTCAGCAGTTTCAACAAATTATACAGTGGCTTCAATATATTAAGGAAATATAGATAAATAATGATTTGTAATGTGAGCTCTGTAGTGAGCACTTTTACTATAAATATGCAAAAAACTAATTACTTATAGCCAAATTGTCCTAGTTTTGGGAATCTTTTAGGATATAGCTTTTCAGTAATTGAATCACAACAAAATATTTTTTCTCTCAATCTTCTAACAGAGTTACATGTGGTGTGGTGGAGGGCAGGAAGAGATGGGGAAGCAAACTGTTGTCAAGTGTCAAGAGGGCTTTGACGTACTGAACTGAAACAGTACTAGATTTATCAGAAGAAAACGTACCATGAATCAGTAAGGGATCCTTTTTGCAGTGACTACCCAGACCACAGTAGTAAGATCTGTCAGTGAATTTGATTGAGACCTCCTGAAAAGCAAATAGGCTTTATTTTTGGGGGGTTGTGGGTTTTTTGTTTTGTTTTGTTAGCCTTCAAAATATATAAATATCACTAGAGGAGAGATTTTGGAAGGCTTTCAGAGGATGTTTGGAGGCAGGTCCTCTCAGAGAGCAGATTTTTCAAGGTTCATTTTTATTATGGTATTACCTTAAATGGTTGGGCATTGCATTACTTCCAGTAGGAAGAGTTTCATCAGATTATGGCTTCACAAAACTGCAGTGAAACATCATTAGTATCATGAGAAATCACCAAAAAATCCCTCAGTGTATCCACTGAATTAAATAGCATTTGGCTTTAGAACCAGCACTGGTTTAACAACTGATGGGCAGCTCAGCCTTACCACACTGCTCTCCCACTCCTCCTCCTTGGAAGAATGGAGAGAAAATGTGCTGAAAAAAGGAAAACTTGGAATTGAGATAAGGACAGTTGAATTAAAGGAAAAGAAAACAACAATGACAACAACAAAGGTATCACAGGAGCAAAAGAAGAGAACAATTATTCTCTACTTCCCATCAGGAAACAATGTTTAGCCACTTCTTGAGAAATAGAACCTTAATTTCTGGGGGAGACCAATGCTTTCATAATGAGAGCTCATCCCCCTTCTCCTTCACATCCCTTTGTCCCTTTTCCAGATTTTATTTCTGAGCATGACTCCATATAACAAGGAATATCCCTCTGGTCAGTTTGGATCAGCTGCCTCACTATGTGACCTCCCCAGCTCTTGCCCACCCCCAGCCTAATGGCTCCGATTGAGGAACCAGCCTTGGTGCCATGCCAGCGCTGCTCAGCAGCAGCCATAATATTAGTGCTGCTCTAGATACACATGCAGGACAGAGCACTGTATGTGCTGCTGTGGGGAAAGTCAGTTCCATTGCAGCCAGAGCCAATGCCAAACCCCACCTGGAAATGCAAAGACCCCAGATGGAAATGCAAAGTGTAGTTTGAAGAGAAATCATTCTACTGTTAAACATAATATATTAATCTTTCATTTAGAAGCTGATCAGCTTGAAACTATTGAAACATCAGTTTATTATGTTACAGTTTTGATTCACCTTTTACTATGTGTTTATTACCAATACACCTTTGATGCTTCAGATACAGCTGAGGTGCTATTCTGTATGAAACAGGACTGTATACGCATCGTTACAGAACCAGAGCAGTAAGTGCTACCTTCAATACATAAATAAAGTCAAAATATAACAGCAAATTTACAAATCTGTCTTTGCTATCAAATGAACTGAATCCCAGTTTCTGAGCCATAGACTTCTTGCCCCATTTGATGTAAGGTCCATAGCATTAATGTTTGAGTCTTACTGTGTAATTAAAAGAATGAATGTACATCTCATGAAGGAATGATTTTGACTTTTAGGAAGGTCTGTCGTGCCAATGTTAATTTAGATTAAATTAATTATAACAGTGGGGAAAGTGTAGGTCTTCCATGGGGGATTGTACCTCTCCTGATAGTGTGAAGATGTGGATCTGATCCTGGACTAGAGCACTCTTTGGGGGATTATACTTAATGTTGAAATCATTGAAAAAATTTGTCTTATAATTGTTAAATTCTGAATTTAATCCTTTTATTGATATTGTGGTAAAATGTGCAGTCCCTTTTTACTGAGCACCATATGTGTGGGGGTCAAAAGAATGGTAAAAAGAAGCAGACTTTCTGCTTTTGCCATACAGAATTTATTCTGGCAAGTAATTTGATTATAAATATAAATATTGTTGCGTAAAGACTACACTATCAGAAATAACATAATACTGGAAATCAATTCAAGTGTTTGATAAAGCTGTAAGTGATTAACATTACTGGCATGATGTGTTCATGCAACTAGAGGTTTGAATGTCCCTTTGTGTTTTGGGGGAACTAAGAAAGGGAACTGTGTTTAAAAAGTAAAAAGTAAAAATTCTCTTCCAGGTCTGATTTCTTGGTCAGTAGCACAGGTGTCATTTGTTGTCGTAGCTAATCCTGCTGCTTACTTATAAGGCTTTTTCCATTTCTATGATTTATTATTGGCAATTGAATGTCATTAAAAGTAGACATTATAACAAATACAAAGGCACTTTCACAACATTTTTTTTATAGTGCTTTTTGTAAAATGGATGACTAAGATACAGGTATTTGCTCTGTTGTCCAGTTGGCCATGTTATCATATTAACTCCATTGAAAGATCCATCTTTTGTGCCTTGAGCCTGAACGAAATATCATGGCTGTACTCAGGTGAAGTGCTCTGATGAAATGTAAAATAAAAAAGAGAGAGGTTTCTGAATTGTTAGTTATCACATTATAGAAATGTTTTAATGAATTTCCAATTTATAATACTGCAGCACACTTTTAAAAATAAATTTCCTTTAGTCATAAGGAAAAAAACTTTTGCTGTCCTTTTTACAGTAATTTGATTAAACGTTTTCTGTAAGTTCATTTCAGTATCTATCATGGCTCGCTAAAGTTAGAATTCAGAATAGAATGGTAGATTAATTGCCCTTTGTCATAGATGAACTAAGAATCCTAAATATGCAGAGTCATGAAATTTGTGTTCCTCAATTGCTTATTCAATGCTTTGGAAATCTGAATCAAGAAATACTGAAAAAGGGGGCCAAAGGTTGTTAAATGTAGCGAGTAACACAGATTTTGAACTTTACTTAATGAACCGAGTTTTTATTACTATGAAATAAATGCACCATTTAAAGAATTATGGTGGAAATGTAAAACATTAAAACTCTAATTAATTTTGATCAGAAGCATGCAATGCACTCATCTTTCCTATAACATTTTCATTAAGCTCGAGATTTTCTTTGTTATTGAGATAAATGTATTCCTTTCACACAACAGTTCTCTTTTTTTGTTCAAACCATGTACATCATGGATGTTTAGTGTGGTATGTTTTACTCTAGGCTGTAGTTTGCAAAAGCATTTTTGTGAAAGTCATTTGTGCCTAGTTTTCTGTTATATGTTTTAGATCACTTTGGGAACAAATAATGTTCAGAACCCTTGATCAAAGGCTGTGTACACCTAAACTTATTTGTGAAAAAATAGTTAAAGCATGGGAAAAAAATCTTCAAATATCAGTCAGTAATTCATGTGTAAAGCCTAAGAACTGAACAGTGAAAAAAACCAAAACCTTTTATTTCTTTGCTTATTATTGCACTGCACTTAGAAATAAAAATCTTTAAAAGAACTGCTCATTCCTCGTTGCTGAGAACCTTCTGTTCTCATGTTGCAATTGTAAGAAAATGCTATTTTATTTCTTAGCATCAAAAAGTTTTGCTTCTTATAATTTGGTAAATGTATACTGTAAATATGGCTGGAATATAACAGTAAATATTGAAAATAATCTTGAATTGATTAGAATAGGCATTTATAGGCTATGGAATTTTCTGTAGTCATATTGTGAGTGTGTATATACATAGTCAAACTTTTTAATTCATAATTCATGAAAATAATGATTATATTATGAAAATGTTATTGTGATTACCGTATGTATGTTTATTTATGCACAGATGTAAGTGATATAATTGAGCAACAGATCTGCCTTAGAAAGGATCTTAATCACGATGAGGTCAGACATAAAAGACAGGAATAAGAGACAAGCATACATCCTGAGATGGGAGTGGAGATGAAGGGAGCCTGTCCTTTCAGGTACAGGCACAGTACAATCAAGCCCCTTGAAGCAGCATTCCAGCTATTTCATTGTTGATATTTCAGGCTTGTAATATTTAGCTTTTATAGATAAAGTGTAAAGTTCATAAACCAAAATCTTTTAAAGACTCAGTTTGCTTAAAAAGGAGACGTTTTCCTGTACTTTCTTCAAGGAGAACCAGCTGAACTTGTAAAACAATGGTTTGGTTTCAAGCACCACCTGCCCTGAAGAGCGTCCCAACTGGAGTGGCAGACAGCCAAAAGGGCCACTCAGTGGAATGGTTGCCTCCTAAAAAGGAGAGAAACAGATGGAGGATTGGAAATCTGGCATAAAATTCCACTTCTGTGCTAAACGTTAAATGCAATTCTGCTGCAAGGACTCTTGCGATGGTACATTTTTCTGTATAATCAGAATTAGAAACAAGGAAATAGAAAATACAAAACACTGACAACCATTTCCAAAAGCCTTCAAGTTCTTGTACAAGTTAAAGGAAAGAGGCTGTGATAAGCATGCAGCTGCTTATTTCTTCTGAAGGGAAGCTGAAGTGTCGGAGCAGTTCTCGTGATCTTGCATTGCCACCTAGAGTTCAGAGCCCTGCACTGCTTCGTGAAAGGACTACCCCACACCCCCCGGCAGTTCCAGTCGCTGTATTTACAACAAAATGGGATGGTGAACTGCTTCCAGTTTATTGATGTCATGTTTACTTACATTATAATGCTTAGCTCGTTGATAGCCTCCATTTTTTAATGTTAGCAGATCAGCAGAGACTTCGTCGTAGGAACTTGGTGGGGTTTAGCAGTAAGAATTAATGTAGATGGCACATTAAAAGGTACGACTGTCAGCTTTGCAGTGGTCCCAGAGGGTGCATTTTCTTGATGGCTGCTTCAGAATACTTCATGAAGCAAATGTCAAACTTGTCGAGGCTGTCAGTATGAAAATGATCCATGCAGCAAGGGTCTCCTTTTCCTGGGAAACAAACAGCTGCCTTATCACTGCAGGGCTGCAGTGACAGAAAACTGTCATCCACCATGAGAAATTTATATTTGCTCCTAATATCCTTTTGTAATGAACTGTTCACGTTGTACTCAGTATTTTTGCACCACTGTTCTTTGTAAAGCTTGTCAGCAATATATTTGAAGCACATAGCACGGGCTTTTGAAGAATAATAACTTCTGATCTAGTGTTGGTTGCTCACCTTTTGCTGATTTAACACAGAGGCTGACTTCAGACTCAGTTTATAGTCCTACAAACTCTTTTTTTCCTCCAAGTTCGGCCTATTGCACTGGAAAGTAAGAGCTTAATTTACACAAAGAAAAGCTGCCGCTGTTTCTAAAGTTCTTTTTTCCTGACGTATTTTTAAAGAGTTCATAATTTTTACCTATTTCCAGTTAGTGTTTTGCGTGCTGGAATCTGCGAGGTAGGTGATGAAATACTTCCTGGTTGGGCTGAGGGTTTAAAAACACTAGTATGAAAATATCCTCTCAATGAGATACAACCTGCAATATCTATGAACTGTCACATTTTGATTGTATGTAGTGATTTTTCTTGTATTTATGAATTAGCCAATATATAGAGTGATAGTTAGCAAGTATTTAGGGTGATTGCTTTCTACCTACCTAAGCGTGGAAAACTGCTGCCCGGAGATGAGTCTAGATTTGTTTCTACTGGTAGCAGGGACCTTCCTGGTTGTAACTCAGGCACTGAGGCAATTTGAAACTTGCATGAGGTTTGTGGTGTGAACAAACAAGGTGTACAGACTGCAATTTGGAGGAAATGTCCATATAGAGAGTCTCACAGGTCTTCTGACCGTGTTCCCATTGGAGTCTACAGGATAATTATTTTCATTTTACTTGAGTACACAACAAAATTTTTCTTCAATCTTTTTCTAGTCATTATTTGCTGACAAATGTTTCAAGACTCCATTTTTAGAGTTTGAAGTACTTGATGTTTCTTGTGACCAACTGCACACCCTCACTGAAGGTTAATATATTGGTCTTTTAAGCTCTTCGGGGTTAAGTTAATATGAAAAGTAGTAGTGTCTGAATTTGATTGTGTTTTTGAGATGGTATTTCTAATTTATGTCATAGCATGGACAACTCCTCAGTCATTTCTCGATGTAGTAGCATACTTTCTATATTGGTCATTTTCTAACTTAGATATTTGTTTCCATAATACTGCATTTATTAAATTTATAACACGTCTTAAACTTCACACAGGGCAAAATCAGCAACTTTCTTTTATTAAGTATATCTTTTATAGTAGAACTTTAGAAGTTGCGGGTGTGATGTAATGCACAGATCTGTGAAATTGTGCATTTTCTAGCACAATTAATTGATGTGTGATCTGTTCTGTGTACAGAATGCTGTCAGATTCCCTGTAGATTTAAGAATTGTCTCATGCACTGTTATCTTCCAGAGTTCATGTAAGTAACTAATGAAATAAAAAGAAATATTCAGATGTCTCAGATGAAGTTGGATGGAAGGGAGAAAAAGAAGAGAATGGGATACTCAAAACCCTATTTCTAGGAGGGAGGAGTTGTTTGTTTTTATGTCAAGATTTGTCTACAGTGGAATATTCTGAAATAATTACTATAAAAATAACTTTCCACATGTGGCTTCTTGTTCTCTGCTTGGAGCACCATTTGTAGTTTACCTGAAACATGCTTATAAAGGGGATGAAGTAATAAGAGAAAATCGCACTCTCTCAACTGTCAAATCAAAATTTTCAGAAATTGGAACATAAAAGTCAGCCACGTCCCTCTAGTTTTTGCCACCTGAACACATCTAAATTTCCAAATATTCCAGTTAACTGTAGCAGAGATACTAAATGCTCAATACTCTCATAATTCACATTTATTTAGCTGGCAGACTGTGGGCTCTCAGTTTTAAATTCTTGGCCCTGTTCTGGTACTGTGACCCACTAATGCTCAGCTACCAGGTGTAGACTAAGTAGCGTGAACCAGGAGATGCCCACATGGCATCCGAAATCATCTGTAGGACATCCAAAGGATCTTTTCCAGTTCCTTGTTTCCACCCTGGTAAAGACCATTTAGAAATCGGCTGGTGTGGGAGGTCTCCCCTCATGAGATGTCCAGTAGCAATGACTTAAAAGCTTCTAAACCGGTGTTTCATTCAGGATGTTGAGTTTAACAGTGCTTTTTAAAGCCATTAGTTCTTCTCCTTGTCACTGTTATTTTTGTAAATTTGAAGGAACAATTCCAGACTAGTAAACTTAATTCATTTCAACATGAAAATATCCTTTGGGCTCTTGAATTCATTTTTTCAGTGAGAGTAGTGATAGTCTCAGTAGTAATACCATCTTGAGGGATTCACTTCTCTTTACTACTCTTACAAATCTCCAGTTCTGTGTTGGTGCACGTTATGTGAATGTATTCAAAATCCACTTAATGTTTGAATTGACAGTTGGTTGTAGTCAGAAAAGGTACCGAGAGGAGTTTGGTTTGTGACATCTGCTTGCAAAATCTACTTTGATGGTTTAACATTTTAACAACAAAAGAACTGTTCTGTTTCAGGATTCTTAAGGCAGAAAGCACTAGTCAGTAGAGTCATAGGGTGGCCAGAACCAAAGTAAATAATAATGTAAAATAGAGGTGAAAGATACTAACAGGAAAAATGTGAACTGAATTTTGTGAAACAGAAACTGGAGTTCAGTATTTCAACTGCATATTCAGTAATATGTAAACCAGTAATAGCAACTTTACACACTACTGTCACCAACTATTTTTAACCGACAACAATAAATAAAAGATTTTCCTTTGTTTTCATTTAGAATTTAATACTTTATAATGGAAGTGGTAATTAGTAAAACAAATGTATTGAATATGTTTAATCTTTAGTCAGCCACTATTTCTTTATAATTAGGCTACATAGGCTAGTTAGCTGAAAATTCATTTTTAATGACACTAGAAACTTCAATTTAGTATTGTATGTGCATTCATTGGAATTCCTCAAGTTATTAACAAAAAGAATAAAAATTACTTAGAAATTTTGCATTGGTAGCAAACTGAAGGAATAGCGAGACTTTGCACCTTGAAGTATGGTCAGTGCATATACTCTATATTACCAGTGCAAATCCTTCCCAAGTTTACTACTGACAGTGATGTTGCTTTTCTTATATGTTATATGAGATCATGTCTCAAAATTTTCTGATAATTTTCAGTAATGAGCAAGTTGGTGGTTTTCCTGGCAGAACATGGAATGGGTGTCAGAATTGTTAGCTCATACTTCCCAGTGTCCCCGACCAGTCTCTTTTTTTCCTGACACCGTTGTTCATTTGGTAATGTACAGCTCAGGGTACTGATCTGGATGAAAATTCATGTAACAAAGAAAATATTTTCTCCCTTTGTTAATGCATACTGTAAGGAAGATGAACCATCTTTCATTTTGCACAAATTACCCATCTTTGGAGATTCTAAGCTCTGATTTCCATTTCAAAATAATATGTGATGCTTTCTGTTCTTGGAAAATGGAGATGGGGTAAAAGTGCCTCTACAAAAAAGCTAAGATATCTGATGCAAAGCGTGTTCAGAAAGCTTTTGTAGTTTTCTTTTTTCAGAAAGTATCAAAATAACAAAAAACAAGATAACAACCAGGGCCCTTGATGACTTGCATGTAGAAGTCTGCCCACATAAATCCAATTTATACTCACCTACCTTTTACTGGTTTGAATACGTTTTACCTGGTTGAAGCAGCAGAAAATAAACAAAAGAGAGAACACTGATACTGCAAAATATCCCAAAGCAGATGTTTCTGTCTTTAGTATTCATGCAGAGCAAATCCTAGACTTCCTTTAACCAGTCAACCATCGTTTCTGCTTCTCAGAAAACACTGCGCACTGCAGCTGCTACTGTAAACTAGGAAATCTGCCAGATAGCAAGCATGACCTTGTGAGCAGAAAATTAAAACATTTCAAGTCTACACAAAGCTAGTTTCTATTATAAAATCTCTTTCAGTGGATAAAACTTTCTTGTCCCAAAAAATAGGCCCAGGAAGCTAATGTTCAGCCTCATATCCCTTTGACCTCCTGTAGTGAAGACAAGGCCCAGGTCCTTTTCTCTGTAGTCTGAAATTTCTGCATGCTCCCTTTACAAGTGGAACCCCTAAACACCAACTCAAGTGTGCTGGGAAAGAATGACCATGTAGGGTTTATATTGCTTGTATGAAGGAGGAGGACATGGACACTGGAATAACAGCAGGTTATGTGCTAGAGAGGTGAATTTGTTGGCATTGAGGTCAGCAGAAATACAACTTCTATAGGTAATGACCTTCAGAAACGTACAGACTTGCTGTTCCTTTGTTAACAAGCCTGACCTGAGGCAACCTTGCTGCTTTTCTGTTCTTTTTCTGCTTTTTTATTCAACATTTGCTGTATTCTTTATTTGCTGTAAGCAGACATCTGAGCTTAGCTACACATTGCTCCTTAGTTGTTTCCATTGGTGTACTATACATCACGCTCTCTTCAATATATGTTACACTTATAATTTCAACAAATCAATAACCTCAGGTTTGTTAACACATGTGCGTGAACATGTTTTCACACCCAAACTAGAAGAACAGGGGTCACTATGTGTTTTAAAGATAATTGAAAAGATGCCAATCCAGGAAGTTAAGAAGAAAGCACTTAGTACTCACTCATGAAAATATTTCTCACTGCCTACTCTGTCCTGGAAGGGAAGAAGATTTGGAACTAAAATGATTCGGAGTATACCCTTCTTTAATAGAACAATGAGCTATTCAATTTCACTCTAGTGTTGTGTAATATATTATGAGACAATGTTTTTTAATAAGATTTTCTGGTCCTATTCTATTTTGTGATGTTCATGTGATCTTCCTATATGTTTTGTATCTCTGAATCTTTATTATAATTGTCCTTAGTAAACAGTCTTTGATATAGAGGAAGGAAGACTAGGATGCAAGGAGATTTTCATGGAAGAACGAAGTTGCTGATTTAAAGCAGGAAACTACACTTCTAGTTCCTGGGTCCCATCCAATGTCCCTGACATTTCTCTTTCTCAAATATTGACTACTGAAGAGTGGTGTTATAGCAATCAGAATACTTTTGCACTGCCAAGCATCTGTTTGTTTGCTTTCCTTTATGTTTCCAAAGTGAGGAAGATTCTCTGTATTGCTTTGTGAATTAAAATACAGGCAGGAAAACTGGCCATACTTTGAATGTGTGACAATGGCTGTTCTTGATGTGATGATGAGTTGCAAGTTGCCTTATGAATCAATTTTCTCAGACTTCTATAATTTATATTTTGGAAGTCACAGTTTTGTACTGGACACAAAATAATATGAGTTCCTATGGAAATGGGCTTTATGATGTCACTTCATTTTTTCAGTGTGATCCAGCTAAACCCATCATGAATTATGAGCCCAACACTTGGAGTTGAAGCTGTAGAATATTGTAAGCATGCTGCTGCCTGACATGCTCATGTTTCCTATTTTAGACCTGACTGATCTTCAGATAACATATGGTGGTACAAGTAATTGGAAAATTGGCAGACCTGTCAAGAAAATATGCTAGATGGGACAAAAATACGATGCTGTAGCACATAAAGTGTCGCTGAAGTGAAATTTACTGTCTTTTATCAAAGGGTGAACTAAACGTATCTGGTCTCAAAAAAATGAAACATTTTTCAATGGCAGATGCTTTTCAAAAGTAATTTTTAGAACAATGATGAAAGTTCTTGCATTTGAAAATAATTTAGTGGAAACCTCTGGTCAAGAACAAAGGAAAGGTGTGAAGTACTGCCTGCTGCAAACTGTGTAGCATTTAGTAATTTCTTTATGTAACCAACCTGCAGATTGATCATGGCTATAACTGAGACTTTTACTTCTTAAATTATTCTTCTACTATCAGTGTAGATGATTAGCCTTATTTAAATTTTGAGTGTTTTTATTTTTATTTCAGCTATTGAGCAGAAACAAATGCTTGAATACATGACGTTATTTGCTTATTTTTATGCTTGTTGGTGAAGAGAAGGATGACAAAAGTATGTACAGAACTCTATGCATATGCATTAGTATAAAATGTGTACTTCAGTAAATTGATTAATGTTTGGGTTTTCATTTTCTTTTACAGGAAGATGAAAATGAAGCTGAGGCTGAACATCCATCTCAGGAACTGAATTTGGAACAGAAAAAATCAAAAAAATAGGGGATTGCTGTTCTTGTTTTAAATATTTCCAGTTGTGTAACAGTGATTATAGTTTCTCATTGTAAAATTAACAGCAAAATTCTCAATAAAGTCATTAAAATTTAAATTCATCCTACACTGGGAAATTAATTATGTAGCTCCTGGTGATATTTGTGATTATATTAAAAGCTGAATTATCAGAAATGAGCACCATACCAGTGAATTTTAAAAGCTTTTTCAACATGGCATAGAAAGCTGATGGATTATTCATCACTAAAAACACCTGGTAAGCAAACAGTACTTTTTTTTATTTTTATTTTTATTTTTAATTCTACCAAGCAATGTTATCCTTAAAGGATAGTTATAAGTCGGACACATTTTGGTATTTCTGAGCAAGAGCTTTGATACTGAAAAGTCAGATATATGTTATGTTCTGAAGTTCTGAAATTTCTTTTGAACAGTGGTTAAAATAAGTGTGGCTGGAGATTGGGTGAAGGCAAAGATTTTGTGGTTTATACAGTGTGTTTTCACATATAATTAGTTCTACATGTTTATGCCTTCTGTGATTTCTAAGTTATTTCATATTGTATCATTATTTTCCTCCATGTAAAACTTTTCCATCTTTGCTCAATCTTTGTTGTTTAATGAATGCTACATTTTTGTCTTGAATGGGCCATCCCACCCAGTTCTAATTCCTTTGTAACAATCTTTGCATTTAAACAGCATAAAATAACTTTTTCCTGCATCATCAGATCTTAAGTGAATACTGAAAATCTCAAATAATAATAATAAAAATTCTTCCTAAAAAAATCTTTTTTATTTACTTCTGCTTTTAACACTGTGTAGACCACTTAAGTGGGAACGTTAGCACAAGAAACTCAGGTATCGGTTTATAGCTTGGTACTTTCACTTGTTAAAAATGAAGAAAACAAGAATATTATTCTATTTCAGAATTAAAGCTGCATTTGCTCAAGACCCTTGAGGGAATTTTATCTTGCTCTAGGAGAACAACATCTTCTTCTATTGAAGAAGTGTATGTCTTTTTCCCAGTCTTCCATATTATTACTGTTATTTCTGAATATTGACTAGTAAATCAGATTGTAAACAGTATCAATATTCAATTTTCTCACATCTATATAAATTATAGTTTTATAGTTAAAAGGAACATACCTATTCTTTTATAAATTCTTTTCTGATTCATGAGCTTCAGTTATTCATGTCTCTTCAATAAATTTCAAATTTGGGTTTATCCACCCAAATTATCATGCAATATTAGCAAATATGGTCTCAATCATGCAAAATGGTCTATTTTCATTCATCTCATGGCAGCAATTTTCTCTAGACTATATGGCAGCCTGGGACTGGGACTGTTATGGACGCTTAAGATGAAAAAGGTAGATATTTCCTTTTCAGTATTTTTATGAAAATACATTGCTTGATCCTCAAACACCTGAATGAGAAAGACAGTACAGATGTTGAATAAGTTCCATTTGTTGTATAATGCTGAATAGCTTAAAAGAAGTATTACTGTATTCTTAAAAATTTTACATGAAAGAGCAATCACATAAATCATACTTCTACAAAAAGACAGCATATGTCACCAAAAGTCTACATTCAGTGCTGATAAATAGAAATTTGTCCTTAGGTTAAGTTATTTAATTCAAAAAGTTGTAAAATGCCAGAAATCAGAGTTTTCAACTGCATAATAATTATCACAGTTATCATAATCAGTTGGATTTGAGATTACGCGAAGCAAATGACTGAGCCAAATGCAAACCTAAATTTGTCCCTTCTAGAAAAGTTGCGTTTCTTTTCCTTTTCCGTTTCCTTTTCCTTTTCCTTTTCCTTTTCCTTTTCCTTTTCCTTTTCCTTTTCCTTTTCCTTTTCCTTTTCCTTTTCCTTTTCCTTTTCCTTTTCCTTTTCCTTTCTTCTCCTTCTTCTTCTCCTTCTTCTTCTTCTTTTTCTTCTTGTTTTTCTTCTTTTTTTTCTTCTTCTTCTTCTTTTTCTTCTTCTTCTTCTTCTTTTTGACTGTTGGAAATACGATAAAGACTATACATAACAGATGAGTTTATTTTCCTTGATTCAGAGGAAATTAAAATTTGCTGCCAACCTGATTTTTTGTATATTCTTGCATTTTTAGACTAATGGTATGAATTCTATCATGAGTTTTTTTACTCAGGATCTGAAAGTGTTTTGGACACAACGTACTAGGTAAAGTAGATGGCTGCAGCCAGCCTACACTGTTACCACGTGATGACATTCATTCTTGTACCTCAGGAGAACTAAGCTGAAAAGCTGGTGCAGAATATTGTGCCTTTTATTAAAGGTATGTCCATGCTGCGCTCAGAAGCCAACTTGGACTCAGAAAACAGTCTTATCTCCTGTAGAATGAAGCTTAAAGCATATCGGAATATGTTCAAAGGCTTAGAGAGATGAGATGAGCAAAAGTTTACACAGCTTAATTTAACTGACTGCAGCCATTTTTACAGAGCAGTACGTTCCTTGAATGTAAACATACGCAGTCACACATATGTACTTGGGCCTGAGCAGCCAGCTTTAATATTTTTTTCTGTTATTTTATTCTTCCTCCTCCAATGCTGTCCTTGAATAATAAAAGTCACATGCTGCTCTGAAAGTCTAGATTAAGAGCTATTTGTTTCCCACTCCGTCCCTGTCAAGAACGACAGTGATGATAGTCCCCAGTTGGGAATCTCAGTTTTCTCGTTTACCCCAGTAATAGCTATTTTAGGGTGGCTTAGGGGATAATAACATTTTTCATGCTTGAGGAGAAACTGTCATTTTCCTCATATTAAAGCCAATTTACCACTTTTCGTACAGTTCATGATGGATTGCTGTTGTTTTTTTGTTCATGACTCCATGTTTGCTTTTTCTCTCCTGTGGAATGCCAGTGGCCTATCTGGGATTTTGTGAGACTCCAACGCTGTTTTATTCTATTACACACAATCACTTCACCCTCAGACATGAGCAAATTTGTTTATTACTACAATTTTTGTTTTTGGAAAGGATTTCTGACCTTTCAGCTTCCTGGTAGGCCTAACCCTCTCCTATCCAGGGCCAGCACTGGGAGGCGTGGGAGCTCTTTGCAGTCACGCGCAGAACAACCTTTCTAATTTGTAAGAATGTGTGTTAGGTTGTGTCATGGATACACATGCAGTAGGTTGCTAGTATTTAAAATGGATTTCCTTAGTATAATACCCCATTGCTCTTGTCACACAAGCAGGATTTTCATTCTGAATGCTACACATTTGGCACTAGCTACAAAAGCAAAGCTGCTTTTGACACAGATACTATTCATCTGAAATAGCAGAATCTTAAACGTTGTGCAGTTATAAGGATACTCCACAAAAGGAAATATACATTGGTGTTTTATTCCTACTATATGTGTGTCTTCCTACCAGTTAAAATGAGGATTCACGGTATTCTTGGTATTTTGTTAATGAAATATTGAAATGTATTGCTACGCTGGATTTGTGGTGTTCATTTATGGTTTTTCTCCTGAACAGAGCTGATCATAGTGCATTACAGGCATGAAATGTGATATACAAGAGCAAATCCAAGCACAATATTTGTTTTCTGCTCATTAGAGAGCATTGTTGTACTTCTATGTTAAGAAAATGATTTAAATATGATTATTCATTCTCAGGAGAATTGGTTTTTATGCAGTGAGAATTTTTAAAGCAAAATAGAACACACTGAAAGAGAATTATATCACTTTACTACTTCTTTGTTATTGCAGTCCCATAAGCCTTCTACCTCTGGGCTGGTTGCTCTGCATCACACTGCAGAAACTAACTCTCCCTGACATTAGGCTAGATAGGTTTTACTCTCTGGGAAGTGAAAGTTGATTAGAAACTGGCTCTATTCCAAATGACCTAAAGAAAACAAGTTTTACATAGCAATGAATAGACAACTTCTTTCACCTATCTAAGACTGTTGTGTGAAATCATAACAGGGTATAAATGTTTCCCCACAATGCGTTCAATGTGAATTCTGCAGTGATGCTATCTGGAAAAGGAAGTAAAATGCTGAAGGCAGCAGCATGAAAATGCATGCAGCTATGGCATAATTCTGATTTGTTTTAGAAGAACTATTAATTTCCTTGTTACAAAGCCAAGTAAGAGCAACCCTTTAAAACTGTTGAACCATGAAAGCCATTTCCTTACGGGTTTTAAATTTGGGAACAGACTCATGAAATTTATAGCTTTGATGAGATATTCTTTGCCTGCAGTCAAAATGAGAGCCAGATCATTGGTTTCCCAGCATGACACCTATGTTTTCTTGTGTGCACTAGATATCATTAAACTCATAATAACACAGCTATCATCACATTAACATCTAAAAGGTTCGATGTTGATGTTTGGTTTAAGTCTTTCACTTATACCTACAGCATACTAAATAGCTGAATAAAAACAAAAGCTATACTATACCTATATTATGCTACCATTCTGCACTTTAACCAAAAATGCAGTCATTTTATGCCTGATCAATTTTTTATTAATTTTGTTCTTGCCAAATCAAGTAGTTTTGAAAGATTTGTAACAATGAACTAGTAGCACACCACAAATGCAGTCACAAATAATGGTACAGTGAGAACATTTTTTTTTTGTCTGATTCATGCTGTAAAGACAGTAGCGAACAGCGTATATGTACTGATTTAATAATTTTAAGTTTTAGTATATTATTGAAAGTTTATGTACTATATCTGCCATCTTGTGATAGAAGAGAAGTGTACTGTAACAAGCCAATAGCACTTCGCTGCATATATTCTTCAGTTAAGGTAACGTAGTCTGTAGCATCCTAGCAAAGCACATGGTGTTAGAAGTTACACAAAGAAGAAATTACAGTTGAAAGCAATTAATGTCACCAATCTGCTACCTGCTTCCGCTGGTTTCTTCTGGAAATATAAAGTATACACCTTTTACAACATAACATTGCTACCAGATTTTACTGTGAATATCTTAATGTTTGTACCAAATGAGATTTGCAGAGAGAGCTACCGATAGAAATCAGATTTCATTCTGCCATATAACTGAGCAGGTGGATAGAGTTTCAGAGAAACAACCTCATTCTCATAATGGAGCAAAAATGCGTGAAGAAGCACCAGTATATGAAGGGTAGTAATTTGTGGCTTATAGGCAAATTCCTTGCTACTGTGATCTGAAAAGCTTTTGCCTGATCAGTATTAGTGCTTTTATTTCTATAGATGGGAGGTGATACCCATAGGAATTCTGACTAGAGATAGTTTGCAAGCTGGGGCTGCAGTGTAAATTGACTCAAAACCAGCCAATTTCAGTGATCTGGAAAGAAAAATATATAGAGACAACTTCAATCTTTAATCATTGGTCTGTTGTGAAGATTTTACAGGCTACGTGATACAATCATTAGCAAGTGCTTAAAACCCTTGGGGAATATGAAACACTAATTAGCCGCTGAGGAAAAGGGATTTATAAATCCTAGACCATAACAGCTATGTTAAAAGAAAAACTTTGGGATGTTTTTCTTTTAATTGTTCGAACTGTATGTCCAATTTCAATACTTAATATTTATTTTAAGGATCATTGTTTCAGTCACAAATATCTGATTTTTCTTTACTCAGCGCTGGATGTTTTATCTTGAGCATATTGCTACAAAATATACATTATTAAATAATTAATTAAATCTTTCCATACATATTTTAATAGTTAACGTTTTTCATATCTTTATGTATTCAGATATATGTATGCCTCAGTATGAGGCAGCTATAATGCCTATAATCCAGCCATCAGCTCAGTACTTCCAACAGAGCTTTGCCTAGGAGGGAGCATGAACAAGAGTGAATTCTCTGTGCTGTGACAAGACAGAGATGATGATGATGAAGGCTTGGGGTCATCATATGAATTAGCAGAAGTAGCAATAGTTCTTTAGACTGAGCAAGTAAGTTTTCCATAAATTATTTAAATTGACAACTAGAACTTTAGACCCACGTTTTCTAGTTATCGATGATAATCTGGTCAGATTTTGCCATTCATACCTGTGTAGGAATTTTAATTGTTTGATGTAGACATATCACTTTATCTTGAAGATGGGAGTTCTGCCTAGCATTAGTCCCTGATGCTGGCTAGAGTCTCAACTAAAGGTAGTGTCTTACTAAAGGAAGAAAAGTACACAAAACTCTCATCCATTGCCTATTTGATGCTCCTTGAACAAACCTAAATACAAATTTATGACCAACCACTCAATGTCTGCCCCATAGACTAAGATTGTCCTTTTTTCAAAGATTTCTTTTTGCCTTGGCATGCTGCCACCACTGAAATCACGTAGGCTCTCTTGATTTAGATTCCCTTACCATAGTAGAGATGATAGTTTCAAGTATTTTCTGAGAGGACTCCAGAACAGAAGTAATTTTCCACTTGCTTGTTAACCTTCAGGGAGGAGTGGAGTTTTGCAGTAGAGTAAAACGTAGTGTCACTAGAGCCTGAGAGGGAGCTGAATGTGTATATCTTATAACAATGAAAATAACTTCATGAAATAATGAATTACTAAGTAATTTTCCCAGTGGTATCAATCATGTTCTTGTTTGGGCAGTTAGATTCTTGAGTAGAAGTTTTAGATTATTTTAAAACAATATATTTTTTACTTTACTTATGCCTCTTTACAGCTAGGCATAGCATAACAAAGCCGTTCCTTCTACTGCTTCCTGAGTTAGACCTATTTGCTACTATTGTTATTTCTTTTATATACAGTAAAACTGTATGACAATAAATGAGTTTTTATTCTATTCTAACTTAAGCGCACCTAGCAAGGGTTTGGCTCCAGCCTATGGTATATTTTTTGGCAGTATTGCTAGACTTTATTGTTTAGTAGAATTACCTTGCAAAGCCTTAGAAATGCTCATAATTAGCTCTACAAGATTTGTGGTAGAGAAAGGAACAAACTGTAAAAGGATTTAAATAAAACAGTGACAACAATGATCAGAAATGATCTCTAGAGAAAAGATCAGGTTAGACAATTAGTTTTTAATTTTAGTATTTTATCTCTATTGTTTTAATTGTTAGTGCAAGCTCAAGTGACACATAAAACTCTAACAGTGTTCACCAGTAAACATGTCAATACCACCTCATTATTTGAAACTTCACTGTCTAACAATCTTAAAATGTAACTGCTGTATGCAAGGAAAAAATACAACAGCTACCTCCAGATCATGTGTTGAACAGATCTGTACAGTGTGAATAGTTTACTGTTGAAGTCACCTCGGACTGTGAAGAAAAGTAAATGAATGTATCCTGGGCTTTATTTCAAAAATGAAAACATGCACATATTTTTAAATTTTACATTTTATTTAGAAAAAGTAGCGTCTCGTTTCTACCATATATGGTAAAAAGGAAGGATAATGTTTGAGGTGCCTCAAGGTTTTGGCTGTAGAATAGATAGGAAAATCAGTCATGCCATTACCTTGTTGCAAGTATGTGTATTTGTACAGATATCTGAATACAGTCTAGAAATTTAGTTCAGTAGACAGAAAAATGTGTTTTTTCAAATACTAAATTACATTCAGTTCATGTATTACATAGAATGAGAAGAGCATGGTTTTCTAGTACCACATTGCAGCTTTGCTGTTTTGAAATCTCACAGGAGAAGACCAAAAAGACTAAACAGCTGAACATACCACTAGAAACACCACTGTGCCTCATGATCACAGCTCCTGAAAATGGAATAGCCAATTTGCCTTGTTTGTCAAAGCTGGCAGTGAAGATTTAAAGAAGGACAGCAGTTAAGTAGCAGATGTGGTAGCATTGCCTTTGACCTTGTACTACTATATTTCAAAGACTTTGATTTTTAGGTAAATTTATTGTCTCAACAGGAGCATAATGTATTCAGAAAGTCAAATTAATACAACACGCTTTCACTTATGAATTGTATTTCAGTTACTTTTAGTAACAATGTTTTATCTATGGTATGTGGAAACAAAACTGACCTTTATTTGTCACTTCTACAAACAATTTCACAAGTGCTACTCCAGAAGTAATGACTCCTATTTCATTATGTTGACCCACAGCAACAAAATGTAGTGGAATATTGGGAGAAAATTTCAACCTCTACTGCCATAGCACCAACATCTGCCTCTACTGTAGTGGGCCAACAAAATGAAATACTGGCAGCAGAGGGGCAGTCTGACAAAATGGTGTTTGACATAGAAGTGCATATGAAGCAAAGGTGTGGAATTGAATTCCTCCATGCAGAAGAAAATTGCACCCAATGACATTCATTAATGCTTGCTGAATGTTTGTGGAGACCAAACAGTGGATGTGAGCACATTAGGGCCACGCAAAGATGAATAGGGGCTGGAGCATCTCCTGTAAAAGCAAAGGCTGAGGCTTGGGACTCTTCAGTGTTTAGAGAAGGCTGAGAAGGGATCTCATAACTGTTTATAAATATCCAAAATGCAGGAGTCAAGTTGCTAAGGGTAGACTTTTTTGGTGGCATGCAGCAATAGAACAAGGAGTAACAGGCAGAAACTGGGACACAGGAAGTTCTGTACTAACACAAGGAAGAACTTGTTTACTGTGAGAGTGACAAGGCACTGAAACAGGCTGCCCAGGGTCATTGTAGTGTCTCCTTCTCTGGAGAAATTCAAGACCCATCTGGACGCATTCCTGTGCAACCTATTGCAGGGAACCTGCTTCAGCAGAGGAGTTGGACTTGATCTCTAGAGATCCCTCCTAGCCCCCTACAATTCTGCGATCTTGTGAGGTTGTGTGTTTCAGTAACAATGCTGTCTCAGCTGCTGTGACATGCAAGCTTTTATTCATCGCTTGCAAAATTACACAGCTAATGGTGATGCCTGTGTTGAAAAAATAGTGTTTTGTAGCTGAGAATTTTCTCTATCAAATAGTGTCACTGCTCTCTTCTATCTGCTGTAGTTTCCATGGAAATAAATAGGAAGCTACTTTGGAGTGAACTACATGGTTTTAGATCACAGACCTAATATCTGTCTTTTAATACTTGATACCAAATCTGTTTGAACACACTGCTTTTCTAAGTCTCTATATCAATGAAATATAGTATATATATATATATAAATCTTAATTTTATTTCTTTTGCTTTCATAGATATATATTTTATGCAGACTCCATTCTTCTAAGAGAAACCCTTCAGTAACCTGTCCTGATCTCAAGCTGACCCTTCTTTGAGCAGGAGGCTCAACTAGGGACCTTCTGAGCTGCCTTCCAAACTGATAGACAAATTCTATAATTCTGATATAATCATTTCACATTTATATACTTAACAGCTTGTGTGTACAAACAGAAAGGGAAAAAAATACGCTTTGCATATAAGCTCCAAATGTACCTGTTCTTCCCTTGAGAATATGAGGGAAATGTCACTTTCCACTGCAAGCTGCACTTTTCCACTGTAAGCTTCATGCTGCATCCAATTTCCCAACTTTGAGCAGAATCCAGGCATTGCCTTGGGGTCTGGGTATTGAGGAAGGCTCTTGGGGTTCACTTTGACACTACATTTTAAAATAAAACTCTGTGTAGCTGCTGTTCATTCTCTAAAAATGACTACCAGATCTTATTACTCTCTTTTTATGCTTCAGCAATCTGGGTATTTTGGTTATTTTTTATTCCTTCAGAAATATATGACAATAGAAACTCATTGTTTTTTGTTTATTTTTAATACGTATATATATATATATATTATCTCTGTAAATTTTCGGCAACTCATATGTGCAGATTTAGTTGATACGATGAAGCATCTGTGTAGCATTTCCTCAAAACCATTCATTTTCTCATTAGAGCATTCCTCAGGAATTCAATTCTACTCATTTAAAATTTCAGCTTCTATTTGAGGACTACTTTTCTCATGGCTTTTCTCCTGAAACAAGGAATATTCTCTCACTCTCTTTTTATTTCAATGTTGCCGAAGTTACTGTCAGAAATCCAGTGTTTCTTGTAATTTACTCCTTACTCAGACCACATTTTTGAGTGTCACTATGAAATCTCCATTACTTTTTTGCAAGGGAGGATAAGCTACTTTTACAAATTAGGTATTATGATTGTGTTGCTCGTCTCCTCTTTATTATATCACTTGTCTTGCTCAAACTGACACAATTTAATGACACTGAGTTCTGGCAGTGACAAGAAACTTAAGGACCTTTTTATTCCTATTCTTAGCAATAAAACTGTCCTCTTCTTCGGTGCAGAAGTGCTGCTCCACTGACTACCAGTTCTGTATGTCTGGAAAGTGACTTACCTTTGGACTTTATCACAAACCACACAAGGTTAAACTTGCAAGATGATACATACATGGTGTTTCTAAAAAATAGTGAAGAAATCTCCTAAATATACACTACTAAGAATTTGTGGTTTTGAGTTTGTGGACAGAGAACACTGATAAGAGTATATTTTACTTGTGTTCCTCTTTCGTTGTTGTATTTTCAGGAAGATAATTATTTTTTCGCATCTTTATATCTCACCATAGATGAAGCACTTGATACTTGCCAATAAAAAGAATTTCAGATAGAAAATAATGTTTTAAACAGTGTTTGATAGGTAGCATTGGCTGAAGTATTTCCCTTGCCTACCCTTTTCTTCAGAAGAACGAATGTAAGCTTTTGTTCTGTTAAGAGCTGCCTGTCTCACCCTGTGCACATGCTGTGCTGAAACTGCTGGCTGTAGAGCCCTTCTAGTAGCTGTCACTATTCTGCTTTTGTGGAGGTTCTTGCCTAGTGTTTCATTAAATCCATGCAAGGCAAATACTCTGTTAGAAATATAACCATCCTAAAATATAATCTACAGTGTTTCTCTGAAGACTTGTGAGCTAATTTTATCTAGGAAGGACGGAAGAAAAAGAATAACTGACATTATAAAATTGTATGTGCTGCTTTAGGGTACATCTTGCATAGTCTCTTTTTAAACTAAGATGTCTTCATCTTTTGACAATCATTCGAGAGTTCATGTGTATAACATCTTAATGAAGCCTAAGGTTTTAGCATTTGTTAAAGAACAGCAGTAAGACATAAGGTGGTAATTCTCCAGTGAAGCTGTAGCCTCAAAAGCTCTGATTCAGCTGAGGCTTCCTGACATCTTTCCCTTGGGTCAGGTCAAGTGAGACTAAAAGCATTGCACATGTCACAAATGGAGGGCTTTTGAAGACAGGAGTGACATTTATTTACAACCCTTTGGTGCCTGGCTTATCTTTGAAACACTATTGACTACCTCATGAGGAAGAAGCTGTATATTCTTCCCCTCCTGCCAACGCAAGGTAAGTTATGTGAGTACGGGTAATGGAAGCAATGAATTTGGGGAAAAACAGAGCCATGGGTGAAGTCGAGTACAACAGACACTGATGTCAAGAAAGGTGCAGTGATAAAAAAACAAAAACAGGGAACAATCAAAGCTGCCAAAAACTCTTTGGAGTTAAACCTATGCTAGCATGGCAAGCAGTGGAACCTTTCATATGACAGATTATTATACAAACTGTCTTGTTTTGCCAAACTAAATTATTCTATACCATGTTCTGTGAAAAAGATAATTTGCTGTGGCATTGTTAGTACATCACCATGGTTCTGGAGACTTGTCGGTTGTCATTTTGCAGGCTTTACTTAGAAAACTGCTGCTTTATCACAACATGCTAAGCAACAATATCATTAGGAAACCAGGCATCCTGCCCCCCACCTAATTTCTCCCACTCACCTCTCTTACTATGTAAATACCATGTTCATGGGTAATCTTTCCTACTCTAACAATGAGACTCCACTCACATGGTAGAGTTTTCATCCCCAGTGCATCAGCCATAACATTGGTTAGATAAAACATATTGGCTCTGGGTCAGATGAGGCTGCATTCCTTAGTGTAGTGGAAATGCTAAGTCATTGCCTGAACCTGTGATTGAGCACCCTGGCAGGGTCAACCCAGAAGAGCTTAGGTGCGTGCAATGCACATGAATGACTGGAAGGTGTGCAGGCAGGATCCACCTCTTCCAAGACCTCACGTAAGGGTTGGCAGTGGAGGCAATAGCATATTGCTGGAGATCACTGACTACTGGAGGCCTTCCAAAGGTGAACAGTTTTTTTGTTTTCCTTTGTTTCTGTGTCTGCAGCTGCTGCTTTTGGGCTTGTTCTCCTTTGCTGCAGCCTGGGATTGTTCCACTCTGCTATCACTGCTGTGCTTTCCATCACACTGTAGCATTACTCTTCCCTAAATGTTTTAAATATTTAAAGAAATCAATTCTCTCAATAGAGCAGACATGTATAGTCATACATTCTTTATTCATTGACAGCCTTTTAATTTAGATCAGCACAGTGAAACCCACACTGCTCTGCTTTTGGTTCTGAATCAAAATCTGCAAAACCTTTTCTGCCATGGACTATCCTGAAGTAGAGACAAAAATTTCATTCTGAATTTCCATGAACTGGAAGTGGTTTGCAGTGCTAACAAGTGTCTACACAAAATTAGGTGTTCTCAGATTCACAGTAGCAGGAGTGTGCATGGGCTTACACTAAAATGTGTGTGTATGTGACCATTTATTTGATTTCTGCTTAACTTCGTGCCACAAAATATGTTAGATTGTTTTATTTTTAAAGCATATTATGGAGTGATTTAATTTGTAGTAGGAGCTAGAATTTCAATTTCCACTATAAAAAACTTCTTAATTTATTCATATGGTTGTCTTCATGAGGAAACAGGAGCTAACAGAAAAGATCTGCTTTTGTAGAAATGTTAATGCAGTGCTTCAGTAGTGATTAAAAACAAACGTACTTCATAACATCCCAGACAGTGAGTATTCATTTTAAAAATATTTAAGAATGTGGTCAAGTTACATTTATGTCATAAAATGAAGTTGTACTATGATAGAACTCTAATAAAATCACAATATCCATTTGGTATAAAAGGTAATTTAAAACTCTTGCTGTTTGTCATCTTAACTTTGCTAATTGAAGGAAATGGTTTGTATGTCCTTTATGGGATATGCAGAGGATGTTTGCATTACTGAATCAACTGCAAGGTAGACTGTAGTGGTTATTGAAGGTTAAACATCAAAATAGTTTTTCTGCATTTAAAGACTAGCTCTTCTATGTATTTTCTTGTGTAAAACCTAATCTAACCTGTTGATTCAGTTTATATTTATGGCAAAGCAATAGATTAAAAAACCTGACAGGAAATTATTTTTATATGCTAATTATGCACTGTGACCAAACAACTGCATGTAACTAAGGACAGAACATGCTGGCTCTCTGGCTAATTTACTCATATTTATTACACCTGTCCATAGCAACTCTATTAAATAATAGGGCCACAACTATGAGAAATGGCATATTACAAATATTCAGTCTGTTTAGCATATTAGTTCACAGAGGGAAATAAAAATGCAAGAAATTTGCTTGAATAGGGTGTTGAGGAAACAGCATGTTTCTTGGTGTGATTCTGATTTTATTTTTTGTGAAGTTCTCACTTAAAAAAAAAAAATTACTTGAATCTTCTATTTTGGCATTAGGCATTTCTGAATTGTATCAGCCACTACACAAAATAATTTTTGTTTCCATAAAGAGAATTCAGCATATGATGTTAATAGCATCAAGTATTAAACAAAAACATTTTGATTTCCATACTGCCATTATATAACTCATCAGGAAAGCTTTTATTTCTGAGTTCCCCATGGAACTAGCTCTTGTACTTGCTAACTGCTATACCACTTCCCTGAAGCTCATCTTGACTAAGGTCTCTAAGTTACTAGCAGAGAGGTTGACTCTGAGTGAAAGCTCAAGTGAAGGATATTACTCACCAAAAACTGGTAAAGTGTAGTTCACAATCTCAAGGTGCCTGGTGTGCTGCAGGTACTCCACTATGTGCACGTATACTGTAATTACACTTGAAAAGACATTCTAACGATGCTTACTCAATGCTATTCCATGTAGTTAATAACAGTCACGTTAAGGAGCATATATAAAGTATGCAGTCAGATCTTGCATATGACATGATGAAATATACGCCTTTATTTGGGTGAGTGATAGGGCAATCTATTTTTCTATCACTAACATATGAGGAATTCAAACAAGCATAAAGTTAAACTATGAAGATTATTACTTTGTAAAGTTCTTTACATCAGATCATACAAAATCATAGAATCACCAAGATTGGAAAAGACCTCCAAGATCATCCAGTCCAACTGTCTGCCTATGACCAGCATTTCCCACTAAAATGTGTAAATGTTTCTTGAACACCTCCAGGGACAGTGACTCCACCACCCCCCTGGGCAGCCTGTTACAACGCATGACTGCTCTATTGGAGAAGTAGTATTTCCTAACATCCAACCTGAATTTCTCCTGTCACAACTTGAGGCCATTCCCTCTAGTCCTACTGCTAATTACTCATGAGAAGAGGCTGACTGCCACCTCGCCACAACCTCCCTTCAGGTAGTTGTGGAGAGCAATAATATAACCCCTGACCCTCCTCTTCTTCAGTCTAGGTAATTCCAGTTTCTGCAATTGCTCCTCGTAAGGCTTATGCTCTGGACCCCTCACCAGCTTTGTTGCCCTTCTCTGAACATGCTCTGAGGCCTCTGTGTCTTTCTTGTACGGAGGGGTCCCAAACTGAACACAGTATTCAAGGTTGTAGGCAGTCCATTTTCTTTGCTCTGTTCTCTGTGTAAGTCAAATCCTGCACAAAGCACAGATCTGGTCCAAACTGTTTCTAAAGCATGTACTGATTCAGTTGCATCCTGTCACATTCCTGCACAATAGGTACAATATCATACGAAGATTTGACTAGGGGAGGATGTCTGCTGGCACCATTTCTTCAAGTGATTCTGAAGGGTTTTCCTTGCTCTCCTCACTATTTCACCTTGTTTCTCCCATTAGTTATGGAAGATCACCTGCAACCTTCCCTGTTTTGTTTTGGCTTCTAAGATGTGTTCCTCCAAGAAAATAAAATTACTTGTTCCCTGTAATTTTATAGTGTCTTGGCACTTAGGCTTACCTGAAGTGTTGCTTAGCTTACTAAATGAGATTTTCTCATTTGGATTATTCTTGCTTTGGAGAACTTCTGCTCTATTCTAAATAGAGAGTTCAAGTAGAAAATTAGAGAAGTTTCTGCAGTCAGGTTACATCTGGAGGCTAGTCAATACCAGCTATCAAGATCTGACTACTGCGCTCTTCTTTGAATATGCAACAAAATGCACAAGACCTGTACTCTGGGAAAGGTGTTTTGGATGGAGAGCTTTCTTCAGCTGCATAGCATCAGAGCCCCAGCCATGTAATCTCAAAGGCTGGAGAGACTGGTTGGTATGCCCTTAATGACTGATAATAGGAGAAATCTTTTGATATCTCTCTTTGGAGTACTGCCTGATAAATAACAGTACATCATGTTTTAATGGTTAAGATAATTTTCCTGTTAGGTAAAATTTTTATTTTCTGCCTGTTGTTTAATCTTGGCAATAAATTATTCCTTATTGAAAAAAATAAATAGAATATTAGTACTTAATTCCTCCTCTGAGTAGAACATTGCCATTACCTTTCTACTTGTTCCACTGATCCTTAAATGACCATTTTAATGTGTTAAAGGGATGTTTAGGAGAGCTTATTTATACACTGCTTATATCTTGTTTAATCAGTAAGCATTTTCTACTTTGAAGCCTGGACTTTCTGCACCACTAATGTGATCAAAAAGATGGCTAATGTGCAGTTTCATGAGCAGCTAGAGAAATCTTACTCAGGTTTCATTCTTTGGCTTTGGTCATCTCGTACACAAACCACTGAATTGTGAAGGTATTTTTTGATGTGTTTTGAGCACAGACATCTGTCAGTGCAGTCACATCAGCTCTTTCCTCCGCTGCTAACACTGCACTGACCCATGCTGATTTTTTTTTATCCAACCTTTGTAGCCTTGAATGGGTTTGTCTGATACTGTTTAAGCTTGCTTATATCTTGTTTGTTGCTGTGATTCAGGGTGGCTTTGAAGAACTGATGCATGTATATCAAATAGATAGATGCTTTAATAAATGCTTAGAGTACTGTACTTTCATCCTCAATTAGCAAGCTTCACTGGATAACATCTAATTCACAATATAAAACACCATTCCATGTGCTGGGGGGTTTTATATAGGTATGGATTTGTCCCTTTTCTTCCCTCAGAGAATAAGTTGTAAGATAGATATGAGTCAGAGATATTTTGAGGCTATTAAAATTTGTTTCATTTGCCATCCTTTTTTTTTATCCATCTCTTGGGTATGACTGCAGGTACAAATCAGTTAAGTTCCTCCCTTCATGTATACAAAAACTCGTTTTATTGCCACAGACTGTCAGTCCAGACACAGGCATGAGGTTCGTCTTACTTACATAGATTTAACATTGGGTTTCATTGAATAACTGAACCTCCAAAATGGCTTCTTACATTTGAGGATATGACTAGGGTTCAGAGAAACAGTATTTAGGTAATGTATGGAGTGTTTTGCCATTTGCAGGCTCCTAGTCTTTCAAGGATTTAAATGATAAATTTAGATAGGCAGCTAGCTAACTTAATTGCATTTTTAAAAATTATATTAGTTTTTACAGGGCATTGATTTTACACAACATCTGAATCATCGGAGGAGTGCAGTTTAAGTGATCATTTGCACAGCCTAGGCACAAGTCTTTTGAGATAACACACCTAGAAGCAAGGAGAGCTGTGTTTCAAAACAACATTGGCACAAAGGGGTGAGGGATTACTGTGAGTGATATTGCCAAGATCGTTTCAACAGCATGAAAACAGCTGATAAACGCTGTGGAAAAAACTGCAGTCCCCAGTTCACGGAGGCCTGCTTGTCCAGATAGGCTTGAACAGCTGCCAGTGGGTGAATCAGATGTCACTTGGGTTTGCGCACGAGGAAGAGACAATCTGTTCCAGCAGTGCCAGAGCCTGAAAAGAGGGAATGAATCAACAGGAAGAGACTCCACACACAATGTCCTTTTCATGTTACCAGGAAAACCAGTTTTGTGCCAAATTACCCTGGGATCAGGATTGTGTCATTTACCTTATTGGAAAGCAATAGCTCCCCTTTATCAGTCTGTACAGTACTCATTTTTATTCCCATCTTTCCTTAAAAGAAAAGGATATGGTTTCTTTGAGAATAATGTTGAATTGGGTTTCATTCTATGAGAGCGTGTAACTGTTGACAAATAATTCCATTTGCAGGCACTTAAATCACTGTTGTTTTCATGATAAGGAGAATTTAGATTTTACTTTTGAATTATTGGAAATTTTATGGGTTGTAGGCTCTGTTCTGCCCCTGGGGCACTGTCTTCCCCCCTTATAAAATGCCAAATTAAATGAGAGCAAAGCATATTAATCTCAATTCTGTGGTCTGAAGCTTTTTTCCTCCCCAGAAACGTGCACATGAGTGTGCACACGCAGGCACTGCCACTCTGGAAGGTGATTTTGGTCATTTGAAAGGCTACAAATGGCTTGAATTATTCATAATGTCTGCTGGGGGACCCAGTCAGTTTTTGTGTTCAGCAGTGGATCTTTACTGTGTTCATTCCTTAGCTCCAACACTCCATCCTTTATGTAAAGGTTTGCTTTAAATGATTTTCAGGACTCTTGAACATATTCATTAATTTTCTCCAAAAGTGACCTTTAAATAATGGCCAGCTCCTCTTAATCTCTGTAGAAGTTGTATGTTGGGTGCAGTCACAAAAGTACTTTGAATAATCTATCCTGCAAGTCAGTGAAAAGCCATTCTTGGGATTAAGTTTCTGAGGGGAAAGATTATTGCTGGGTGAAAACTTTGCACTTGATATTAAGCAAGTAGTATTTGTAAGAAAGCAACCAGGATGGGAGATAGTAATTCCTGAACAGGCAGACACGACACAAGAGTCTCCTGTCTCACTGCAGTTCTCTCTTATCCATTCCCAATGTCCATCTTCCTAAACAAATTTGTTGTTCCAGGCAGGCTATTTGCCACTCAGAAAAAATGCTATCAGGGCAGAACTGAATGTTATGTAAAAGAAAGGAAAGCTTATTTTATTACACCAAATGAATCCCTTTATGCTGTTTGCAAAACAACAATAAGTTTTTCCACACACAGTGAGGTCACTTTCATAGCATCATGTCTTGCCACTCCTAATAATTGTACCTCACTCCATATAGCACTTCTCAAATGTTGTGAGTGTCCCCTGTGCTACCCTTTCTATGCAAATTTTACCTCTGAAGGTAATTTGAGCCATAAATATTTGAAAACCCGCAAGTTAAAAGAAACAATCAATGATGGCATTTGCTGTCTTCATAATATTTAAAGACACTGGTCTGAAATAGCCATGGCAAAGTTCTAGAAAAGAAATGGTCATTATATTTATTACAGAACTGTCTCCTTTATAATTATTATTGCTGATATTGCAAGACCATTGTATTATTGTACCCTTGCTCTTCTACATGGAAGCCTGTTCTAAACATGAAGGGAAATTTCTAGTGTTTTGCTAAGTGCCTAAAGTACTGAGATGTGTTAAGGCTTGGCTGCGCAGAGTTACTCCTGTGTCTTCCAAATTATTATTTTGCCCAAAGGTTGTAGCTTCTGTTTTGGACACGTGAAACCGAGCCCTTCTGTAGCATCAAGCTGTGGATATATTCTGCCCTGGATGTGGAGAGTGGGACATATACATCAAAAAGCTGAGCGAAGTGACCGCATTGCTCTCTTGACTATAGGCACGAGTGAGTACTGCAATAGCAGTCTTATGCCCCCTATGGCCTCCAGCTATGAAATCTTCAAAGCATATGGGTGGCACACGAGGGATAGTAAGCAATTGCTATTCTACCTCTTTCTTGACACTATTCCTGGCTTCAGACCTTTTGTGTCACACTCACGACTCCAAACGCTACATGAAAAACTGCATTTCTTTTAGAGTTGCATCTTCATACTGTTATCCCATTTTAGGAAATTATGATGAATTTTGAACTTCTGCATAAAAGAATATTGTTGGCATGTTAAAATGCACATTCCTTTATTGCTACAGCTTTTTTTTTTTTTTTTTTTTTTTTTTTTTTTTTTTTTAATTTTCTTAGAAGTAATCTCCCAGAGACTATACTGGAGTTCAGAATTGAATATTCATTAATTTTATGCCTCAAAATTATGTTTACTTGTTCCAATTTTGAGGCTTCACAATACAGATGCTGTGAGACATCAGCTGCCCAGACCTCAAGAGCAGTTCTGCCGCAGCTGGCTCAGTGCAGTCTGTGTGGGCTGTCTTACTAGCTTGGAGCCAAATGCACTAAGTTATACATAGCTCTGCTAGTTCTGACTGTTCTTAGCTGGATAACAGCAATAATAATAATAACAGTAATAATGTGAATTTTATTGCTCTGTGGCAGGGGGACCAGACTGATTGTGAATCCTGGAAGGTTTCTCTGGATTTCCCCCAGCATGCTCCTCATTGCCAGCAGTGAAGACTGCAGCTGAGCTGGTGTACTGTCCTGTTGGTGGCAGGTCCAGAGACACTTTTGTGTAAAGCTGTCCCCAGAACTGTGGACCTTAAGGTCAGAGATGGCTTAAGCATTGGAACTACCAGGAATGCTTCCAAGCTCAACACTTACAAAAAGTTAGCAGCTTATTCAGATTTCCTAGCTAGAAATATTTATGATCATAATCAGAGAGTTTTTGTGGATACAAAGCCTCACAATTTTCTGTAGGACTGTTTGGAAGTTTATGTAGAAAGAAGTATCCAAGAAAGGGATTATACATAGTATTCTGACCCACAGAAAGGTCAGTGCTGACATTTTTGTGACTGTTCTTGCACACCAATTCATTCAACTGTTAGCAGAGCTGACCAAACGTCATTTTCTTTTCATAAAACTGTGAGATTGGGTAATCTGTTGTACTTTCTCAATTACTTGTAATGAGAGACATTTAACTACATTATTGGGAAGTTAATATAATTATTGGATACTATGTTGGAAAATTCATAATGATTTGAAGCTGCTGGCAACATTTAATGAGATTTCCTGTTTTGCTCTCATTCATTCAAGTATGTCCTTTAGCAGTCAGACTGGTAAAGTTTGAAATATATTGGCATGAAAGAGTTTCTTTAAAGTAAAATTCATATATAGTGGGATCTGTTTATATCCCAAACCTAATCTGAACCTAATTATTATGAAAAATCTTTTTTGGCTTCCTTTTGTTTATCTTTTTCCTCATAATGTTTCTGACATAAATGATGAGAAAGCTGTGTTTTTCCTGAATATCAGATTGCTATTTAATCTGCAAATACATTATGAAAGAAAAAGCACAATGCTCAGTTGAGGGGTTTTCATACTTAAAATCTGTTACTGAAGGGAGGAAAAAAAAGGGCAAATTTAAACAAAAAAAGATTCCACAGTATTTGTTGGATGCACTCTTGGTTTTAGACTTTAAGTACTGCTAGGAACTGTATAATGCTATAATACAAATTTCAAAACAGCGTTTAAATAGAATAGTAACCCAAAACAAAAATATATTTATCTTACTCTGTTAGAAAAATGACTTGTGAAGAATAAAAGTTGTCTGTAGTTTTAAGTAAGCTTTGATTTTTAGTGTAACTATGAAATAATTATTTTTATGTTGTATAATATGACCCAAATATTGTATTTTTGTCAGCATGTCTAATAGGTTGCTCAATACCCTTGTTCTGTACAGGTCATTGAGCCCATTCATGTTCAATGATATACAGCATGAATGTTCATGGGTAGTTTGATACATCTTTAATAGCAGGTGAAGGAAATGGCATAGGTTTATTTTTTGACCTTCTAGAAGTGTTTTCCCAGCTGAGTGAATTGCACTTCTAGTCTAATCTATGGAAAAAGAAATTCTGGAAAAGAAAATGTTTAATTACTGCAGATAAACCTCTAAGAGCTGCCCAGTCTTTTCCTGTGATTACCATTATAAAGCAAATTAAAAGAACATTTGTTTTAGATAAATTATTGTACAAAGTGAAAGGTCACTGTGAGCGTTTTCCTCTCACTTCTAAGTTCTTGGATTAGTTTATGCTGCTTTAATGATCTCATCTTTGCCCTCGATGCAAAATACTCTGGAAAAGTCATTCTGGTCAGGGCCCTTCACCTGATCCTAAATGAAAGCACTGTGAATACTTGATCATAAGTAATATATACTAAAAAATTATACCGATGGATATTAAAAATATTTTAAATTGACAATTCACTTTTTAGAATGTAGTAATGTAACTTATGAAATTGTGATAAGAATTAATATGAAGATAAAAAAGTCTGTCTAGCCAGCAAGGTGCATATTGAATAGATAAATACAAGAAGAATCCTGAACGTACAGTTGAAGATAATAAAGATTCACTCTGTTAATGTAAAATGAATATTATCTGTGGGCATTCTGGCCCATTTTAGAATACGAAGTTGCACAAAATCAAATTAATGAGACCCAGGACAGGCAGTCTAGGTATGTTCTCCATCTTTGATGGAGTATCTACATTAACCAGGGAAAGGCTAGTGGTCATTACCCAAAGAATGAAAATTCTTGTGCTGTTTAGTTCATCACCAACTGATGAGAGAGAGAATTAATTGGAGCAACCTCGTGATGTGTGACTGTCAATCAAACAAACTGGGATCTCTGTCCATCTCTCCATTGAGGTGCAGGGGTGATGAGCCTGCCCTCATGTGCAATAACAGGAAAGACAAATAGATGCTTCTTCAATGTGTCTCTTCTCTGGCAGATCACTGTGTGTAGAAATTGGTGGCAGAGGAGTGTGACAAGTGTTCAGTGACACTAATAAGGCTTGTAGTATTTTGGGTCATGTAGCATAGTGGTTTTGTAAAAATTAGAGGATGTATAATGTCACATGCACTCAAAATTTCTTTCCTACTAGAGGCACCATGTTCCTGCCAAAAAGATAGAACAGTCTGATAGATAGCAGATGACACTAACTCTTGTATCTTGCATGCAGAGATGTAGGGACAGGATGAAGCAGCATACTGCAGAGTACTAGCTGGGAAATACACTGTGCAAGAGTTTAACAGTACTTCTTACATATTCCTTCTAGAAAAATGAATGTCTAGAAAAGAAGATTGGGTTTTTTTGTTTGTAGGTAACAAAACTGAGTTAATGTCCATCAAATGTAGTGGTTTTGCCCTAATCTGCATGAATCCCATACAACACAAGCACAACAGTCTTTTTTGATCTCTGCTGAAATTTGACAGTCTGCTGTTAGATTCAAAGCACTGAGCTATACAATGACCATGATCCCATTTCTTTATGCCTATGGAAATGGCATAGCTACAGTTAGTTCGTAGGTTTAGCTTCATTAGCTTTACTGAGAAAATCAGCTAGTGACAGCATTATGTCACTAGCCCTCCAAAGAGCCTTCAGGAAACAAAAGTGAGACTGGCATTAGAGACTGGAGCACCTCTCCAAGGAAAGGCTGGGAGAGTGGGGACCCTTCAGCCCAGAAAAGGGGAGGCTCAGGAGTGATCTCATCAATGTCTAAAAATACCTGAAGAGAGGGTGCAATGAAGGAAGATCCAGGTTCTTTTGAGTGTATCCTAGAGCCAGGACAGGAGGCAATGGGCACAAATTGGAACACAAGAGCTCTTGAACATAAGGAAGCACTTCTGTGGTGTGCAGGTGCTGAAGCACTGGCATAGGTTGCCCAGAGGATGTGGAGATACCTCCTTGGAATCTTCAGAAGGTGTCTTAACATGGGCACTCTGCTCTGAGTGGCTCTGATGGAGCAGGGCTTGGCCAGATGGACCCTGAATATTCTGTGATTCCATTATCTTACCTTTCCTACTTTTGCATTGCTATAGTAGTCATGGATGTCAGCTATAGGTACCCCAAATGAACAACTTTCAACTGTATGTTTCACAGGTCCACTCTCATCAGATATGTGTGGTGCAGGATCCATGGGATTGAAGTTAATTCTTTTGTCTTGCCTTTACCAGCCAAGTTACAGCTTTGGTTAGGGATTTGAACCAAAAGACCTTTTTATGGCCCCAGGGAGTTAACATGTATGTAACTGCATGATCATTAAATATATGTCACAAATATTTACTCTCTCTCATTCCCTAGCTTTTTTTTCTTACTTTATTTCACAATGCAGTTTTGGTTGGCCACATGCTGAGTTTCTCACTCATTGCAGCATTTAGCAAGAACACTCTGGCAGATAGACTTGGTTTATGAATTCATTTTCATAATGTTCCAACATTCACATCATAGCTTTTTGCTTGACAAGTGGGAAATTTAAAAAATAATAATAAAATATAAGCACATTATATCACAGCAGGAATTATTTTTGCAAAGTTAATGCAAGAACTGGGTAGTGAGAGAGTTTTTAGGTCAATGTAATTGAGCTCTTGGTTTGGCTCTTATTTTTCTTTTTGTGTTTTTTTTTCTGCTATCATTTGATGAGCTATACCATTTTTGTACTGTTTCACAAAGACATCGTAGTTATCAGATGCAGACAATGTACAATGGTGGCAAACAGAAGAGTGTGCATGTTTTGTCTGAGTGCAGTGACTCTCCAGAAAGAGTCAAACATTCAAAGAAATTACTGTGTAAGATCACTTTTCTGTCTGCATTTCAGAAAAGCTTGCTGCTGTTGTGTGGGGGAGTTAATAGCGATCATATTAAACAGAAGGACCTGCAGTGCCCAGGCTGGAGAGATGCTGCAAGTTTATATCATGCACAGGAGAAAACGAGGCCATTATCCTCACAGGCAGTCTCCTAATATATGTGGCACTCATTTTTCTTCTAGGGAATGAAGCCACATAGAATGGCACTAATTAAAGTTTTTCAGTGTTTAAGGAGATTTGCAAAGGCTTTTACTGATTTATAGGCTTTTTCTCTTACTCAGCAAATCATCAGATACTTCCCTTCAACCCTGCAAAGCATGAGAACCTACCAGCAAAATCGGTGCCGTTAGCTATCCCTGCCACCACCCAAGAACTGCTGAATGGCATGTTTCAAGAAATCGACAGCTGGATTTCTCCCTTCTCAATAAACTCACTAGAATCTGACTGGAATAACAGACAACCTGTCTCGTTTTCAGTGCCTCTGGCAGGATAAGCTACCCAGAAACATATTTGCTAGGGGATCATCACACTGTCAGGAGGCATTACAAAAGCCTAACCAACGTCAGAGCCCATTATGTAGGACAGCACATGTGCACAAAGTCATCATTGTGTCTAGATCCACTCACAGTTTGAAAGACACGTTTGAAAAGGAGGTGCTTGCAGAATGTCTTTATTTTGATGAAATCACTTTCTTTTTAATTTTGTACGTGTAAAACACACTGTATAGAGTCCAAATGTGTAGTTTTAAATTATTCAATGTCCTGTTCAAATGAGTGACTTATAACATGGCATAGTGTCATATTTATTTTGAAGGTAATTATTCTCTGTTACAGAATGACTGTAACAAGTGGTTATAAGTAACGAGTTATGACCTCCACTGGGGCAATTTTGATAAAAATTGTAAATAATATGTTTGAAGAGACAGATAATTTTGCATTTTTACTAAAATAATTATGTTCAGATTTTTTTTTAATGGCAACTGAGGTGGTGATACAAGCCACGTTAAAATCTTCATTTGGTTGAATGGATGTTTTTCCAGCCTTTTTATTAAGAATAGAACCTCTTCTTTGGAGTGCAGAGAAAGTATGAAAAATTCACAGAAATGTTGACAGAGTAAAATGTAGAATAAAATTATGAAATATGCTGGAAGTAATAAGGGTTTGTACACTGTCTTCATTACAGATGCCATAATTCTTAAAATATTTATATGTATTTTCATTTCCTCATCACTCATTCTCAAAATATCAGAAATAAAATAAAAAGTAGTCAAAACTGCCTTCTAGATAGTTCCAGCAAACAGGCCTTTCAAGTCTGAGGTCTGAAATACTTTCCATCTCTACCCTTTCCAAACCTTGATTGCACTATATGGGAAATAAAAATAGGGAATTTGGTGGAATTAAAAGCTCTGTAACAGGGAAAACATCTTAAGTGTGCATGTGTAGTAAATGCAGCAAAATCATCGTTTGTCCTTTGGGTTTCACGCTGGCATACAGTGAATGAATCAATAGAAAAAAAGAGAGAAAATGTTCTTGTTTACTCAAAATTATATATTTTTCTAACAGAAATGCTTCAGCTATCATATAATATTGTTTTTCTGCTTTGTGGGTTAAAAACAAAAAGTGTGTTTATAGACAATAAGGGAAATTCCAATTTATAAAGTAATAACTGGGAGGAGTGCCACTGCTTTCCATTTTGTAGCAACAAAGATGACACTCTTAAATGGCATACTCTTAAAACAGAGCTTTTATGCTCAGAGGGCATCGTTTATAGCACTCCAGTTCCAACTAAAAATAGAAACTGAGAAATTAGGCATGTAGTCTTCTTTTTGAAACAAACTCCTGTCACATGAATAATTCATGAATCTTTCTAGACAGATGGAAGTAGAAAACAAAAACTTTCTTTGGCTCCATAAAATGAGCTTTGGAATGTGAGTCCCTGGGCTGTTTTCTAGAAACCTCACAAAGAAGGTCTTGTGCATGTTTCAGGAGAAAAGATCAAGGATTGAGCACACTCCCCCAGTAACTAAAAGAAAATTGCCATTGCTTAATAATAGAAATAGTCATAACAACTTGAAAATAGGAGCTTCACCTTACATGTGTACTCAGTCATAATTATTATGTGCTTCATTATTTTATTCTATTCCACAATAATTAAAGCTGCTTGTATTTCAAGTGCTGGTAGAGCAATTTTACCCACAGCTCAGAGATGATGATAACAGAACTAAACTATCTGAATATTCACCAGAGTTGTTAAAGATTGAAACCTCTGCTAATTCAGAAACAAAATATGAAAATTTTAAGTATCCCAAATTTACTTCATCTTTCTGTCACCAGACAATCTGTGCTCACCTGAGAGAATCCCCTATACAGTCTTTGTCAAAATCCATGTATTTCCTATTGTCTAATTAATTGAACTGATATTTTCAACCTGAGATAAAATTTTTACCCCCCAAAAATTTCCCAGCTCCAAGAGCTATAGTTTAATGTAGGGAAAAAAAAAAAAAAAAAAAACAACCCACCACCAACAACAAAAGAAACATGTAATGACACGTCATATCTAAGTAGCTCATACTACCATTATAAGGTACGTATTTTTCCTGTAGTGAAAAAAATAAACAACTGAGATGCTACGGAAAGTGGAAGAATAGTTATGTAGAAACATATAAGTATTATAGAGGAAACATGCAAAATAGAGGTTTGATAGAGAAACTGCAGAAATAATTTAATTGTTAAAATAATTTAAGTGTTGAAGCAGTTATCTTAGCATTTTGGAAGATCAAGAAAATTTCTATTTAAGATTAATTAAACACATAAAACTCTGCTTTGAGCCCAACCCCATCCAACTGGGAAACATCTGGCTTTGAGATATTACAGATCATAACTGTGTTAATAGAGAGAAGATTCTGAAAGCAGTGAGGATTATTTAACATTTGTCTCTACAAAGAATATAAATTGTCTTTTCTTAATGATATTTCTGCTTCAACAATTTACAAAAAAAAAAAAAAAAAGTTTGAATAGATAAGAGACAAGAAAGTTCAGTACATATAAGGAACTTCTTTGTAGTTCTGTAGCTACCAAGGACAAATTTTGCCATTAAACTGCGAGCAAAAAAAAACAACCCCAAAAACAAAAATAAAAATTAAACAACCAACCACAAAATCCTCTGCAGCTAAAGACTAGAAAGCTGCTAAACATTGCAGACTGCTGAGGCCATCTCCGGGCAATAACAAAAATTTCACGCCATTTAAGTCCAAACTAGGATACAGTGAAATTAATCTCAGGAAGTCTGCAGACTCTTGAAACTTTCAGAAATTTTTTTCTGTTAACATTTACCTTAGTCTTTACAGACATTTTTTATCCATGCTTCAGCACAGTCACTCTGTTACAATCTGTCTTAGTACTAATATGAACTTATCTTTTGGTGCAAGTGTTCTTTATGTAAATTGTACAATGGAGAACCAAGAGGTTTTATATCCTTTTATTGCTTGATGCTTCATAATACGGAACAAAGATTTTATACTGCGTCAAGGAGATGTTGATACAAAGAAAAGGATAAGGAAGCAAATGAATACATCTTTAACAGTTATGGTAATTTACAAAAGGACAAAGAATATCGATGTTTGTTTCATAGGCTTTTGCTAACTAAGAAGTTTTTGTAAAATTATTTTGTTTCCTGTTAAGAGTCAAGTACACTCTCATTCTTATTTCTCCTATATTTGTGCTGCAAATTCATAGCAAGAAAAATGTCATATTTCTTCCATAACCTCTTCAACATTTAGAATTTAAATAGTTTCTAAGGCAAAAATTAATTAACTTGTCATAGTTTCAAAGTATTCAGTAATATACCGTGATTTTCCAAATGCTTCTGCCAGTATCTTCTGAAGCTTAATCCAGTCAGTGTTATAGACTAAGACAAAGAATACTTGTAGATAAATTTGGCACCCGTCTGGGATGGTTTGAGTAGCATATACTCACATGCTGCCACTATTTAATGCAAGAGTTGTTCCATTATTAAGAAGTTTTTGTTATACGTTGCAATAAGTTTTTGAAAACTAATACCTGGATAAAGAAAGTATACATTTCCAGTTCAGTCCAAAATGGTTTTGTCAGTTTCAATTCTTCTGCTTGTTTCTTCTGTTGAATGTACTGTCAAAATTGTATTGAACCTCCTCAATAATTTTCAAACTAATGATTAGGTCTGTAATTTTCTTCTGCTACTTCGTTGTTGTTTTTGTTGTATTCTAAATAACTGGTGCTTTAGACTCAGTAGTTGATGGGATAGTAGTACTGCATACTAGGCTAATATTACACCCTGTTAAAACCGTGTTTGCTTTTCATGACACAGTATTTATTGCTAATGGGCATGCATTTCAAAATGAAGTGCCTTCATTAAATTAATAAAACTGGTAGTAAGTTTTTTTGATGCAAAGGAGAGTAAAGAGAAAAAGGTGACTGAAATCCATAATGGGTAGGACTGCCATTTTAATAGAAGAGTGTTTTCAATAGCTCCTCTCTGTCACATTGCCACTTCGTATACTGAGAGTAATTGATCTTGATAATAGGCCAATATTTTTGTGCTTAGGAGAGTCTTCAGACGGTAACAGAACTTACTGTGTAGTATACAAGGACTGCATGGAGAACAGCATAGAATATGTATAGGAAAAAGTTTAAGAAGAACATTAAAGGATAATAGTATGGCATGCTTAATCTTTAATATTTCTGACCATATGTATATCAGTATTGAATTAACATTATCGTAACATTATAATGACAAATATATTAACATTATCATGACAAATTTTTGTTGTTACTCCCAAATAGATAATTATGGTCTTTTTGTTCTTCATACTCTGTTTTAGATGTATTGTTTGCAAGAATGTTGTTCAAACCCCTCACTGTTCTTCCTTTGAAGTGTATGGAACAAAAAAAATATACCTCTAAATCTCTAGATTTATTATACCCATTTGAAGCTTCCACCCGGGGGAATTTTCTATCAGACTTCTCAAAGAAGTTCTATTTGTTCTGCCTAGTTTAGCTTTTTTTCCTACTTTGTGGATAAAATGAAAGACTTTTCTATTAAAAGCAATTTTCTGAAATCCTCTACAGAAGTCAAAATCAGTGGGTTTAATGATTCCTTTGACAACTGGCTCCTTAGGCAACAATGTAGCAATTATAAATAATACCAATATGTTCATCTGATGGCTTCTGATAACAAGTCAATTCACCATTCCTTTTTTCTTTTTATACTATTAGGCACTGGTTGTTGAGAAAGGCAGAAATATTTGAATGAGAATGTGTGTGAGAAAGAAGAGTTGATTTGCATACCAAGCCACAGTATGTAACTGAAAATACAAGATGGGAAATTCATTTTAATAGACTTACAGGGATGTTATGTCCATTATCTCCAAAAAAGAATAACACCAAGGAGCTAAATCTAGTTAAAATGATTTGCTGTCCTATAAACAAGTTGTTTGAAAAATCTAATTAATTTATATAGTATAAAGTGGAAAAGTGTCACAACTAAGGTTTTAAGAAATAATTTGAATACTTCTATAGTATTTTGTTTGTTTGTTTGTTTTGTTTTTTAATTCAGCTGGAAGTGTCCTCAAAGGTTTTCAACATTTGCTAAGGAGGCAGTCACAGATTCCTGGCTACTGTGCCCCCAGATCTGACTGACATATGATTAACTGCTAAAAAACTTCTTAAAAAAAGGAGAAAAGGAGGAGAAAAGCTTGAAATCTATGTTCTCGAGCCTGTGATTGTATCATATTTGCTGCTAAAGGAGTGGTGTATATATGCATGGCAAATAACATAACATACAGAATATCATATGTAGATTATTCTGAAAGTAATGCCTCCTTTTTAATTCCTTGGGACCTACAACATATACAAAGAGGAAAATAATGCTATTTATTAAAACAAATTATCAGCTATGAAACATTATTTTTTTTAATGTAGGTGCCACCGCTACCTATGCATTTTTGTCAGTGATGAACAAGAGCCTGCACATCATGGTCATAAAAATCTGCACCTGTGGAGGTGACCCACTGTTGCCATCACCACTGCTGAAATGCATCATCCACCTCCTCACTTTGCTCGCACCCACTGTTTGATCTCCATAAAAGTTCAGCAAGCTGAACATGACAAATGTCAGTGGGTGCAATTTTCTCTGCTTGAAGGTATTCAGTGACACATCTTTCCTTAATCCTCATTTCCACAAAAGATGCCATTTTGCCAGACTGCCCCTCTGCTGCCATCTGTCATATGGCAACAAAATGTAATGGAATATTGGTGGGAAGGTTCAGCCTCTACTACCATAAAATTAGTGTCCACCTCTGACATCATGGACCATTATACTAAAATAGGAGGAGGCAGTAATATTAGAGAAGCCCTTCTGCAAAGGCCTGGTATTCTAGAACACCTGTGCATTCAATAAATGGTATTTGAATTACAACTAACTTACTTGCATTCTTGCAGTATTGTTTCGAAGATTTTCCCGAATTGCAGAAGTACATAAAAATCTCATTTCAAATAGTGTTTCAGTAATTACAACTCTTAGAGTAAATATATTTATGCAGAATTAATATAGTTTTTATTTTACAAATTGTACTTCTATTATTAGACTTAGATGTATATTATGTAAAAAAAATGCTGATATTAAAATGCTTGCTCATCTATCTCCATTAACCTGTGTAGACACAACAATTTATAGAAATATTGTTGTGTAGATTGGTAGGGAGAATTTTCCTTCACAAGAATTAAGGTGATTTTATTGGATTCAAAGGTCTTATGAAGAAGTTCCATCTCTTGCTTAAAATTTTCATGGACTCAAAGAGTAGATGATTGGCTGAATCTGTATATCAGTAATGGCTGTTCATCTATATAACCTTCACTGTTGTTTTCCAGTCCACTGTTTTTTTGTCATCTTCAGCCTCAATAAGCAATGATTTTCAATGTCTTCTAGTTAATTGCCTGTAGTTATTCAGTACTTCCTAGCCAAGAACCAAGCTCTTCAGAATGCAACTAGATATAGATTTTAAATTAATAGTGAATTTATTATTACAGTAAAAATTAGCTATATTGCTCACTTATTTTCTTTAAATTTGTTTGTCTTGTAATTCACAAGTTACAAAATCAGGAAATACCAGATCAGATACTTGATAGAAGAACAAGAAAACCTAAAACAGAATTTCATTAAAAAATATTGAATGATGCCCCCAAAAGTATATAATGCAGATACTCTGTAAAACATAACCATTCATCTAAAACCTGCCTGATGTTCTAGATGTAAACCTTTTAAATAGAACACAGATGATCTGTAAAATATACTCCAAACTTCTTTTCAGCAGAAATAGTAACCAAGCCAAACTAAACCCTTCCAGTACTTAATAGGAGATTATAATCAGGAGAGAGACAGACTTCTTCCATGGTTTGATAACGATAGAACAAGGGGGAATGTTTTTAAACTAAAAGAGTGGAGAGTTAGGTTATGTATTAGGGAAAATGTTTTCTCTCAGAGTGTGATGAAGCACTGGAACAGGCTGCCCAGAGAGTTGCGGATGCCCCCTCCCTGGAGTTGTTCAAGGCAAGTTTGGATGGGGCCCTGGACAACCTGGTCTAGTGGGTGGCAGCTCTGCCCATGGCAGGAGGGTTGAAAGTAGATGATCTTCAAGGTCACTTCCAACCCAAGTCGTTCTATGATTCTAGTATTCTATGATCTTGTAATGCAAGTTCCAAGCACTGCACTGTCAATCAGGCATTGGAAAATAACCATGAATCGTTAATCATAGAATCATAGAATTACTCAGGTTGGAAAGGACCTCAAAGATCATCAAGTACAACCGCAGCCTAACCATAGTACCCTAACTCTGAACATAAGAACAACAGATCTCTGTGAAGACAGTGTTTTCAGAGCATTACATGTGCATGAACAAGAAGTGGTCATAGTCTGTTAGATTAAGTGATCAACATGCTGTAACTTTTAGATTCTGCTTCCCAATAGTACTTACCTCAGGAACACTCCGTAACTGCGGGAGATGTTGAAGTTACATCTTTGTATGTCAGCACATCGTCTCAAACTACCGACCAGAATGAACCATGATGATTATTGTATTTGTCTTGAGCAGGGATGTAGGTGGATAAATTTCATGCAATTTGCCGAAAATGACTCAAGTGTGGGATAATCCAGAGTGGATAAGAAGTGTTAGAAATGTAAATCCTACTTTAAATTATGTTAGAGCACAGAACAGCATAGATAAGTAAATGTTCAGACTGATATCATATAGGAGAGTTCAGTTTCAAAAATTTGTATTATAAATGAGAACTTTTTCCAGTAGTTTTATGTCATCTTATTTGAAAAGCAAAGGATTTAGTAAAACCAAAATACTCATTAAATCCTGTTGCTGAGTTCTTTCTGTAACTGTTGTAAACAGTGAAAATCAGTAATGATGCTGTTTCTTCACACGTTTGGATTTCAAGTACTGCAGAGGAATATTTATTTATTTAAAACCAGGTGTTATCTTTTCATTGCTGAAGGTGGTGGGAAGGAAAAAAATAATTTTGTTTGTTCTGATGTCGTAGTAATAGACACTGCAATTTCTTCAGGGAAACAACTAAATAGGTTCTTTGGAAGCTTTTAAAGCCAGGCAAGGGAAGATTTGAGGCTTTCAAAATCCGAGATAAGAAATTGAGAAGTAATGTGTTCAGAACCGTATACGGAAAAAAAAAGATTCATTGCTATTTATTACTGCAAGTCATTCTCTGGACATCATCTCCAACCTCTTATACTCCTCTGTCTCTACAGACAAATGCTAGTTACATGTTACAGATAGACCTGCAGAGGCTTTTGTTTCAGTGCATGACTGAGACACAAAGAATTCAGGAAGAATTTCTAAGCAACCAGGAATATGAATGGTTGAGAGGACAGATCTGTTCCCTAGTTAAAGAAGGTAAGAGGAATATATGTAGAAGTTGGAGATTTTATGAGCTATAAACTAGAGAATATGAATTAGTTTTGGTGAGTCACTTAAACTTAAAAAATTGAAAGAGCAGCGTGGAAAATATAGAGGTTCAGGGACTAATGTGTTTTTGCAAAGTATTTCAGGAAGTAATATGTACATCAAGGTACATGTGCTTGACATGTGATTTCATGTGTGTATGGAAAAGAGATGAAGGAGACTACTGAAGAAGCATAGAATCTGGCTTCAGATAGAGGCTGCTATCTGGTAGAACTTTGGTGCTGAGACAACAAAAACAGTATTTGGTGATTTGTTACTGTCTTTGCAGAGAATGCAAGAACTTTTACTTTCATATATATGAATGGAATTAGAGGGGGTGTAACTGACTTAATAACCAGTTTCTCTTTCAAACTAAATTAATTCCAAGAGTGATTCTATCTAACTATATTTTCCAGAAGTTATTTTTTCTGTGAAAAAATGATAGTCTATTTTAAGGGGCAGACAACAGTGCAACTTGACAAGCCCATCATACACATGAAAATGCAAAATTATGTTCTATCTATAGCTAGTGGTGTTAGTTAACTGTAAGACACAGACTACTCTTTGAGTCCAAATTTAAGACATAGATAAAATATATTTGGAAACTCTTGTTTTACAGCCAACAGTTCATGTTACTACTACACATAGACGTAACTAATGTGAGCGGAACTAAATTTCTTGTGAATATATTGTGTCTGAACAGTGCACAAAAAGTCCAGTAAGAGTGTTACTCCTATTAGCTAGGATTGCTTTATTCAAAGGGATTCATTTACTTCTGACTTGAACTGCAATCTCCTCTGCAGATGAAGAAAACCTGCTAAACATTTCCAGAGAGAATGCCCTGTTAGACAAATGGTTAAAGTAACTATGAAGTCTTGTTTGTACATTAGAGTCCATGTATAGAGAGACCAACTGACAAAAGGTATGGTGTGTCAGAAAATACCTGAATTAAATTTGACCAGTGCAGTGGTACTAAACTTGCAAAAGTGCTCTCAATACTAGATGTTGAGCATGCTGAAGCATCTTCAAATTTCATCATGCTGTCAAGCCCAGAAGGCACATTTCTGTTGGAAATTTCTGTAGGAATAGGCTTTTTACTTCTTCTAAGAAGTGGTAATGCATTGGGACAGGCTGCCCAGGAAAGTGGTGGAGTCCTTGGAGTGTTCTAGAAACATGTAGATGTGGCACCGAGGGACACGTTTTAGTGGGCATGGTGATGATGGATTGAATATCGGATTAGATGATTTTAGTGTTTTTTTCCAACCTTAATGATTCTATGACTCTGTAATATAGCGGTTTTCTTTGTTTTTGTTTTTCATTTCAATAAAGATGATATTTCACATCATTATTTGAATGCCACTGTTTACTAGATGACTCCTTGATTAAATTGGGGACCATGTTAGCTCTCCCCATGACCCGTCAGAAATAAAGAATTTGTTTACTGTAAATTGCTCACCACTCACTCCTATGCACCATCTGCCACACTTATTCACAAAGAGCTGCATTTCCAATAATAGCTCTTTTAGGAAAAATAATACAAGATGTCTCATGTACTTGCATGGGATATAGCTACAGTTTTAATCTTCCTGGTTTACTTTACCCTTCCACATTCAAAAATGATTTAGTTTCAAGAAATCAATTTATTTTTATATATGCAAACTTTTGTGTATTAGTCAAAGTTTTGCATCATCAAAGCAAGTAAGGAGATGGGTATTAGTTTGCCCCTAAAATTGTCTTAACTGAAATGATACATATATTTAGAATTTATTAGCAAAATAATGCTTGTTAGCCAGTAATATATATATGTATATATATATATTTTCACACAATATCTGTGAGGCTGTATTTTAGGAACAAGGAGACAGATACGAAGAGATAAGTGCTAGATGTAGTAGTATACCAAATGAATGTCTACAGCTTATTTGCATGATGAGTGGGTACCTGATCCTGGAGCAGGATCCAGGCTGATTTAAATGGCTGTTGTGTTTAGAAATGGGAGCTGAGTTGGAATCTCAGAAAAGAATCTTCCAAAAAGAAGCTCAACTAGTTATCCCAGTAGTTGCTGTGAAGTCTGATCCTCCATTGTTCCCAAATCCATGAGTTGTTTTTTTTCTTGGAGTTTAACTCGAGAGCTTGCATCTATGGTGAAAAATGGTCATGTAGCTTGTTTTATTTCTTAGAACATTCTTCTAAAATTATGTAGAATTAAATGTGTATTTCTTGATGTGCTAGAATTTGAATAAAACATTGTTGAGAGTGGTTGATTAGCCTCTGTGACTGTATTCTCACAGAAATTATTAAAAACAATTGATCTTAGTAGAATATATGCCATACAGGACGCTGCTCCCTCAATTGCATAGGAAACAGGAGGAACTGAGGCATGCAACAAAAAGGGCTTTCTAGGGACTGTGCTGCTGCCAGACAGAGGGAGAAGTACCTGATGCAGAATTACAAACGCCCCTTTCCTGACCAGCTGTAATCCTCCAAAAGACAGAGTAAGTAAAGCACTACCATCTGCATTTGGAGATATATTTAGTTACATTTGGAGAGCAATTATGAATGAATAAGGAAAAATGATGGTCCATAACAGATTAGTTCTTTTCTTCATTCTATCTGTACTGAGAAAAAGAATATTGTTTCGTATGAGGAACTTAGTCTCAGGTGTTTTACTTTGTGTGATGGAATGAACTAAAATAATTAAGTGTATTCATATAGTGAATAAACAAACAAGTTTTCCTTCTGTGCCAAGTTGTGTCTTCCCTAAATAATTCCAAAATTATGAGTCTTTTGGGTCTGAACATGAGACATATAGAGTAAAAGATTTAAGTTACTTTATTACATTCCTAAACAAGTAAACCTAAATCTACTAGCTGAAGGCTTCACCTTCAGTACAGACCAAGAACCAACTCTGCATTTTCAGATGAACTCAGACAAGTTCCTGTCTTGCTGTATTGATTGAGTTCACTCCTATGACATTATTTTTCACTTCTTACCTTCGCTTACCACCCTTTCTAATCGACTTTGTTACTATGGATTAGGAAAAGTAATTCTTAATGAGTTAAAATTTAATTAATCAAGCTCTGATCATAAAAGAGAAAAGCATAAAGAAATAAAATTATCTGTTAAACCTAGCTTATGAAAATAAAATAATTCTGAATTTAATAGCAAGTGAAAATGCATGGACTGTGATCTGGTCCAATGTGCCTGCAAATTCTTATTTTTAAAGCTAATGCAATTAAAAATCAATATTAAAATACACTTTGATTTCTTTTTTACTACTATAATGCTTAATCTATGTGATTTCCTACTTCTCTTGCTAACCTTGTTTGTAGATAGCATTAGTGATCTGCAAAGTCTTATCTTTTTATTTTACTACTGTAGATCTACTGATGAGTAACAGCCTGTAGGCTATATTTTTAAGGCATTTGTCATCCAAATTTCAATGCACATGTAAGACAAAAAACAACCTATTCAATAAGTCAGTGAAGTTTTACATGAAACTACTCATTCATATTTATATTTCTTTGCCTCAGTCTTCATGGCCCATCAGCCATCTCAGGTCTTTCATGTCCCTAAATTTCTAATCGGGGGTCAGGGGAGCAAAATCCTTCCCAGTGTAAGAGTGGAGCAAGTTGACAACACATCGTGAGGCTAAGTGCATACAAGTCTATGAGGCCAGACAGCATGTATCCCAGTGTCCTGAAGGAACTGACTGATGTGGTTTCCAAGCTGCTCTATCATATTTGAAAAATTGTGGGTGTCAGGTGAAGTTCCCGGTGACTGGAAAAAGGGATATGTCACTACCATATTCAAGAAGGAGAGAAAGGAAGACCTGGGGAACTAAAAGCTCATAAGCCTCACGTTTATTCCTGGGAAGATCACAGAGCAGATACTCCTGGAAGAGATGTTAAGGCACACGTGAGTTGTGGGGGTGATCCATGACAGCCAGCATGGCTTTACCAAGGGCAGATTGTGCCTTACCAGTCTGGTAGCCTTCTATGATAGTGTGATGTCATTGGTGGACAGAGGAAGGGTGACTGGTGTCATCTACTTGGTTTAGTGCAAGGGCTTTGACATGACCCCCACGACATCCTTATCTCTAAATTGGAAAGATATGGATTTGGCTATTCAGCGGATAAAGAATTAGTTGAATGGTCATAGCCAGAGGTTTGTTGCCAATGGCTCTATGTCCAGATGGAGGCTGGTCACAGGTAGTGTCCCCCAGGGGTCCATCTTGGGATCAGTGCTCTTCAACATCTTTATCATTATCACAGTGGGATTGAGCGTACCTTCAGCAAGTTTACAGATGACACAAAGCTGAATGATGCAGTTGACACAATAGAAAGGTGGGACACCATCCAGAGAGACCTGGACACACTCGAAAAGTGGACACACAAAAATCTAATAAGATTTAATAAGGCTAAGTGCAAGGTGTTGTACTTGGGTCAAGGAAATCCCAGATGTAAGTACAGAATGGGAGAAGAACTTGAGAGCACTCCTGTGAAGAAGGACTTAGGCATCCTACTGGATAACAAGCTGCACATGAGCCAACAGTGTGCAGTTGCAGCCCAGAAGGCCAACAGTATCCTGGGCTATCAAAATAAATGTGCCCAGCAGGGTGAGGGAGGTGACTGTCCCCCTCTACTCTGCTCTTGTGAGGGCCCATCTGGAGCACTGCATTCAAGCCTGAAGCCTCCAGTACAGAAAGGATGTGGAGCTGCTAGAGTGGCTCCAGACGAGGGCCATGAAGATGATCAATGGACTGGAGCACCTCTCTTGTGAAGAAAGATTGAGGGAGTTGGTCTTGTTAAGCTTGGAGAAGAGAAGGCTCTGGGGAGACCTCACTGTGGCCTTCCAGTATTTGAGGGAAGCTTACAAGCAGGAGGGAGGCCTACCTTTTACACAGCCTGATAACAATAGAACAAAGGGGAAGAGCTCTAAACTAAAAGACTGTACATTTAGTTTAGATGTTAGGAATAATTTTTTTTACTCAAGAGATTGGTGTGGCACTGGAAAAGGTTCCTCAGGGAGACTGTGAATGCCCTGTCTCTGGAGACATTCAAGGCCAGGTTGGATGGGGCCCTGGGCAGCCTGATCTAGTGGCTGGCAACCTTGCCCATGGCAGGGGAGTTGGAACTAAAAGATCTTTAATTACCCTCCAACCTACGACATTCTATGATAAATCTATGATTCTATGTGTAGAATGGTATAATTCAATGACCAAAAAAAAAAAAAAAAGAAAGAAAGAAAAAGAAAAGGAAAAGGGAAGGGAAGGGAAGGGAAGGGAAGGGAAGGGAAGGGAAGGGAAGGGAAGGGAAGGGAAGGGAAGGGAAGGGAAGGGAAGGGAAGGGAAGGGAAGGGAAGGGAAGGGAAGGGAAGGGAAGGGAAGGGAAGGGAAGGAACAAAGCAATTCAAGAACAGAAGGATGCATATATGTGAAATTCTGATTATTACTGTAACTCCTGCATTGCATCCTTGTGAAGATTTTCGAGATTGCATATATATGAAATCCTAATTATTTTTGTAATTCCAGTGTTGCACCCTCCTGAAGATTTTCAAGGGAACAAATCTTAGGATATGTTCCCTCAGTGGACTGACAATGCATCCTTTCTTTGAATGACAGAAAGTTCCAAAATATGAGGTTTGTGCTACCTGACAACACAGACTACAGAAAACCTGATAAGTATTTGACAAATCTCTTGGGATAGACTCTTCAGGGGAAAGAGAATGAGGGATAACCTGTCCTCCCTAAAGATGATATCGTAATTTATACTGGAAAAAGTGGTTAAAATCATGAAACTGCATAACTTTTCCAATTATTTTTCTTACCATTCAGTTATTGTTATGTCTACATAATCTATCATGATTACTGCATGTCAACCTTTTCCATAGTTAATATCAGCAATCAAGGACATCAGCTGACCACAACTATAGGTCTGTCTACACACTATGTAGAAAGAAAATAATCTTATTTTGATTTGTCTTCATCATTATTCACTTTTTTTTTTTTTTTTTTTTTTTAAATATTCTCCCACCACTGTGTGAGTGAGGGTCTGTCATCTTCTCTTGGCTTGGGAGTTCCTGGAAGCTGCTGGGTTTGTCTCACCTCTCTGGTCACTGCTGGAGGATGGGCTGATTTTATGCTTGCAGTGCACTTGTTCTTGATCATCATGTTCTTTCTTTGCAGCTGAGAAAGAAAAACTGTAGAGTTCATGTTCTTTCACAGGTGGCTTTAAACAACCCATCCGTGTGAAACACTGAAACTTTGCAGATGTCAGCCTTAATCTCACTATCATCTTCAACATCAGCTAGACCTAATAATGAAGAAAAAATAGTTGTGTATGTCTAAAAGTCTAATTATCAGTTATAAGTTTGGAAACAGAAGGCTATCATAAAGCAAACAGAAAACAATTTCAGCTGTCCAAATACTTGGCCTCTTGTGAACACGCCTATAGTTTTGCCCATGTCCACTCTCCTCACTTTCTACCAGCTTGGATACTTGCTCAAAGATGTAGACTATGTTGATGAATTGCATCATGTTTACATTGTTTCTTCTGCTCTTGGAGACAGATTAATTGGGTATTTATAGGTGACTTCCTAGCTCTGTTACACAGCTAATGAGACAAAAAACCTACTGTTTCTCACTCATTTTGATTTTTTTTAATTATTATTATTATTATTATTTTTGTAGGGCTGCTTGCATCTCTTCATTTCTCTACTAGACTTCCATAGAAATCTTGCATGTAGGCTCCTATAGAAATCATGCATGATGTTTCACTAATACAGATGTCAACTTTAGCTACAAATTGTTCTTCCCTGTAACGTAATATAGCTTATGCTCTTTCCTTTCCTGTTCCTGTGTCCAGCATGATGGCACTCTTTATTCATTTTCTGTTATAAGCACTCAAGGCTTTCTGTTACATTTAGGTGATGTTTTCCATGTTTCTAGTTGTTTTCTCTTCTTCTATATTCTTTGTACAATGCAGTGAACACCCTCCATGCAGTGCTCATGAACAGTGGACCTGTATTTAGAAAACAGAATCTCATACAGCTTTTCAGCTCTGACTGGTACAAATGTGGGGTAAAACAAACAAAGAAAAAAAAAACAATTTTAAAAAATGGAAAAAAAAAAACAACCTGACCCATGAACTACTAGACTTTTAATTTCAGGTGTAATTGAGTCAAGATGCCCAAATGTTGAAGGATGGTATTTAGTATTTAAATATTCCAGATTTTGCTTTAAAATTTTCCAGCTCTAGCATATTTAGCTAATGCATCAACTTTAAATGTTTCTAATGTTTTTAATATGAAATAGATACAATTTTTAAGTATTCACAAGAATAATATTACAGCATAAGTATGTATTATATATCTGATTTTTAAATCTAAGTTTATGTATGTACGTATGTGTATTTATATGTGTATTTATTTATGTGAAGCCTCTCCTTTTCAATTTTGATTGTAACATCTGGATTGCTTTTTTACCTTCCTTCGACCCCATCACTGCATACACGCAGTAGAATGCTGTGCTAAAAATATACTTCTGTGCTTTCTCAAGAAAAATATCTAGGAGATCTCTGATATTCTTTTAATTATACTTTAACAACAATTTTAAAAACAGTTCTGTTTAGTCATTGCTTTTGTGATTACAACAGAATGTTCTTTCTCATTCTGCTGTTTTCTCATTCTGCTGGAGGTTGCTTATCTGCAGACTCATTCTAAAAAATAAGCTGCTTTTCATTAAACGACTTCCAGCAATCAAATATGAAAATTAAAACACGTAGTCTAAAAATATATGGAAATTGGGACAATTATTAACTATTTATTTTACCAGGTTCAAAACGGGGAAACTATTTTTTCTTTCAAAGAAAATGCAGTATACACATTCTTCCAAAGGAATTGTAATTTTTGTTATGCTATTCACTTGATTTATTATTCACAAAGAACCTTTGAACAGAAGCTGGCCAATGCATAAGCCAAACTACTATCTTTAAAGAAGTTCTTTGGCTCTAGTTCTTACTGCCTTGTGCAAATCAGTAGGGAATATTGAAAGTATGTTAAATTTTGTATCTGAAAGTTAAATCAGATAAGTATAAACCTAACAAAACATATTTTATAAAATGAAATCAAACACTTCACTGATATTATATGTTCTTTTTGTCCCAAGTGAAGCAGGAAATGTGTACTACTCATTCTCTCCTATATTTTTCTGTGTTAATATTTTACTTACTGTTTTTATAGCTTGGAAAACAAGTAAGAAAATTATTCATTTCAATCTAACTTAATTTTAACATGTCTTAATATAATGATTGCCAAAGGATGTTGATTACACTTACTAAAAGAGATGCAACATCAACAACTTGGAGGCCCTTGGATGGAGTATGTTTTAGTTGAACAGTGTTCTCTTTTGTCATTGATTGATGACAATTGTATCATCAGAGAGACTGATGGCCTATGTACTAAATTTTCAATGATATAATTTATAAGGTTTTTTTTACAACATTCTTGTAAAAAGAGAAAGATCTGATATCCAGATTTAATTTCTTCCAAAACCACTCTTACAGTACCTTTTATTTATTTTTTTATTACTTTTTTCCTCCTCCTGAACCTCCCACAAATCTATCAGTGATAAGGAGGTAACAAATTGTACCACAGCCAGCAGAATTGCCATCAGGAAGGTGCAGCCTCGCAACTGGTGAGACTCTAGTCACTAGGGATGTGACTTTCTGTGGTCAGTCCTTGGTTCAAGCCAGTCCTTATAGGTACTGAGGAGAGAGTTGTTTTCCTCATTATGCATTTTTTTTTCTATACCTGCTCCCAACAGCAGGAGGTATTACATTGCCAGAATTAATAAGGAAGCAGTAATAATTACTTCTGGAAAGTGAAAGTGCACATGACTAGGCAATTACATTTTCATTTTGTTTTGTTGTTGTTGTTGCTGCTTGTTTCTGAAAAAAAAGAAGTTGAAATTATACTTGCATTGAGCTGAAATGAGTCTGTGTGACTGGTTAGGTATTTGATTATTTTAACATCTGTCTTTAACAGCTGAGATAGTGCTGTTGCCTTCAGCAGAAGTCACTGAGGTGAGAACAGATAGTGGAAAATAGACAAAAATTGCTCTCAGGCTACTTGTCACACTAACAAGAAGTCTAGTTGGAGAGGACAGAAGGTGTTGGACTCAAATGGTGGATGTAATGGTAAAATCAGAGAGATCCACTGCAAAAACTACTTTTGCAAGTAGAAATAATTCCAACTAGTAGCCATTTAGCGTGACTTTTCCCTCCCTAAGAACCATGACAGTAAAGAAAAACACTGACAAAGGAAAGTTGAGACTTCAGCAAGCATCTTATATTTTTCCCCCTTGCAATAGTCTCCCATGTGTGCAGACATATCTTTTCTTCAATCAGAGCCCTTTAAGTACAATTTATTCTATCTAATGTCTCCTAACATTTTCAGGACACAAGACTCCTGACACCAGTATCCTAACAGACATGTAGGATAACAGAATTCAACACTCAGAGGAGAAAAGTGATTTACTGTTGTATTATAATGTTTTGAAGTCTATGTTTTAACATTATTTTTCAATTTTTTTAGGGAACCCCATGATTTTTCTATTCACAGAGCAGCTGATTCTGCCTGTAACATCCCCTCCCTTCCTTCCAGTATTGTTCACTCATCACTTAAGTGTTTTTTTTTGTTTGTTTGTTTTTTTTGTTTTGTTTTTTTTTTCCAATAGAGTAGGGAAACTGAGAAGTGAAGTTAGGCAGCCTCGTGTAATAACCCGAGCCCAGAGCTCTGCTGATAATCCAGTCTCTCACAGATATGCCCTTATTTGCCCTCAGCTAGGATTAGGCTGAATACATAGATCACAAATGTGGCATGGGAGGTAAGGAAATAGGTAAATTAGTAGTGAGTTAGATCAAATGGAAGAATGCTTTGATATCTCAGAAGAATGAAGTAAAGAACATACAACATTGCTGTTGCTATTTCTCATACAGAACAAAAACATAACTACAGCAGATGATTGGCATAAGATCCCATACTTCCTAGGTGAGGTAGGGAATATATCCCAAAGGAAGTGGAAAAAGACCAGGTAAATTTTGTTGCACAACTATTCAAAAGATTTTCTTTCCAGAAGTAGTGAAGGACAACACCCCCATGACTGAAAGTATATGCCGCCTGCCAGCCCAGCATCTGCCTTCTGGCAGAATCCCCAGGACCTTAACCTTCAGAAGCCAAAATATCTGATAGAGAGAACATTCTCCTCTTAGTGAGACAGCAAGCATATTTGAATGATAACTACAGTTTCCTTTTACACTTCATATAACATAGATATCCTGCATCAAGAGAAAGGACAGAGTTTCTCAAAATAAAGCAAATGATGCATGAACAGCAAATAAAATATGCCATGTCATTTCTGTCCAAACCTAGAAGTGTACCATGCTTTGTTACACAGCGTGGTCCATTTCTTTCATCTCCTCTTGAAGAATGGTTAAAATACATAAAATACAAAACAAGCAAAATTAGTGTCCCCAAATTCTCGTCTTTCAAAAGTGCCACAAAAAATAAATGGCTCAAATGAGACCCATTTGGAAAAAGTTTGAAGCAGTATCTCTCTGTTATACAAAGTAATGGTATTTCTATTATTTGAAAAGCTATTATTTCAATGTCACTGTAAGTTAAAACTAATACAGTTTAATATGCAGCCATGAAAACTTTCTCTTAGTGAATGTATGGTCCTGTATTTATGGTCTAGAGAATAATGAATTCTGGTGCTATTCGTTTGTTTTCCTCATAGTATCACAGACTATCACAGAACATCTGTGAGTAGTAGAGAGAACTTTTTAAAGAAAAAAATAATTTGGTCATATTATAGTTTAACTATGGCTTCTATTCAGCCTATTATGGGTGACAAAGGAAGGAAAATGCCATTAACTGAGAATATATGTGTTAAACAGAAACAAACCGTTTTACTACCTTGAGAAGCAGATTTGAATTGATTGGAAAATGGATGGTAGTCAGGTGGGAAGTATATCATTACCTACAATGCAATTTTATGAGTGTCAAACATAGACAACTGCCCTACAATCCTCTAGCTAGATCATATATTGTCCCCAGTGAGTGTCTACTCACCAGCCAAATATATCTCTCAAGTATCAAAGTTCTTTTGCACTCAAGCCTTGCAAATGCCTGCAGTCTGTTACAAAGAATGGGGTAGTGAAATAAACTGTTAATGATTGCAAAAGTGTGGTAACTCATGATATAAAGTTCCCTACAATGTGTAATGGAGCTCTTTTGTTTTTCTGTAAAAGGAGGATTATGAAAAGCAGATACATTTGTCAACCATAAACATTCAAAGAGAAGGAGAATACATTAGTGAGTAAATCCTACCAGCTAAAAGGGACGTATAAATGATGGTGATATAACATGAAACCTTTTTATCAGATATTTAGAAAACTTCATTTTAAAAATGAACTGAAGAGAGGAAGGATACCAAGGACCCTCTTGCTTCGCGTTTGAAAAATACCTGAATTTTGCAGATTTGAATTGATTTTAAGAATGAGGAGAGAGATTTCATGAATCATTACCATACTTTTATTGTTGTTTTAAATATCCTGCAATTATGATTAAAAAAAGCCCAAAAATGCAGTTACTAATTGAACCGTACCCAAAGGCCCTGTAGATATGTGCTTTTCTCTGCTGCTTTTCTGTGGTGAACCTAAGTGACCTAAACACAGGTAGCTAAGGACTAACGCGAATCCTCCAGATCTTGTTAGTGATCTTGGCCTGATGCAGTGCTGGCATTGAAAGGAGACTTGAGACAAACAAACAAACAAATAAATAAATAAATTAGTATTTAGCAAGAAAACAGTACCATATATAAATGTATTTGTCTGTCCAGTTAGAAGCCCTCTCTGGCTTCTTCTAAATCCTGTCTTCAGACTGAGAGATGCAGATTACAGTTATTTGCATCACTAGTTTCTTCAAAAAATGATATGTGACAAGATTTCTGCTGAAGCATAAATCTTATCTCAAATTTCTTTGATGAGGGCTTTCTCTGAGGCTTTGAAACTTCACCTCAAAAGGGCAGAAGACTGGTCAATGACTAGAGCTGTCCAGATGGCTTCTTTGCTGATGACACCCTTCTTAGGGTGTAGCACAGTTCCTCTGCTGATTAAAAAAAAAAAAAAAAAAAAAGGTCAGAAATGCCTGTTTTATTTCCTCTGTGGTTCTACCTTAACTGTTCATTTGATTGTTCTGGAAGTTAATATCGAAGAGAGAATCTGAAAGACATATAACAGAAGGTTTGTCTCTGCAGGTATAGGGGCCACGGGGATGCCTGTGCAAGTGTCATGCCCAAGTAATGATAAATACCATGATTTCCAAAAGCATTGAAAGGAATGGAGAGCCCATGTGTCATCTGCAGATGTTTTACAGCTGGTCTGATGCTAATTGACACCCATGATAGCTAACTTTAAATCGCTTTCAAAATGGAACAAATCTCCTCATTCATCAGGCAGCCTAAGTATTTAAATATTTACTTGAGGGATTTTTTTTCTCGCTGCCTCCCAGCATCTTTCTAAATCTTTGCTGAAATGGGCCTGTCTTTTCACAGAACAGGGTAGTGGTGAAAAACCATGTTCAGCACAGCAGTTCATTAGCAATAAAATGCTAACAGTCAGACATTTCGTCTGCTTCAGTATAAATCAAAAGAATTTCAGCCATGCTTGACATGGCCCCTTACACAGGCTCAGCCAAATCAAAGCATCAGTGTTAGACATAGACTGTTCTTCTTGGTGCCAGGGATTTACTTAATGTTTAATCTGACTTCTTACCCTAAAGATAAAGCAAAGTAACCCCCAAACACCTGAGTTTTTCTCAGTGTCGTTGCAACCATTAAAGTGTAGGCATTTTTTTCTTTCAGGTTAGTAAGGACAATTCTCCCTTGTTCCAGGATGACACAGCAGAACTTCTCGTGTAATTCTGCTTTGCTTGAGTACTGGAGATGTCATGGTGCAGACCTGTAAAGTTCTCACGTAAACTAGTCTTTATAAAAGCACAGAATGGAGGCAGCTAAGGGCATGTGTAAAACTCCAGTTGTCCATGACTTTAGAACTGGTGGGGGTTTCTTCTGTTTTCTTTCTTTCTTTCTTTCTTTCTTTTTTTTTTTTTTTGGGGGGGGGGGGGGGGGGAGCAGTTGGTTGGGTGAGAGGAGGGGGTGGGAGTTGCGTTGTTGGTTACTTGCTTTTGTTTTTTGGTTTGGGTTTGGGTTTGGATTTTGCTGAAATCTCCAGAAATGAATGTTTATAGGGTTTAAAATACCTTTCCTTTCCTTTCCTTTCCTTTCCTTTCCTTTCCTTTCCTTTCCTTTCCTTTCCTTTCCTTTCCTTTCCTTTCCTTTCCTTTCCTTTCCTTTCCTTTCCTTTCCTTTCCTTTCCTTTCCTTTCCTTTCCTTTCCTTTCCTTTCCTTTCCTTCCCTTCCCTTCCCTTCCCTTCCCTTCCCTTCCCTTCCCTTCCCTTCCCTTCCCTTCCCTTCCCTTCCCTTCCCTTCCCTTCCCTTCCCTTCCCTTCCCTTCCCTTCCCTTCCCTTCCCTTCCCTTCCCTTCCCTTCCCTTCCCTTCCCTTCCCTTCCCTTCCCTTCCCTTCCCTTCCCTTCCCTTCCCTTCCCTTCCCTTCCCTTCCCTTCCCTTCCCTTCCCTTCCCTTCCCTTCCCTTCCCTTCCCTTCCCTTCCCTTCCCTTCCCTTCCCTTCCCTTCCCTTCCCTTCCCTTCCCTTCCCTTCCCTTCCCTTCCCTTCCCTTCCCTTCCCTTCCCTTCCCTTCCCTTCCCTTCCCTTCCCTTCCCTTCCCTTCCCTTCCCTTCCCTTCCCTTCCCTTCCCTTCCCTTCCCTTTTTTTCCTATACAAGCCTATAGATTTACCCATCTTTTTGTGGACAGTTAATGTAAAACTTGTAGTATAGTAAAACTGCAAAACCGATTTTATGCATGAACTGATAATACTCTCCAGAAAAAAAAAACAAAAAAAAAACTCTTTTCCTGCTCAAGCTTTATTTTTACAGTGCTCTTGAGATGATTACTGAACTATTCTACCTAAAAGTATGTTCTCATATTCATTGCTTAAGTATGTATTTAAGTGTTCCACAGAATATCTGTGATACCAGTAATAAAAAAGCCACCCATTTCCTACGAGTGAATACATCTCTAAGTAGCTGCACGGTGAACCATATTTCATAATTTTTTGTATAGCCTTCCCTAATAGTTACCCTGTGCTTCATGTAGCTGCTTTCTACATTGTTAGCTTGGAGCAGCATAGCAGCCCGGGCTTCCTGGAGCTGCTCTTTTACCCACCGCCTGGGCTTGTTTGCATTCATTACCTTTTTGGAGCGAAGTAATAAGAAAAGAAGAGGGAAAAGAATGGCACAGGAGCAGGTCGCTGTCATTTCTTTCTCAAAGCCAAGTGTATACTGCACTCTTGTGGAACTTTTAGGGTAGTTACCAGCACTTGATAAAGGCGTCCTTGGCTTTCTGACTGTTCCATTTTGTTCCACTGAATAAGGGATACATAGTTCATATGACGCAGCATTTCCAACTCCCCGATATTAATGCCAATCTTTCCTATTAACATAATGTGTTTATTTATTTATTTATTCATTTGCCAGTCAACTATTGTTGGCATAGCTCCATGAGATGCTTTTGGAATTAGGACAGATTAATGCTCTTTTGCAAAACAAAACAAACATCAACAAAAAACCCACAGGTATTAGTATTAGGAAATTGCCTTTTCTTTACATGACACTACAATACATCTCTAGTTATTTCTTTTCCACTCTTTTAACTCAACTCAGCAAGAGAACAAGTGACTTAAAAAGGAACGAAATCCTAGGTATTTGTCCTTATGATGTTAGTACATAGGTGTGTTTTCCTCATTTTGGACTCTAAACTATGTTAGAAAACCAATGAAAGAATGCAATTTATAGAATAACACTACAAAATGCATTAACATCCACTCACTGAACAGAGGAGCTCTGGTCACAGAGCTGTACCACTGACCCCTCTGGACTGCAAGGAACTCCACAGGCAGAGAAACTGGTGCCCACTTTCTTGAGGATTTCCCCTAGAGGAGAGCCTCATACCTGCCATTCATTTCAGACATGTAGTTGAGGTCACTCTTCAGTTAGGTGTGGTCCAAAATGTTATTTGTGATTGAAAGATAGGGTGACAAAGCAGTTTTATTACCTGGTTTACAGACAAAATTTGAGATGTATCTATTTGGGCCTGAACATTCTCTACATCTTATATATCTTACAACATGTTTTATCCTACAGAAGTATACTGGCTAAGGGCTAGAATTCTCCCTTCTGGCTCCTCCTGAGAATCTCTATTGCAGGCTATATCCCTGATCTGTTTTTGGAAAGGCTGCTTAAATTCACCAGTATAACACACTCATCCACCTCTGCTGAGAAAATAATTCAGCTTAGCCAGAGCACTTATCCCTGTGAGCACCGATGATTTTGAGGGTGAGTTATGTAAGAGCATCACAGTCCTTAAAAACACGCTCGCAGTTTTAAGCAGATTGAATTTCCTCTTGCAAATTAAGCCCTGCTTGAAAAGTTGGGTAGGAATTGGACATTTGCTCCACTCCTAACCTTGGAGGAGTACAACACATAGAAGAAAGTATGTAAGGCCTTAGAAGTATCTTTAGTGCAAACTCTGCTTCCAGGAGCCACTGCATAGCTAACAAACTGCAGAAACATAAGCGCAGGCCCCATCCCCTGCACAACAGCCTCTCTGTGTAGACAAGCCTTGTGCTCTCTTGCTTGTAGACAGGGTATTCTCGGGTGAAAAGAGGGGATCTGAAGAATCAAGTCATAATCAGCATGCTTTTGTGAGCCCCATGAAATAGAGTGAGGGTTACAAAGGAAAAGCAAGTAGATTTTGAGTGTCCAATATTTCAAGAGAGATTGAAAGAGGGCGTTTTTACGATATTCTATTATGTCTCCTCTTTAGAGAGAGGCAAAGTCAGTGCCAAAGGAATAGTTTCCCGAAGAGCTATTTGTTCACAGGATGGATAGGAGCTGACAAGCTGACTGTCAGAACGGCTTCTTTGTCCTTGGAGCACCAGGTGGTTTAACAGTGTAGAGAAGTTACGTGTTTTTACCAAAATGACTGCTCATTCCTTTTTAGATGGCTTTTCAGCACTTTTCAGTGTATTTTCAAGGGCTTTTAAAGGAAAAAACAAAGTAGTGGGGGGGGGGGGGGGGGGGAGAAAAGAAGGCCAAGGTAAGACTGGGTGTGTGTGTGGTACAGAGAGGGTGGCTTTTGCCATGTCCAGAAGAATGCTCAGAGGAAGAACTAGTATAGATATTCAGAATACTGATCAGAATCATGGTAGAATCATGGTTATAAACAGCTTTCCTAGCAGCAGTATTAACAAAGCTAAGCACTTTCTGAAAGCATATTTAAAGATGTAAATAGCAATATTAAAACTATGTTCCAGAGATTACAGGATATTTTAATATGAATATAATATTTTATTGTTTATTGGTTTAATAAAATGTTTGAAATCTGAGCTCTTCATAGAAGGGAAAGCTATCAGGCTGGAGCTTTTCTGAACTTTTTGTGTCTACACACACCCAGAAAAGTTTTGCTATATCTTCTCTAGGACCCTTTTTTTGGGTAGAGGAGTACTGCAATTAGATTCTCTGTCAGTCTTCTTCTCCCCAGGCTCAATAATCCATCTCCTCAAACCCTCCTTGAAGCCTTGTCATTTTGCTTTGTCTTGTTTTTCATTAAATTCCTCTGAATTCAATATGAGAAAGTAAATTACTGACTGCATCTATTCTGGGGACAGAAAAATATGTTTCTTCAGCCTGAGAAGGTTATGGCAAGTGGGGGAGTACTTTGTTCTTATGGAACGGATGGATGGATGGATGGATGGATGGATGGATGGATGGATGAACAGCTAGCTGATTTGGGTTTATAAGCAAATAAATAAGGTCTATTTAAGGCCATGGAAGCCTGAATCAGATGGGGAGAGAGATGTTGGCTCTTTTTTTTCTTTGTTTTTCTTTTTTCTCTTTTTTTTTTTTTTTTTTTTCTTTTTTCCTTAATATGAAGGCATATACCTAGAAAAAAAGAGCTGGAGAAAAAATGGTGCAGTTTAAATATAAGATGTGCATCTGGAAATGCTGAAGTGTGGCAATATAGATGGACAACAACAAAGCCAAAGGAGGAAAAGGAGGTGTGTTTAACTTTGATGCTTCTTGTGCCAGGAAAGGGCGGTGCACTGACATGGGGTGAGGTTTCAGCAGGATAACTGATATGGTGAGCATGCTTGTGGTCCTCACTCCTTTCTTCCATTTATTTATGGGAACTACTCAGTAGAGCATGTGATTGTCCCTGCTCATAAGTGGTGTGAACTGTGCTGTGCTTTGTACTATTCCTTCAGGAAACTGCTCTGCATTCTGTTTCCTTCCATCTTAAGACTTTACTTGCAGGGGTTTTGTTTGTTTGTTTGTTTGTTTGTTTGTTGAAGTATATTACTGCAGCCTTTCCTTGAAACTGCTGGTGCGCTAAGTAGGCTTTTACCACGTGTGCTGGTCTGGTTTCAGAAGGGAGATGTCTGCGCACCGGTGAGTTACAGCCAACGTCTCCAGGTGTTGCTGAATCAGCAACAGAGCAGCAGGAGGGCTGGGGTGGCGTCACTGGGCATAGCCACAGCCACAACAGCAGCGGGAAACGCTGAGCCGGCGGGGGGACAGTGATGGGGCAGCACTGAGGTAGTGGCGGGGCAGCAGCGCCACCTCGCGGCAGAATGCAGTTACTGCCGCCCGCCCGCGGTTGCTGTGCTGTCAGCAGTTACCGAGACGCTTGTAGGCGCTTTTCCTTCAGGCAGTGAGACGGTGGGACGAAGCTCGACAACATTCAAACATGCAAACAACGTGTAGCATTTTTTGTGTGTTTATTTCAGTTCTCCTTTTTTTTTTTTTTTCTTCACGTTTTTTCCTTCTCAAAGCGCCTACACTTCCCAGAGTCTGAGCTGTGTCTGTTTATTACTTTATTACTGCCAAATACTCTTCTTTCTTCCTAGCTAAGCCCAACGCACAGTTCGGTGTCAGTGCTGTGATGGCCTGACTAGCTTGGCAAAATTCATTTTAGCAAGCTGTTTACTGTAATTTGCTGGGGAGACTGGAGAGTATTCTGTTGTTCAAAAATGGCTTTGCAATCTAGCAAAAGCAGAGACATAATTTAATTCCTGTGTCCTCTCTAGAGAAATATGAAGCAGCAATAACATGGGCAACAGGATGAAGGGGAGGGCAGGACAGACACTTCAGCTCTGTAGTTTCCATCCGAATGTATGTCCCGCTCATTATTCACACATCCACTGCAGGAGGGCTCAGAGCCGTTACTGAGGAAAGAACTGGAAATAGCTGTTGTACTTTGCAGTAATGCTGGAATAAAGAAAGGGTAACAAAACTCTGGAAATAAAGTTAGTATCTGCAGAGTTCATATACGGTAGGATCGTACATTTTTAAAGAGGGTGTCAAAGTTATTGTCTCATTTATTTCTCTGTTGTGGATCCACTGTGAACCTTCCTAGGTCTAACCTCCAGCAAAAGGCAGCTGAATCCTGCCCAGACACAACAGTGACTGGCCCACCTCACCTTGCTCCAAGGGAGGTCACTCCTTGGTCTTTACTTTAATCCTGTACATGTCAGGCTTTCGAATAATCCCAGTTTAATCACTGTGGCTTTTCACTCTGAATTGTACAGCGCTTAATACTGGCGGTAAAAAAGAGATGTTATTTTGCTTGCTGGTGATTGCGGTTTTATTTCCGAGGGATTATTTGATTTGTGAGATAAGAGAAAGGTGCCTGTAAATGCAGGCAGAGCTCCTCACTGGTAATGTGAAGCTTAAAAATGAAAAATAATCTTCCTGCCGTTTCAGCAAATGACCAGCGGCTTGTTCTGCAGACATGACTACTTTTCAGGCCCATAAAAAAGCGAGGCAGAGCCAAGGCTACCACTGGATACCATGCATAGGTACTGCTGCTTCCTTTTACATAAAGTATGAAAATATGACTGTTGTTACTGTTAAGTGTTCAAAGGGAAAGCAAGCACCTTTGAAAATGTGCTATTAAGGAGGTTGTGGATGCACCATCCCTGGAGGCATTCAAAACCAGGCTGGATGTGACTCTGGGCAGCCTGGTCTAGTGGTTGGTGACCCTGCACACAGCAGGGGGGTTGAAACTGGATGATTATTTTTGTTCTTTTCAACCCAGGCCATTCTATGATTCTATATGATTCTAACACCTTCCTGATGTTTTGTGCTAGGGAATGTGTCTTGGGTCTCTGAGACCAACTCAGTAGCTCTGACACCTGGTGGTACTGTTTGCATTTGCTCATATAGCTATTTATTAATTATATTATTAGTATAGTTTCCAAAGCTAGTCCCCTAGAAAAAGATGTTGGACATACACAGACTAAAACCAATTGCCATATGTAGAAATATTTCTGATAAAACCCTTCCTTCTTCCTCCATGACCTTGTACCAAGGCATCATAACAAAATGATAGTTCCTGTAGCCTAAAACATAGGTCAAATCAGTTTTACACGATAAGTAAAATTTTAACCAATGAAATAATTGCTAAAATTGACACTTGGAAAATTCTGCAAAGTTTTCTACAATTCATGTTTTCGTGCATAAAGCCTAATGTTTATACTAAAAACTCTGTTAGAGTCTCATTGCTTTCATTTGCACCTCTGCTTGATTGATCAGTTTTCTTGGACCATTACTTCATTAATTACGGTCCTTTACTCTTAATTTAATGTCTTTGATGTCCCACTTTGATTCAAATAAATGAAAGTTGGATGGTAATGTTTGAGAAGATGCTGTTCCTGTTAAATGATGAAGTCATTCTGGTTCAGTTTGTTCAGTGATAGCTCTCCTTTTGGATAATTGGCCTGATGAAATGTAAAAATGACTAATATACATCAGAAAAGTGACAGATAAAATGTCGACAGATAAAATGTTCTGGTAAACTTTTCTGAAGTTTCTCCTTTCTTCTTTTTTTTTTTTTTTTTTGACCTCAAAACATCAGAAGGAAGCTTTATTGCTTTATTAAATTGCTTTTACCTCAAACTACAGGGGCCTTTAATGGAAAAGGGAAAAATGTTTGAAACTGTTGAGTCTTTGTTCTTTTTATAAGGCAAGAACATAGATAGCCCACACAACAGGATTTTAATAACTGGGCTTATTGCCTTCACAGCAGTAAAAAAGGCCTGGGTAGCAGAGTTTACTGAACTGCATAAAAGGATATTGAGCAATTCCATACATTATATATTTGAAAAAGCACATTGAAGTATAAATATGTGATTGTCAAAAGGTTAATCAATCGCATAGAATGTATGTATGAAGTCTAAGAGAACATTCACAGATTCTCTCTGTGGAATATTTTGCAGACTTGTCAGTACTACAATGACATCTGGAAAAGCACCTGCATTTCTGAGAGTGCCTGAGTCACTAATGCACTCTGGGGACTTGTGGGTCCATCTGAGCTACTGACGAACCATAACTAGGGTTTCTTCTCCAGGGCTGAGAACATGGCACATTTTGTATTCAGAGTGCTGTGTTTTCTCCATTATCTCTCCTTTCACCACCACCAAAAATGCCCTCAGGGACCAGAAAGGCTTTGTGCTTACTGCCCTGTAAAGGCTGTGCAGTGCCTTCATGCACGCCTAGCTGTTGCCTGGGGAAATGCTGACTGGCTCAAGGTGAGCTGTCTTCAACAGTCAGTGCATGACCTCTGCCTGCACTTACAAGGTGGAGTGTGAATCCCTGTTGTACACAGCCAGGGTATCTTGTTCACAAGAATGAGCAAGAGAGCAAGGATATTTACATTATACAGTTTTTACAGTCAAGAGTGGTACATTCTTTAGAAAATAATTCTTTTTAAAATTGCAATTAATTCTGTTATAAAATCAGGCAAAGAAGTTCCTCTATGGCCTTGATTTTTTTTTAATGACTATTTCTTCCCTTGTAATTGGAATAAATGCTTCATTTATTCCTGTCTAAATTAAGCAGTTGTCAAGATACCACAGTATTCTCTACAGATTCTGTGCTGCAATCGCAGTTGATGAATCTGAAATTCTCTGACATTGCCTCTGGGGGGAGATAGCTGTGGATTTTGCACCAGTCTGTCCTTGTTCTTACTACTTCTCACTGTTTCTTTTCTGGCAATCATTAGTGTTGGACAAGAAAAACATGCAGTCTCAAGAGTTTTTTTTCTGTCAGGCTTTCTTCCTGATTGGCTTTTCCCACTGTTGCTTCAGGATCTCATAATGCTGTTGCATCTTTCTGCCCTTCAGAGCACAATGCTCACTGGAACTGCAATTTCTAGTGCATGCCGTAAGATAAAAGAAGGGATTGTAAACAATTTGGTTGTCAGTTGTTTCTTTTCTCATGTCATCTGTCATCTTGTTTCCTGAGTCACTTAAGATCTTCCCAGCCTGGTATTGCTTTAGCAAATTCTGTTGTTTTACCATATAACCAAGAATTATCATTTATTTATTACCTCTTTTCTTTTCTTTTCTTTTCTTTTCTTTTCTTTTCTTTTCTTTTCTTTTCTTTTCTTTTCTTTTCTTTTCTTTTCTTTTCTTTTCTTTTCTTTTCTTTTCTTTTCTTTTCTTTTCTTTTCTTTTCTTTTCTTTTCTTTTCTTTTCTTTTCTTTTCTTTTTCCAAAGAGAAGGAAGCAATCTGCAACAGTTACTGAGTTTAATGCTAGAAGGGTTTGTAAAGTTTCTGTGGTTACCTAAATGTCTTATTTTCTAGCTTAGTAGGAGTCAGGGTAAACCATGAGTTTTGTTCATCCTTAATTCAGTGAGGCTGACATCTCTTTCATCATTTGAGTTTTCAGCTATTATATGCTTCCCAGAATGTTTGTATTGATGCTCCAGCCTTCTGCTGAGCTAATAAGCAAAACATTTTTCCCCTAAGAAGTTTTTACTTTTTTTTCCAACTATATAACTTATAAATTGTTCCAGTGTTTTGGCTGTAGCTCTACTTTCTGTAGGCTTGCACTGATATACTTCTTTTCTCTGTAGGCCTGGACTTAGAATTTGGCGCCCAACCATTGTGTCATTGCCCTGTGCTCACCAGACCATAGGGAAATTGGTCTGAGAAACAAAGTTGTGTGGACCTATTCTGCAGATTCAAACTTTATCTCAACTTACTCTTTCCTTTTCCTGAGAGACAAACACATGAGAATCTGGAATGTTAAAGTGGACTTTATTACAGGTGGTCTGAGGGTGAAACCAAACTAGAAATTTAACATCTTGTAGCATTAAAGTGAATAACTGAAGAAACAGAAGCAGGCTTCTGAGTAGTTGCTATTGAAAGATCGTGACATTGGATTGTTTTTTGCCACTGTGTCTACAGTAGAAATGGTAAGTCAAGACTTGAACCAGTGATTGAGCACCTGGTGGGAAGGCAGGGCCAACCCAGGGGAGCTCAGCTGCATTGTAGGAGCCTAAATGACCAGAACGGATGGAAACAGGATCCACCCCTTCCCAGACCTCATTTCATAGAATCGTAGAATCACAAGGCTGAAAAGGACCTACAAGATCATCTAGTCCAACTGTCCTCCCAACACCATTACTACCACTTTGCTACTAAACCATATCTTGTAGCACCTCATCCAGATGCCTCTTGAACACCACCAAGGATGGCGACTCTACCACCTCCCTGAGCAGGCCATTCCAGCACCTGACCACTCTTCAAGAGAAAAGTTTTTTCCTTGTGTCTAATCTAAATCTCCTCTGGCTCAACTTGTGGCCATTTCCTCGGGTCCTGTTTGTTGCCTGAGGGGAGAAGAGGCCAAACCACTCATCATCACAACCTCCCTTCAGGAAGTTGTAGAGTGCAATGAGGTCTTCCCTGAGCCTCCTCTTCTCCAGACTAAACAATCTCATCTCCCTCAGCCTCTCCTCATAAGAGGTGTGCTCCAGAACTCTCAATAGTTTTGTTGCCCTTCTCTGGATACATTCCAGTGCTGCAATGTCTTTCTTGTAGTGAGGGGCCCAAAAATGAACACAGTACTTGAGATGCAGCCTCACCAGACTGAGTACAGGGGGATGATTACCTCCCTGCTCCTGCTGTCCTCAGTATTTCTAATGCAGGCCAGGATGGCATTGGCTCTCTTTGCCACCTGAGCACAGTGTCGGCTCATGTTCAGCTGAGCATTGACCAAATGTAAGGGTTGGCAATGGAGGCAAGGATATCTCACTGGAGATCCCTGTCTACCCGAGGCCTTCTAAGGGTAAACAGATTTTTTCCTTTGTTTTTTTTTGTGTCTGTGGCTGCTGCCTTTGGGCTTATTCTCACTTGCTGCAGCCCAGGACTTTGCTACCCTGGTAGTGTTGCTGGGCTTTCCGTCACATTATTGCGTGTCATTCAGATGTAGCTACATACTTGTTTTCTGAAGTCTCCAGGAAAATTTACATTGCCCTGTTAGATGAAGATAAAGGCCAAGACTGGAAAACTAACAACATGTTGGCTGAATTTGTTAGCTTACTTACTAATGCATCAGATTCCCCATCCCAGAAGTCTCACATATGTTTGTTATAAAACCAGTGTACAATGCGTGAAATAGCCTGCTCTAATTATAGTCTAGACAATGCCAGGAAAATCGAGCTAATTCAGATAAGCTACTATTAAGTCATTGTAACATGGCAGTATATGCCATGAGGTAAAATTGATTGGATGTAGACTGGCAACAAGGGAAATATTATGTGGCAGATCATGCCATTTTACTTTCTTATTCCAGCCAACAAATTAGAAGCTCATTTAAAAAGTCAGTTTAATTTGATATACTGATGTGGTGATGCCAACTTGGGTAGTGTTTATATTGCAGGAAGCAAATCTTGTACAAATGAAGCTCAGTGGTGGAATGTAGTTATTTTTCAATCCTATTTCATTTCAACACCTAAAAATCTACAGCTGACGTTATAACATCATCAGGTTGTACTTTCACTGTTTTAGGTCTGTTTGCATACTGAATAATGATGCTTTCATTAGAAGAATAGCATATGAAAGAAATTGACCTCTTTGGTCATTTGAGAATCTGGCAATTGATTAGATATAAAACTGTCTAGAATGATGCCCTAAATGATATCAATAATTGATTATTACAACTCTCTTCTCTGTTTCTGCTTCTCAATTTTTATCCTCATCCCCCCAGATTTATCTTTCCACTTATCCATAATTCTCCTAACCTTCTGCTGCTTCCTTGATGTTCCATGCCAAAGAAATCCTGGGGGAATTCATCTTCCAATGTTTTAAGAAGTCTCTAAGAGATAAATGGGAGAAAAAAAAAAAAAAGGCTAGAAGTAACTGAAAAATGCATTTATAATGGTAAATTTTGCACATCTTTCTCAACAGTGTAGTAGCACTGCCTAACAATGGAGGCTTGAGTGCTTTTCCTAGTTAGCAGCACTGCCTGTCTCAGGCCATGTTCCTCTGCAACAAGCATTTTGTTGTGAATGATTCACCAGATGAGACTTACACTACTTTTCTGGAAAGAGCATGCTGTAGTCTTAGAAATCAAAAATATTTATTCAGAAGCTTTCTTGTCCTGGTGTTTTTTAAAGGCTGTATGTCTCACCCATATATCAAAGTCTTTTTGTTTTGTTTTGTTTTCCTGCACTTCTGTTGCATGTTTTTGCTTGCCTTTTTCTCAATACAGACTGAATATTTGAATGTGCTGGAATTTACTTCTGTTCTTATTTCTCATTCCTTCAGATCCTTCTTTCAAAAGACTGCTGTTCAGCTGTCTTCAGCACAGAAGATTCTTTCCACCACGCTGCTGGTGGGCTGGCACATTTCATCTTCATGGTAAGCTACCCTTGATGCCCAAGGAAAAAATCATGCTATGAGGAAGGCAAAGGCAGGAGCTCCTGCTTCTCATCTTTTATAAAGATACAGCAAAGGTGTCCTCTGTAGACATATCTTGGTTCATATTTATGCATGCTGGAACCATTGGAAGAGCAGTGGATACTATGAGATAACATAAATTCAAAAGCAAGTTGGTCTCCATGGAAGAAAAAGCCACATATATCTGCTAGATACAGAGGCTGACATACAGCTGCTCACCCAGCAAGTCCTGTGCAGAATACTTGGCTTGACTGAACGCATGGGCAGTCCTCCTGGATATTATAAAAACTAGCATTTTTAGTTCTTCAAACAGCTGTTTCAAATTTCTCTGTTGTTACCTATTTCCTAAGAAGAGATTCTATATTACTACTAAGTAAGTCATTCCTTGCTTATGATGTCCTTTTCTTCATCAGTTCTGTACTTCTTTGGTTCTGTACTTCAAGGCTCTGACTATTTACCACTGCAGTTGTAAGTTATTTTGAAATAATTCTGCTTTGCTCTTAGGGGAGGGAAGCTTCACAGCACATGCTTTACATCTTTTATCATATTAGATCTTGCTGTGGCTCATTGCTTTATGACATATTTTTTCTTTCTCTTATTTGTTCCCCACTGCTATCTTGCAGTATTACAGTGATTCTCAGTCACTCTTTAGTTCACTCCAGGCACTTTCTGTTCCAGTTGTTCAAAATATTACTTCTTTCAGTAACTAGCCCATGGGTTTCTTTCCCACGTCTGCTCAGGTGTTTTTTGTTTTTTTTTTTTCTTCTTCTTTTTTTTTTTTTTTATGCATTAGCAAATTCTGCATCCTTTTTGAATAGTTTTCTAGATGATTAGTGTATTAGTTCAGTTGTGACACATCATCTGCTATCTCAATATAGATAAAAGCCTTGCTTATGGCAATGCACATTGTAAGTATTTTCTACATCACGTTTCAAACTTATCAACTTTTTCTTCTTTTTTTCTGTCATCACATTTCTTACACATAGCCCAGATTTGGTAATTTCCAAATTTTTGTTTCTATTCCAAATTAAACTATCTTGAGTTTTTCCATTAAAAATAGCAAGATGTGTCCCTCAGGTAATGACAATCTTGCTTTCCTTTTACATTTTTCTCTAATGACTTGAAGCCAGAACATTTCTATTTCTCATGCTTTTCTGTTTCTTATTTAAATTTGATATGCCAAGAAAGCACATTGATGTACATCAACTTAAAAATGTTTGAAGACTTTACATATCCTTTGTTCTCATCCCTCTGCCTGAGAAATCTCTTTGCTGCTGCAGCTGAGTTACATTCAAAACTTTTTTGTGGGAAAAGAAGATGCACACCTTTTAACTAAGTAAAGCCAAAATCTTATTGTTAGTATAGCTGAATTTGAAGCAGCTTGACTCTTAGTACTCCAGATCTAACCATTTAAGAATGTTATACAGACTCATTGGCTACTGCTCCCTTCTCTAGTGTTATGCCCATTTCTTCATTGCTGAGCTTGGTAGTTTCATGCTGGTGTCAATAGGTGTGTATGTGGGGGAGGGGGGGGTGGTAATGGAGAGGTTATATTGGAGGTGATGATCAGCAGCTGGAGCCATTTGCTGTGAGGAATATAATGTTTATGTTGATAGCTTCTTTATTTCACTGTAGGCTTGCCTTGGGGTCAATTTTATGTCTGCCAACACACTTTCATCCCTTTGCTTATTACACCTTAATTTTCTATATACAGTGTCTTTTACATAAATGATTACTTGTTTGTTCTCTGTTTCACCCCAAAAACTAGTTCTGTCCAGCTCCAGGTCTCCATTTCTTTATCTGCCCGTAGGTGAGTTTCTTACAGTTGTGGGGCCTTCAGTGCCACTCTGTGCCCCTTTCTTTTAGTATCCCCCACTCAGACCATTCTCTGCATCCTGTCTTCACTGCTGTGCTATTGTACCAGGCCTGTCTTTCTCTCTACTACATTATCATGTTAGAGTCATGAAACTTTTTACTTCTGTTTATATAAAACTGTGGCAGTACAACAAAAAGACAATCAAAGCTAATTAACTTTAGACATATGATTCTGTTCCTGCTAATTCAACTTGTGCTCCTCTGCTAATGCTCTTCTTAATGGGTGGTTCAGCTGGGTCAAAAGACTTCCAGGATGTGAGAGTTAGAAACATGGGTATGGACACATGTCTGAGGGCCTAGCTTGTACAATATTGGTAGCAAGACAAAAGGAGAAAGATGTTTTCATTTTTTTGTTGTTTTTATTTTTTAAAAGGGCTAAAGAAGTATGAAGAAATGCAACAGACTGTGCAAAGCTTTCAATGAGCAACTGAATGTAGAGTGAACAAATTCCCTTTGCTGACCTTAGGGATTGTGTGGTAAATTGAAGATGTCTCCTTTGAAAAGCAATGAGAATGAAAAGATTTAAATGTGTAGGTAATGAGTTAGAGGTTTTCTTATAAATAATATTTTTCCTCCTCTTTGAAAGCAATTTAGTGTACAGTTCAAGTACAGAGAATCTGCTTGGGAAATTATCAGTCTTATTGAAGATGTTTCTTTCTTATATGCATAGTTTAATATTGTTAATATAGATCTTTTGCATGGTAATTAGCAGCTACTAAAGACTTAAAAGCTGTACACAATGGAAATAAAATATGTTTCTACCAATCACATCATTTTCTTATTATCTCTGTAGTGTTACTATAGCTACATAAAACCTTAAGTAATAGCAAAAATCTTTATATGATCTATCAACTTGTTAAATATAAATACAGTTGCAATTAATAGTGGTCAGGCTTTTTGATGAGGGCTATGAAGTATTCTGGAGAAACAAATTGCATTGCCATTTCATTAACGTAAGGTGGCAGATGGAAGTCTTGTACTGAAAATGACCACTATATTTTGAGAAAGCATTAACATAGGTGATGCACAGTAATTTGTAATGTAGGTAATATTTTCCCTTTCTGAAAATGCCTATTTAAAATTTTGAGGAATTAGACTTTTGCTCCAGCTTCTTAGGAGTGGAGACCTTCTTATTGAGTGGAGAGCAAGCTAGAGATTAACAAGTAACTTTTTGCTTTTGCTGGCACAGCTTCCTTTTATGTTTCTGCAAAACCAAACAAAAGACTGCTGCTAATGTTTTGCTCATCAGCTAGTAAGTGGAGGCCATTTATGGCAGACATGTGAAGCTTATCTCCAGCTGCTGTTCTAATGTTGCAGAAAGCTTTTGCTGCAGTTCATTAAATTCAACTTCAGGCAGTCACAAAACTGCCAGCTGATTATTTTTTTTTTCTTTCCTTTGCTGATCGAAACCTTGTGTCACAAATTTCCACTCTTAAAATGAAGCTGCAGAGCTCTTCATACCTGTAGACTGAAAAAACAGAGCACTGAGGAAGGCAGCAATGTAATCCTTAAAATAACAGGTACCATTAAGCCAGATAAACTGTTTTCTCTCAGGTTGGGACCAACTTAGAAGTCATGCATTTATGGGACATTGGTTCTTTGTTAGTAGATCACAGGGACAGTATTAATAACGAGTTCTTTATGGTTTGGAACTAAGAACTAGTCTTACTATCTCTGTGCCCCTCAGAGCCTGTTTGAAGATGATTTTAGCAAGGGCTGGTCCTTTCAGAAGAAGCCAGTGAAGGGAAGTGGAGAGGGGTGCATGTCTTCCTCAGCCTCTTGGAGATGCAAGTTCAGCTCTTCAGCTCAAACAGAGAAAATTTAAGACTCAGAATTACTGTTCTTCGATGGTGAGTAGCTGGAGTGTTTTAGACTTTATCTTGATTTAAAATGATGAAAATATCTTATGTTTTGTGGTATATTAGTGCTATAAACGAGATCAAATTTGAAATACATATGTGGAGATTCCTGTCCTGACCTTAGGTACAGAATATTTACCTGAACTAAGCAATGTGTTATCATGCGTAGGATGATATACACCTCAGAAATATTGTTTTAAAAATAACATGAGATCATCTCTACTCTACTCTACTCAAAATTTCAAGTTGTTAGTACAATCAGCAGAAAAATTAATATAGGCCAGATTATTAACATGTGTTTAAGGTAATATAATACAATCAATAATAAGAAATTTGAATACAATTCTTCCTCCATGGAAGTATTCATGGGAACAGAAACTTTCTCGGAAATTCTGCAGTTGACTAAGTCTTCAAAGACTTCACAAATAGGCAGCACTTGAAAGCTAATTCACCAAGCTTTCAACCCAGACATATTGGAAAAATAATAGATATTGAATGTGTGCTGTTAATCAATATTTATTTTCATATCACAGTTAGGATTCCAATGAGAATGCTCTCCATTTTGCTGAAAGTGTGCAAACAGAAGAGACAGCCCTTACTATGAATTTACAGTGAAAATCAACACAAAGCAAGTATAAAAAGCAAATAGGAAAGAAAAAGATTAATATAACAACAATAAAATGATTTGATTGAACCTTAAAAATGTAGAATTGTGTATCCTCAAGACTTCCAAACGTGTAAGTGCAGATCTGATTGAATGAAGAGGGAGAAAATTACTTCCGCCTAAATAAATCACATTTTAAATATGCATATTCTTGCATTTGATAGCATGCCTTCAGATAGCTGTAAGATGTCATCTTACAATCTACTGCTCTCTAACCACGATCTTAAGAGTGGGAAGACACATCAAAAGAAAATTAAGGCTTTGACAGCAATCAGTGGAAAATCAGAAAAATTCCAGGTAGGTTTCAAAACCTGCTGTTTTTTCAAGCACCTAGACATAATGGGGACATAGGAAGAAAGCTGTTAAGGAAAACAGATCTAGGGTATGAAAGCAAGACACAATACAAGACTTGACATCCTTCGTTTTTCTCTGACAGACTGTATACTCATTCTGCGGGTGAAAGCTGAGTAAACAAGTTTGGGATTGGTCTGGGAGAGGTTTTGTAAGACTTCATTAGGCAGTTCACAAACCACAACCTGTCAAAAATAAACAACCACCAAACTGTGAATGTGCATTCACAGATCTGCTAACTAAATCTGGTCACAGGTCCAAATTACATCCCTATTTCCATTCACGCGTCTCAGTGAACGTCACAGAGAAGAACTAAAAGCTGAGATTTAAGTCACAGCTTATAATGTGCAGGTAAGAAGAGGGGTTTGTTTTTACAATTATTAAGGGAAGGATTAAAAAAATAAGGCTTACTTCAAACACAGTACTGATTTTGTGACTGTATATGACTATACTGTAACTATTTCTGTCAATTTTCATTTGTAAGCTGGCAAACTTGATTTTGTGTTGTATGAATGGGAAATATATCGGAGAAGTTTGCTAGGAGGGCTCTAACACTAGTCATTGTCACCATATGATTAAGGAAAGAGAATCTTTGTAATGGATACCACCACTGAAACTGCTGATGAGCAGTCAGACTCACAAATCTGCTACTAGCATTTGTGCATTCTGAAGTACTTTCTACAGAAAAAAAAGATCCTACTTTTTCTAACAGGAAATCCATCCATTTCACTGTTAAAAACCCCCTACTGAGATGAGGACTATGAAAAATGCTGCAACTCACAGATGGCAAACCACTTCAGGGACAGCTGCAAGGGCTGTTTCAAGATATGTGAAAAGAAACTGTACTAAATATGGACATTCAAATATCCAGCAGGAAAGCATTAACTATTGCTAAATGATGAATGCCAGAACCATTCACCACTTAGCAGCAAAAGCCAGGACAGCTGAGATTTTTAGGAAGCAGTGAAATGTCAATATCATAGCACACAGGCTCCATGCTGGACCCATGACAAACATCTGCCAAGACCATGAAAGGGTAAGTACCACCTACTCCTTGCAATCTCCTCTAAGCAGTCCTGTGCTCAGGAATCCCACAGAGAGCTATGTTCAGAAAGAAAAGGCACTAAGTGATTGAGGGTCCTTAGATGTAAGAGCACTCATGGATGAGTTCTTGCTTTTACGCTCCAAAGTAAATTGGATTGTTAATATGGAAGCAGTGTATATTATGTAATATTCCACTTTGGAGGCCAAAAACTTCTTCTGAGGATACATCTCAAGTGAAATGATTGAAGCAGTTTCAAGAAGTCTAGCTCCAACTTACCTTGTCAAGAACAGGAATTACCTGGTGTGCATTAAAATGAGTGTAGTGTCAACTTGTCAGGGCAGCTCAGAGTATTAATAGCAGAAATGCCTCACACACGAGGCTGGGTCTATGTGAAGTACAGCCATGCCTGAGTACCAGCAGACCACTGTTAAGGCTATGCCACTCATAGACCACAGTGGTCTTGTGAGACTAAACCATCTCCCAGTGCAAAGTTGGTGGACAGCAGAGTACAAAAGGACAAAAACTAAGAACACTAGACCAAACATAGATGAAGGTTACCCTCACAATATGCCTCTCACTTTTCAGATCAAACCAAGACATAGGAAAAATGCAAGTTTTTTCAGGCATACAGGAGATTCTTCACCAGCATGTCACCAGAGAACAACACACTCTGCATGGCCAGATATACTGCCCAAATGAAGGCAAGCAAAATAAATCACATGCTCCCTCTGCTAAACCATAAGCTATTAAGCAAAGAAAAAGGCTCAATACAAGCCCTTCTCCTCCTGCCCCCAAAATTCAAATTTCTATTTTACTGTAGATTCCAGCAAAAGAAAATAATGTATATAAGAGGAAGTTCTTGAAATCCTGAAATGTCTCTAAAATTAGAGTTGTGTGCACTCAAAGTTGGGTTAAAACTTGTTAAGGGTAAACAGTGAAGGATTACTGGAGAGGTAAATAATAAAATTGGACTGGTATGTAAATATATGCTGCAGAAATGTACATGACAAAAAATAATTTGGAGACCACAGAGACAGAATTTGAACAGTTACGAGAAAACTGAATTTACTTTTTTTTTCCTAGTCAATCAACCACAAATTCCTGATGGTAGAAAAAAAAAATAGACTGAATTTGATACTGGCTATTCAACACTAGGAGATTAGTGACAAATTTCAGTATTGAGTATGTTTTTTCATTTGGGGGACGGGGATTTTATTATCTGTTCTTTTTCTTGTAGGGACAGGGACAGATTCAGTTTAACTGAAATGAACAGTTGTCTTTCAGTGAAATCTAGATTCATGCCTTATCCTCCACACACAGTGTTGTCCTGACCTAAAAATGGCAATAAAGTAAGAAAATTTAAAATACAAATGATTTATTGAATATTTATTGATCAAGTAAATATGCATTGTAAACTTATGTCAACAAGACTGCAAGAACAGGTTTTGACTGTATGTCAGAAAGTATTTTTCTTTATTTTTTTAGAGAATGATATTTAAAAATAAGAACGTGTACTAATTTCTTATAAAAAAAAAAAGAGAGAGACTATTTAAAGGGTGCTCATATTTCAGGGACCTGGTTTTTATTGTTGTTCTGTCGCAGAAGACTATACTTCATCAGTTAGAAAAAGACATGAAATGATTTTGTGTTTATATTTATTGTCAGCAATACATCAGTTATGTAAAAATAACCCAGATGAAAATGTAAGACTTGTTACATTTTCATGTCATCTGTATTAACTGAATAAAGCTTAGTGACAATATACACAAATTTGCAGTAGTTGTACGTAAACATTTTGTGCTTTTAAAAAAAAGAAATGTACATAATTTAAAAAATAAAAATGCATTACACAATTTACAAATTAACATTAACAAAAAAAAAAAAAAAGGTAAACATTCCTCAGACACAGCTGCCTCCTTGTTCTACAAAATAAATATTCAAGTAAATTAAGTTAGGCAAAATAAACTCTTACCTTTGGGTGAGCACAATTTACATAAAGGTTAAAAGACAATTTCCATTTAATTCAAGGTATATTTTACAGTGAATTATACACAGAGTTTTTAAATTGGTCTCTTCAGATTGTAATATTGGAAAACAAACTTTATTACATTTTGGCAGGTGAAAGGGAGTTTCAAAATGGATGCTTTATACTAAATATAAACAAGCTTGTGCAGTTGCAACAAAGCTTCAAAAAGAACTAGTCCAGGACTCAAAGCAGACACAGTAATCTAGAAACTACAGATTTAAAAAGGAAAACACAAACCACCACATCAACAGGAAAATGTCTACTTTGCTATTTTCTGAACGGTTTATTTGATCACTTTACTTTCACAATCTAACAATCTACAGTAGTGGCTGCTTTAGGCACTGGATTTGTAGAAGCACTCTGATTTTTAAAGCAAATTGCTTTTCATTCTATACTGATAATTCACTTATTTTTGTGTCAGTGCTAAAGGGCTTAGTCACCTTTGTAACATTTAGCTTAACATAACATTTCAGCCCTCCTTATAGACTAATATTTTTTTTTTCTTGATAAAGAGGGAAGCCATTTTGACTTCACATTTCTGTGCACTTTGTTTGTAAAAAATAAAAATAAAAAATGCACTCTGGATTTTAAATGCAGCACTAGTATGATGCAGATGTGCATCAGCAAAATTCACTGACCCAATAAAACATGAATTAACATACTAAAATACTTGCATGGATTGCAAAGACCAAACATACTTAAATAAACAATCCCCCTTTCTTCAATTGTAAATAGTTTATGGTAATAAACAGGAGATGGCATACCTTTAGCTTCATGTTATTAACTTCTTAGATTTAGGGCATAGAAGTCTTCAAGGTAAGAACTAGGCAACAGCTCCTGCTATGACCTACCAGTATATTAAATAAAGATGACTCACTGCCATTGAAAGAAACCCTGTTCCCTCAATTCTCTATTGGTCCAATACCTTTTCGTAACACAGAATCAGACTTTTTAAAGTACAAAAATCATGATTAAGCTTCGTGTTTCCACGTATTTACTGTTCTTTAAAACTTTATAACTTTTTCATCTTATTTTTTGTATGCTTGGTACGATAGGAATCAATTAGGTTTTTCTTGTTTCTCACTCAAGAATTCTGACTTAATTAATTACATTGAGATTTTTTCTTTCTTTCTTTCTCTCTTTCCTATGGATCTTCACAGAGAAATGCAAGACTGAAGCCCCTAGTTCTGCAATACATGTTAGAATAAACTACTTCTGAGGTAGGGGGGCCATGGCACTTTACCAGCTGTGGATCAAGGTATAAAATGAGAAAATAAACATGTACAAAAGACTGTTACTATCATTCCTCTCTGTTTACCAATCCCATTAAGGAGAATACTTATGCAGTGGCAATAAGATTTATTTATTTATTTATTTTTAATGCGGTAATTCCACATTGGTAATGTAAGCTAGCTAAAAGTTGGATCATTTTTGCTTGGATTGCACAAAATGCACATTGGTTCCAAGAACTGTTCTATATGGAACAAAGATCGGTATTTTTAAGGACTGACGTCATCCTCTTATATCACTGAGAGTTGTCACTGATTTCAGTGAATCTGGGCCAAAGTTTGCAAAGCTGGAATTTTATTCAATATGCAAAAATGGGTGCTTCTTGAGTAAATAGTGTGATGAGTAGGCAGAAATGGTTTAAGTTATAAAAAAGACCTGAGAACCTAATACTGAGCTTTATATAACAATTATTTGTGACAGATTGCTTGATAAAATTTTTTAATTGTATTGCTTAGTAGTGGCACAGTCAGTTATATTTTTGCTTCAGACTATACATAGAAGCCATTTTATGAGAATTATCCTTCTCAGGTCATGAATCTGTAACAGGCATGTAGATACAGTGGCAAGTCAATGAGCTTGATGTCAGAAGCGTAACACTGAAAAGCCATAAGCATGAAAGAGGTTAACAGTAAGCTTTCATACTGCCAGAATTCTTTAAAAAGTTCTGACAATTAAAATGGCAGAACTATTATTGTTTACTTGCCAGTACACTCAAGAGTTTAACTGAATAATTAAAAGAGTCTATCCAATTATCCTAATTAGGAAAGATAAAAAGGGCTCTGAATATATTGCACTGTCAGCAACAGTGAAAATGCTCTCACTAGTGGAAGGAAAAAAAAAAAAAGCAAACCCTTTTTCTTTTAGCTAACAAACAATCAGAATACCTTTTTAGACAATATCACTCAAGATTAGAGGGTGATCACTTTTCTTTTTCTTTTTTTTTCTAACAAAGTTAACAAATATAAAAAATCTAGTCATAAACAGCCTTCAAAGTACAATTAGAAACCAGCAGGACAATCTATACTTGTATAGGTAGATGGGGCAAGAAACTAGACACTTGTATTACTGCCATGATATAGACCACAAATGGCCACTGTGACGAGGATCGGTGTGTACAGTATGTCATTAGCCGATTCCATCCAGTCGCAGTCCAAACCAAACGCTACTCTCTTCAGGATTCAAGACCTGTCTAATTGACACTCCTTGCACAAGATACATCATCATCCTTTCTGAAAAGAGGCGGTTACTATGGCAATACTAGTTAAGTGCATATCATGCTGCACTAATATAGTGCAAAAAATTGCCTTACATGTAGCAAAAAGATGCAGGCAACGGTTTGAGTTAGAGAAAGTAGAAACGTATTGTAACATTTACAGTGGGTATTCTTTTTCCAGACAGCAACCGCTAGAAAATGTTGAATCTGAGAATGCCTCCTTTCTGGATGTGTATATGAGGCCTTTATATTTTGGAGTGATAACAGGGCAGAATTTTGCAAGTGAGTCATTGCCCTCTCAAATGCAGGTTAACACAAGTTGTCATCAACTGTCAAATTGTTGAACTTGCTCATGGGTTAATCTCAGTTAAAAGTTAATGTAATAAGCACTAAATTGCTCTTTAACAAGTATATAATCTGATAGAGTAATACATATTCTTCAACTGAGTATATGCGCTCTGCTTGAATATAAAGAGTCATACAAACTCAGTACAAACTCTTCATGCGTACTGATTATACTTGGTTAATGTTGCAGGGGCTTTCAACTGTTAATACAATATCAGTTACAGTATTCTGGAGACAGAAGTGGTGCTTATAGCTTGTAAGATTGAGGAAAGACCACAAATATCTTCAATTGTAGTGTCTATTAAATTGATTCTCCCAGATTTCTCAGTGTTGATGGTCTAAAGTAAAGCAGTAACGCCTTGAATATCCATAGGCATTATGAAATCCATCCATCTTTATCTACAGTGCAGTTACAAAAAAGAAAGTCAAAACACTTAAATCCACTCCATATAAAATCCCTGTGGCTTTGGATACCTTCTGATTTCAGTCCAATAATTAAGACTCCATTTGTCACCGTGAGAAGTTATATTTTACATATCTGCATCTCCATCATAAGCCAAGGTTAAAGGTTTCAGCCGGTTGTTCTGCCTTCTCTGGGGCTTCTTTGGCTTTTTGCTGAAACAATAAAATAATTTGTAAATAGAACAAGAAACTGATAACAGCAATGATGGATTTCATTCTTAAATTAAAGATGACTGTTGTATTAAGATAGATAATACCTTTGGTTGATCATTTGAAAAAGCTATACACTCAAAACCTTCATGTGGTTCATTAGTTATCACTTTATCAACCCAAAGCAACACCTAATTCAAAGTTCAGTTGTTCAGAAACAGGCTGTTATGGTACTGATGTGACTTGATGAAATTTTTGGCACATAATCATACAAGATCAATCATTTTCCAGAAAAGCCCATAGGCTACATTGCAGTATTTGGTTGTGCATCAATGGAGCAACCAATCAGGTTTTTTTAAATTATGTGACTGAAATCTTCTCTTGACATATTAGGGGTTTCCACCCTAATGTTCCATCTCGTGATTAGTTTTATCTCATACTTTCTGGAGTAACTAAAGTTAATTCCAGATGTTAAAATCAAACCAGTCTTCAGTATCATACATGTGGTTGCTAGCTATAAACATTTTCTATCTATCCTTGACTTAAATTTTAATCCAGCAGTATTTCCAATCCATTTGCTATAGTTTTAAAAAATGTTTAATCCAAATAAAAATGTACATTTATGTATTTTATCCTTAATTAAAATGTATGAGCCTTAGTTCTTGCCTGCTTTTTGAGTATATTATAAGCATTTATTTAAATCAGGCCCCTGCATTCTGTTGTCCAATAAACTTTTATTGGATATGTCAGTCAGGCTGCACAAACCAAAATCTTTGTTTCCAAAACAGCTGTTAGGGGGGCTTGCTGTGGGCACAGTCTGGAGAATGTGGGATAAAGTTAAAAGTTAATGGATTTTCTTTCTTCCAGAAAATATTTTCTTTCTTACCTACACATAAGTGAGATTTTGGAGAAAGTTTACTAAAAAATAAACAAATCCAGAAGCCACCGAAATATTAACTTATGCAGTACAGACAAGATCTTGATGTCTAAGATCATTCTTCCCTCATCTTCTACCTTCACAGTCATCTGGATCAGAAATTCCAAGCAGGATCCTATTAACTTCAGGGAAAACATTCTCAAAAATTACTTGCTTTTGCAAAAATCTTTTTTTTCATGCAGTAACATTTTCAAAAGTATATTTCATGTATGAAAACACATGAGAAAACCTCCAGCCTTACTTTAGTTGTATTTCTCTATATCTCACCAAACACCAAATCAGACTTGCCTGACTATTAAGTTCCCTTTTTGAGACTTCTCCTTGCATTTTGTGATATAGCTGCAATGAAATTACCATGGACAGAGTACAGTCATTCTCAACAGAGATAAACTAAGTGAAAATAAACTGTCCACTAAGATATCCCATATTTGCAAGAAGTTCTGCTGATCTCAAGACAGTCTATCAGTTTATTTATTATCTGGGCTACAACCAGAGCCCATGAACCTCAGCTTGGACAAAAGTACATAGAAATTTAAACATTAGAGTTTACAGACGAAGTCCCTGCAGCCCCTAAAGCTGCAAATATAAATGCTTGTGCTATTACAGTCTGAAAGGGACTGCTTGTTGGTAAATAATCAAAGAACTCACCAGGCTAGATAGATCATAGAAACAATAAAGATGAGTAAAACAAATGCACCAGCAGCTACACCATAAACCCAGGTCTTCAGCCTCCCATCTAAAAGGAATGAATGTTAGTCAGTAGTGTTTCAGTTAGTCTTGCTAAATTATTAGTTCTGATATGGTATAGAAATATAAATTATAAATTTATAATCCAAAATAAATGTCTTCACAAGCAATTAAAGCTTAATAAGTGTAAATACTGTTAAACAACTGAGTGATGGCTTCTGTGTGCTCTTTTGTTCTGCTTTTCAGCTAAAGTCCAGGTAATCTGAATGATGGTAAGGCACAGGCCAAAAACAGCAAGGCAGCAAGTTAGAGCCCCAAGGTACTCAGTACGTGGGTCCACTGCTAAGGGGCAACCCCTTCAGCAGGATAGAAGGGCAGCATCACTTTCTAGTCTACCGCTGGGAAATTAATCTAGTATTTTCATTCTCATTGCTATTTAATTTTCCATTTTAAAATGAATTTAACATGTTTTACCTCATTAGTACCTTTGATACAAATACATAACTTTAACTACTGCAAAAAGTAATACATTTAATTTTATCTAACATCATACACAGGTTTTGTTGTTAGAAAAATCACTTCTCACAGAATAAGCCAAAAAAAAAAAAAAAAAAAAAACACCAAAAAAAGACACCTCATGCTCAGAAATGGAGCAATGGTCTGTTGCTAAGACCCATACTTATGTCTTATGTCTAGCCTGTACAGTTTGTATTTTGGACACGATATCCCTGCAGGCTGATGGATACATCCCACTCTCCTTTTCATCTCGATTCTGGATGCACTTATTTACCCTAGCAAAACCAAGGGAAGAATGGCATGACTTCTGGGGATTTTGCTCTGAACCCTAAATTAGTATGTTGCAACACAAGTTCAGTGCATGCTGTTGGATTTGCTACTTTTTTATGACTCACACATTTCTAAACTGCTTGTTGAAAACATTCTTTTACAGGGGGCATATTGCCTTGTCAAAGAAAATTCCATTAAAAAGTTGAATTATTTCATTTACAAGAGGTAAAATTGTTCTTCCATGGAGCCTTGCATATATTTTCAATATCATGGTAAGCAAACATAGCTAATCTTTTTCTGACCAAATACACATTGCTTTCTGATGCTTTTGTAGAGGCATAAGGCATAACCAGTGCAGCTGATGTTTTTCCAACTTCTGATAAGAACAAAAAACATGCTGAAATTGTTCTAATTCAGAGTAACCATTACTAATGGTGTGCAGTTAATTTTAGGCTTTCTGCAAAGCCTTATAGTCATGAACAACTTAAATAAGACTAATATAAAAACATTTTTGCTTCACTACATTAATGTACATAATGACATTATAACTGATAGTAACCAATATAAGGGAAATAATTGATCAGTTATAGGTAAATTGAACACATCCAAAGATATGATAGCAAGAATGGGAAGAATTCAGATTTCAGTATTAATCTACAATAATAATAATTTTCTTCTCTTGGTTTATTTCTACCAGTAAATGTAACAGGTTTGGGGTTGTTCTGGGTTTGCTTGTTTTAAAATAATAATATCTCACTGAAGAAAAGACAGGCATTATCTTGTGTATGGATTTATTTATATTTGTCAGAATAGGGAACTGCGTTAGTGAGGTCATTTATATTATGAAAACATGGACATCGCATCGCATACAGGCACTCTGAATTCCCTTGGACAGATTATCTCTTGTGTATGAGGGAATGGATGTCTCAAACTCGTCTATTTGTCAAGATACATCAGCAAAGACAGCTGTGAGGAAAAAAACTTTCCTTTCTGGAACTGTAGTATAGTTTGTTGAAGATTGTTGAAGAATTATTTTACACCTAGGCTTGGAAATTCTATGGAAAGGAATAATTATAGCAGAGTAAATAAAATCTTCCTATAAGTTAGCTAATCATGGAATGAAAACAATCATAAATTAGTTCAGTTGAGTATCATTGTTTTTATCTAAACTGAGCAGTGCCACCTTATTAAGTCAGACCAGGAATTACTGGAACATTCATGAGATTTCCTGAAATCTCTCAACTATTTCTTGTTCCAAAAAATATGTCTGAACTCTCACGAGCATCCATGTTCTATACAGTTCAACGCAACTACATGATACTTGCTTATTGTCAGCACTCTGACTGCTACAACAGACCCTATGGCATTTTAATGTGGAATTAGAGTGAATTAAAAATAGCATATTTGTTAAGTTGTTCTTTTTCTTTTTTTTTTTTTTTTTAAAGAGGACCAGAAAATCTTAATTTCTTTTTTAAAATTATTTTTATTGTCGATTAAAGTAATAACTAATTGGAGTAAAGACCATTTTGTTGGAGGTATCAAGTATAGTATGAAAGTACAAATAACAGTCAATATTACTAGGACTAATGAGATCTAACTAAAGTATTTATAACCCAAACCTTATTTAATCTGTTTATTGTAAGTACTGCTGTTCTCAATTTGCAGTGTTTTAGTGTTTGTGCAAGTAAAGATACTGCTTTCAATCTTCATATTTAAAACTTTCGTGGAAGCTTTAGAAATAAACACTAAGACACAAGCGTGTAAAAATATCTAGCGCTATGTGATTTAAAAGACTAGAAAATAATTAATTGTTGTCTATATAATTAACATTAATATAATATGTATAATTAACAAGAATAAAATCTCTTTCTCTGAAAGCATTTTGTCACTGGAACTTTTATTTATATCAGTGATAGTATCAGAAAATATTTACTGAAATCTGATTACATGATGGACCTTATCAAGTATTTTTAATGGGATAACTCTGAGCATATTTCTTACCACCCAAGAGCTTGTTCAGCTCTAAAGAACACGGTCAATAAGAGCAAGCACTTCCTACAGTGATTTAGAGCATGTCTATGATAAATATTATGGTTAGCTCTTGTCTAGCGTGAATTAGTTTAGATATGGAAGAAAAAAACGTCATGTCTATAATGATTGTTTCTCTATGATTCATGCCGTGGCTGTAAACTTCAAGCGATACTTATCCTCTACAGATCTCTGTGCCACCTCCTCACACCTTTTTCAGTGGCACTATCAATTATGGTCGCATAATTTAATATCCAAGCTTGCACCTTTGCTGTTAATACTCATCTGAAGTCACATTTTGAATAGATTCTGTGAATTTTAACAGGTATCGGGAATTAAAAGAAATCTTTTGGAATGCAAAATATCATTAGATATGTTGATGGGCCAGCAGAAAATGGCAGCAATTTACTATTGTCTCTTTCTCTCTTTTGAGTTAGGTGTTTGTCTTCTTAAATGAGCACTTAAGGATTTTTCTTTTCTTCCCTGTCATCACAAATATATGAATGCCAGGCCCTGCAGAAGTAGTTAGCATTATGAACTGCTCATTGCATGACTTCACCTGGCCCAAAAGGCTGTAGAAACCAGGTCCTTCCTCGTCCTGACAGGTTAGTGGAGGGCTGGGTAGGGTTCACAGCTCGACTGGTTTTCACATCTCCCTTTTTGTCCTCCATGGTGGGAATCACCACCACTGGGATGAGAGTGCACTGTTCGAGTGTGCCATCGGAGGACATTACTTCAGTGTATCCATCTTCGCAACTGCATGTTCTAGTCTGTAGGGAACAAGTGTTTTACACTGTGTAGCAGAAAAACAAGTTTTCCATGGGCTATAAAGCATAACAACAAGGACGACTGGAAGATAAGTTTGTTTTGATGAATGCTAGCCTGGAGAGTACCTCCTCACATATTTTTATGTAGTATCATAGCAAATGAACAGAGATTATTCAATATTTAATTGAGTGGTAGAAAACAGTCTAAGGTTGATTTTATCAAAGCAATGGTCAAAAATCCCTGAATATACATTTGTTGGCACAATCTTTGCAATGCAGAGAGATGTGTGGGAAAGCCCTCATGGGGTTGTTTAATGCTCTGATGCATTAGCACATACCTCACTGCAGTAAGCGTGGGGTTGGCTGCATGGTGGGTTACATGACCTGTCAGCATCTGGTTGGCGCATCACTAAGCAGCCTCCTGTAGGACAGAAAATCATATTTTGACATGGTAATACCTCTCCTCTAATGAAAATACTGATGCCATTATTTCCTACAGTATGTCATGGATTACCGTTTTATTATTAAACTGAATTTAAGACTCTTAATCCTAGGGGAAGGATAATTTGTCTCAAGTATTTTTCATTGGTACAGTAAGGATATAGCATGTAGATTTCCATTTATTCACATTTTTGAAAACTAACATTTGTCAAGTAATCTTTTCACTCTTTGTTACTTTGCTGGGTTGCACAAATAAAAAAGTTTAAATATTTTGTTGTGCTTGAAGAAACAGATTTGGGTTTTCTAGGGCCCTCCTAATAACTATCATATTAAAACTGTGGCCACAAAGAAAATAAAGGCATGTTTTTGATTTATCTCTTTGCTGCCAAATTGAAAACAAAGTATTCATTCAGTTTATGAGTTTATGTTTTCTGATGTTCCTCATTAGTTAATTTTACTCACACTATAGTTTTGCCTCTTCTGAAGCTATATTCCGTTCTAGTCTAAGAGATCTTTTACAGAAGTGAAGAACATATACTGAATGCTATGATAGAAAGTGGCTATCAGGGTTTTTTTCCTTTCTATACTGCCCTAGCTCTCCTTGCTACATCTTTATTTACAGCGCAGTTATTGTTATGGACCAATACACACAATCAGGCTTTCACTATCATTTCAGCCAGGTTGACTACAAAATATATTTAGAATCAGTTTGAATGTATCTGAATTTCCCTCCATCGTTCAGAAAGATATACAGTACATGCTTTAACATTTATTTTGCAACAGGACAACTTATCTTGCATCTCCCAAATTAACTATATTTTTATACTGGTGTGATATGATGATGAAATCCTGATAGCTGACATTGGTCACAATCACAGCAGATGCAGTTAGATGTGGTTATATAGATCAAATTGTTAACGGGATGGCTGATGAGGAAGAAAATAAACCCTGCTGGTTGCCATCAGTTTTTCTCACCCCCAGAAAGGAAAATTGTGCATCCTAGCATATAAATCACATGCCTGTGAGAATCTACGTAATAAAGTATCAGTCATCCAAGCAAGCTGAAGAAGGAAATAGTAGCTTCATCGCACGTAGGAAACAACACCTTCAAGTAAAAAACAACTATTCAGCACAGTAATATTGTACAAGTAAATAAATAAAGGCCTAAAAATAGGAACAAAACTCACGATAACAATATCTGAATTTAAACACACTATTTTAGAGCCAGATGTGCAGCAAAAGGCATTAAAGAAATACAGTCATCTAAAATATGGGTTGATTCTAGACCAAATTAAGTAACTTCGATTCAAATCAATCACATGTGTATCTACCACTTTGAGCTTTTCAATACTACAGTATATACAAACCATGCTCAAAAAAACTTTGAACGTGAATTTACAGTCTGCTTCATAATTGTACACTTCATGCAGAGAAGTTCTCACAGAGCATTACATTCAAGTGCTTTCTTTGAAATAAATCACGAATATATCAAAAACATAGTTTGTACTGCATGGGAACAGTTGATCACAGTCTCTGGAATTTTCCATTTGTCTTCATTTCAAATCAGAAAAGTACCACAGCCTAAAACCACATACAGAACAAATTCTTAAAAGAGATACAATATAGAACCTAGCTTAGTCTGCCATGGAGGTCCTGTTAGGAGTTAGAAAGGTTCATGGATTCATTTTGTCCTGTCTATAGTAGGTTTTTGTTCCTGTTGTTAACACAATAATCTATTAAGATGCTTAAAGTGGAGATCTTCCCATCTTTCTCTTGTCTGCTTGCCTTCGAATGTTTTTCCTGAAATTGGATTATCAAGGCAGGCATTGTATTCTGCTAAAGTCCCACCACTGCAGGAGACAAGTATGTGAGCTAGCACTTTTTAAAATAACTTTTAGCTTATTTCATTACTCAGTCTTATAGATTCCCACTATTTTCATGTAATATTGCAGTTCTCCTTTGAGGTGAATGCATTCTCAAATATTTAATAAATATAGCTAAGGACATTTAATTAAATTAATAAGGTAAGTCTTTAGAGTCTAACTTACCCCCATAACCATCCATTCTCATCTCAGTTTTGATCTATTAACATCTGTCTTTCTGATAGATTGTTATCTGCTTTGCAATTTCCATCTCTTCTCGACTGAGTAAAGCTAATGCATATTTCTCTGGTATACTAAATGGACTAGATCTAGATCGATCGGTTTTCCTTAGTAAATAGGTGATTTCCATACACTTGTTTCTCTGTTACACTATTCTTTAGGTAATCAAGAATAATTTATTATTATTGTTGTTGTTATTATTTCCTACTTTTCATGCATGTCCATGTTTTATAAATGCCAAATTATCATTTATTTTAAAGCAGTTTTGAAGAATAAACAAATCTTAAAATCAGAAAATAATTACTAGGCCCCGTTAAATAATGTAAAACTCCCAGAACTTTCATTTCAGAAGAATCAGTTCCACTTACATTTATTTATGTTTATATAAGAGAGTATCATAAAAAATCTGTCAGCAACACAAAGTTGTACACTGAAATTTATCACATGGCTGTATTCAAGAGAACAAACTGTTATTTATATGTGAATGCCCAGGATTTATAAATGTAGTTTGCTTTTTAATATCTTAGAGCCTTAATCTCCAAAGTGAGAGATTTAAAATTCTCTAGGACATTTAACAGATAATTTCATATATTTATATCAACAAAAAATGTGACTTAAAGATGCCCTGTTGCATCTGATGTGAAGATGATGTATTTTAGTAGTTTTACAGCGCAAAATGACACTTAGAAAAGAGACTTTGTACTACCAAAAGTTATTTTAACACCTTGTAAAAATGATACAAAGATTTCATTTCTTTGAATGAATCAAAATACAGTTGTGATGTATTCCATCATGAATCAGAACTTGCCCTCCTTGACCTGACAGGAGCTGGAACTGAGGGTGTGTTTATAATCACCTCAGCTGATATCAAAATATTTTAAAAAACCAATGCATTGCATAGATTACAATAATTCCTAATTCTGATAAATAAATTCATGCAAATGAGATATGTATGAAGATTTTCTTGAATTCAGGCACCTCAGTCATTCATTTAAGATGTTTTGTAGCTTAGTTTATGTCAAAAGAAATTCCATCCAATCATCATCCACTGAAATATCCTGCTATTCATTTATGTCATTGATGTAAAGTAACAAATTTATATTAACGTATTTATTAAAATGTGTTATAATTTTCAGAAATGCATATGATAAATGTCTATTGCCTAACACTGCATCTGTCTCTGCCTCTGTATATGCACTGTACATTGATAAGTAAAAGTTATCTTTGCTGTAGGGCTTGAAATGTGAAATTTAGAACTATATAGATGGTTGTAGAAATAGACAATGTACAACATTCCAGGTCAAATATAGGAGATAGTATTTGTATTTACTTTTACATGCTATATAATTCTGGAACAGAGCAGACGTCTTTAGTATACAAAAACATGATGATTCAATACAACAGCATACTGATTCATACATCAGGAACAAGTGTTTTTATCAGATTATTTTTTAAAAATATTCTCATTTTGGGAAAAAAAAAATGTATTATCCACTTATTTTCCAGGCTTTTGTGTGTATGTAAAACAAATAGTTACCTGTGACATTTAAGCCATCTGACCTTTGGCACCACACAGTTCGAGAAGACCCCTTCCACGGGCTAGCCATCCACTTGTATTCATAGCAGTGGCCATCTATACAGAAAACATTCACTTTTTAAGAGATTCAGTGACAAGACTTCAGCCTACCACTGGCTGCAAGTAGACAGCATACATTAAGTTTAATGGCTTTTATGGTGTCCTTTCACCCAGCAACTCAGAAAGGTGTACTGTACACATAGAAGTCTGCACTTACTGGATGCATACAGAATAGAACAGATGTCTCCTGGACACTAAATAATAATGTTCATACACTGGATGTGGAGTAAGACCAATATAGTTAATAGGCAAAACAGACATTTCCAGCAACCTCCTAACAGTTGTGGCCCATCGGTTATGTGTCAGCTTTCTTTCTTGGTAAAGCTATTCTGTAGTTACTATTCCAGTGTATGGTAAAGTAGGCTTGGCTGTATCTGGCTTCACATCTCTACTCCGCTGAGCACATCTCGTACAGTCTGGGATAAAATATGAAGTCTTTCTGTACCTTAGCTGTCCAATAAAATTTCTTTCTGATTAATCTGTTTGGTGTCTAAATGGACAGGAAATGTCTTTTCTTAGGTATTTTGCTCAGTACTAGCAGTAAGACAGACAGGATTCTAAATTTGGTTATGCATCATAATATACTTTTTTAAATTAAGAAATTATCAAGCAGATAAAGCAACTATTTTTTTCGCAAATCTTGAAAAGGTATTTCATTATTTAAGAAGGATTAAAAAAATGTTTTTGAAGTGGAAACATATAATAGTTAAATTTTCCAAGTTTTTCTGGTACACAGTTGATATTTGGAAAATAAAAATTAAGTGCATTTCTATGTCCACCAAATCCATATTTTCCTAATTTTGACAGCCTCAGCAGAAAGAAAAGAAACATACTGTAATTCTGTATTTTTTTATTACAGGAAGAGAGATGTGTATTTTGGTGCTTACCATTGCATGGTCTTGTCTCCAAAGCTTGTTCTGGACAAAGATGTTGATTCTCTAAATCCTGAATGATTACTGCCCGAGATCGGACTTGTATGCCTCCGAAGCCAAGATCCTCACCATTAACACAGGTTAGCTGACAAAGGCTCCATTCTGACCACTCTTTCAAATAACAGTCCCCTGTAAATTTTATTAGAAGATAAAACATCATTGATGTATGTGAAGAGCTTCTGACAGTAAGTATGACTTAGAAAAACTGCCCAAATCCTTTTGTTAATATTCTCTCTAGTTCTTTTCATTCTGACTTTTAAACATGACTAATACAAAAGAGAAGATAATATTCTGAGCTTTTCTAGGTGTTTCTGTGAGGCAGAAAATAATAAAGAAGATAAAAAATCTATTTGTTGAAGAGCAGGATGTGTTTCTGTAGCATTCCCATAAGGTCAGACTCATTTTCAATTTCTGATGACACTCCTCATAATGTTTGGATTTAATGAATATTAGGGTATTTTACGTTGTGTATCTTAGGCTAATTTTATACATCTATTATATATTATAATAATATATAATTATATATATAATTATAATTATATATATAATTATAATAATAATTATATTATTATCTACATCTTATTATTACTTCCCTTTGATACTAGAAAGAGAAAGCATTGTTGAGTTTTAAAAAAATTGTCACATACCCTCATGCAGAAGCACTTTAAACAGACAGCAGAAACTACTACCGATGCATTCTTTATAAGAATGGGAAATGAGAAAGTGATTAATATGTCTATTCCACTTATTCCAGGGTAGTATAGTAGAGATTTGCAAAATGTAATTTTTTGGAGTAAAAATAAAAAATAAATTCTACTAATAAATTAGAGAGACTGACTAAAGAAAATTTGAGGAGGATCTTCAAAATAACATCAACAGACTATTTTGTAAAAGATGCAGTATCAAATGGACTATACACAGACTCATTAATAAACCTCTTAGTTCTCATTATTTCAGTGAAAGAGTTATTAAAAATTAAAGCTACCTTGTACTGTAGTGATGAAAGATGTAATCAGCACTGTGTTGACCAGCTGCCTGATTAATTAAGGTATTTTATTTGCCAACATTAGGAAAGCACGTGAAGAAATGAATAATTGAAGAACTGATGTATACATAATAGGAAAGCAAGCAGAGATTTTTGGAAACATTAGCTGGAACGTATCATTAGCACATCCCCATAGGGCAGTTATTCTTACTGGCTAAATGTGAGACTGCTGAAGAACAGGTTCATACTCAGCAAAATTTAAAATCCAGTAGTAAGCAGTAGTGAATCCACCACCAGAGTAACTCAAATGGTCATTTGATAGATTTGTCCAATCAGTAAAGTATGTGAAAAATATTTTATTGCCTGTGGCTCATCATAGACACTGATAACTGTAATTTGAAAGGAGTAAACCGAACAATCTTGAAATGTAATGTTTATTTGAATAGCTCTCTTACCTGGACAAGGGACAGTGCATGTTTCCTCAAGTATCATCTTCTTATTACCATCTATAATAGGCTCTATTTCTCCACAGAATTCCTCATCTACTATTTTGCCTACATCTTCAATGGATCCATCAAAAACTACACAGGAAATATTTCGCACTCGTGTGCCCTCTCCACACTGAGCATCCTGGGGAAGGAGAATATACATGGATGCTGTACATTGGAAAGTGTCAAAAGGCTGAATTTGAGCTACATATCATTGTATCTCCTATAATTTTTTGCCAAAATATGTGTTCATTTGAGTAGGGGAAAGAAAAATTTGAAACTAAAAAAAAAAAATCTGTTGTCACCATTGTTTCTTAATGTATGGATCTAGCTTGTGCTTTTAAATTGCAATCATGGCAGTATCTTAAGAGAAGATCTCTTCTAGGATAAGGCTTTTATTTTTCAATAAGGATGCTCATCTGTTACCACATATATTCTTTTATAATGTAAGGATTTCAGTTATTAGCAAAGATGTCACTGAAGTACCAAACTTCACCTTTGTACTTTGAATGTCTGTAGGACATTGTTATACCTGCTGACAAATATGAACACTAAAAATAAATCTTCACATTTTTTGTATAAAATATGCGGAAGTAAACTGATTACAATGCTTCAAAACAGATATCTGGGCATATTTCAAACATGCCTAGATATGTGAGCTCCATAATTTCAATGTCCACTGTGGGTTTTACCTCTACTTTGCATGCTGACCATTGACCATACTGCCATTGATAACAAGGCTTTACTGGACAGGGTTTGAATTGTTCCATCTGAGAAGGACAAGGCCTCCCATCACCCTGAAATGGTTGATTTATGGTCCTTCTTCTGATCATTTTTCCTGCAAATGAGAAACAGCAATATAGGTAATTGCAAAGTGGCTAGACTGATTTATTCTTCAAGATGGTTCTATGTTGGTAAAAAGCATAGTGTTTGAATAATGTAATTTTTTCATATTTGACAAATTGGAGAGTAAAGCAAATCCGTTGGCTCTTGCCTGTTACATGGATTTTCTTACTTTACATTTTCTGAGTCAGACATTTTATGTTCAGTACAGCATGAAGTACTGCATGAAGGAGGATGTTTGATCAGGATTTCAGATTACTCCTGTAATAGCAAAAAAAAAAAAGAAAAAAGAAAGAAAAGAAAGAAAAAAAATATGTAGTAAATTCCCAGTTCAGAAGCCTGGGGAAAAATACTCCTTCTGAAGACGATAAAATGTTTATGACAGTTCTGTGGAGATACTGACTCTTCATCTGGAGTTTTCTGCTGTTTTTCCCCTGAGTTAATACAGAATTATGTGTAGGGAAGGGAAAAGGAAAATGAAAGGACAAGGGGAAGGGAAGGGGAATGGAAACAGGAAGGGGAAGGGAGAGAAAACTCAGTCTTTAAAATATTCCAAGATTACATACAGACCTGTAAGGCCACATGTTTGAGAGCAGTCAGACCAAGACGACCAGTCAGAGAGCTGACAGTTCACAGGACATTCTACTACACAGGATATATTCATTTGCCATGTCTTTTCCAAGCCAAGCTAGAAGAAAATATCCAATGGTTAGCATGTAATGTTCAGTCTGTGCCAGCAGTGCTGAGTATTTATCTGGACAGGGTGAATCTGAAACAAGTAAGCTTTAAGTAAACATGAGATAATTCCTAAATAAAAAGTAGAACAATTAGGATATTTTGAATCTCACTTCAGAGAATCACAGAATAATCTAGGTTAGAAACTATATCATTACAGTCTTTGTGTCCAGCCATGAAACCGATGGAATGAATCCCATCACTAAATCATATCCCTGTCTATTTAACACCTGCAAGGATGAGGATTTCAGAACTTCCCTGGGCAGTCTGTTCCAATGCCTGATCAACCTTGTCAATACTTAACCTAAACCCCTTTGAGATGGCTTCCCAACACACTATCCCACAACACCTGAGAAAAAGGGCTGGCGCTTTCTTCCTGTAACCTTCTTTCAGGTAATTGTAAAGAGCAATGAGGTCTCTCCTCAGCCTTCTCTTCTTCAGACTAAAAACTGAAGTTCTCTCAGTTACTCCTCATATGTCCTGTTTTCTGGTCCTTTCAGCAGCTTCATCGCTCTTCTCTGCATGCACTCAAGCAAGTCAGTGTCCTTCTTGTAGTAAAGGCCCTAAAACTAAACACGATATTGAAGAAGTGGTCTCACCAGTGCTGTGTACATAGGGACAATCTCTTCCTTATTCCTACTGGCCACACTATTTCTGATCATCATAGAATCATCATAAAATCATTTGACTTGGAAGGGACCTTTAAAGGTCTTCTAGTCCAACAATCCTTCAGTGAACAGGGACAGCTACAGCTTGATCAAACCCTGAATGTCTCCAAGGATGGTGCATCTACCACCTCTCTGGGTAACCTGTTCCAGTGCTTCACTAATCTCATCATAAATATCTTTCTCCTTATATCCAATCTAAATCTCCCCTCTTTTAGTTTGAAACCATTTCCCCTTGTTCTATCACAGCAGAACCTGTTAAAGATCTTGTTATCTTACAGCCCACTCTTTAGATACAGAAAGACAGCTATCAAATCTCTCCAGAGCCACAACTATCTCAATCTGTCCTTGCAGAGAAAGTGGTTCATTCCTTGGATCATTTCTGTGGCCCTCCTCTGAACTCAGTCTAACAGGTCTGTGTCTCTCCTGTGCTGAGGACTCCACATCTGGATGCAGTACTCCAGGTGAGGTCTCACCAGAGCAGAGGGGCAGGATCACCTCCCTTGAATGCAGGCCAGGATGTCATTTGCCCTTTTGGTCAGTTGAGCACGCAACAAAGTCTCAGTGGCAACACAGTCCTAATGGCATATACTGACTTTTAAATATATTCTCAAATCTTCTTTTATATAAATATTTTCTAAACAATAGCTTATAAAATGAAGACTTCAGCTTGTACTTTTACTTTATACTGTGGTGGTAAAATCATTAATATTTAGAATAATAAAATCATAGAATACCCAAAGTTGAAAGGGACCTACAAGAATCACTGAGTCCATCTGTTGGGTCTTTAAGTTTTGAGAGATTTGGCTAAGAAATTTATCCTAACTAAAAGAACACTCCTCTCAAAACTTATCAGCCTGATTGTTTCCAACTTCTGCTTCTGAGCTAAGATAACACTGGGTGTGCCATTACTACAGACTCCATCAAGAGCCATTTCTCCATATTGTCACATTTTTCTATTTAATTCTTTCTCAGAACTGGTGCAGTGAAAAAACTATTTAAGGAGTCCATCCCTCCCAGGTTTTGTTAATATATAATTGATTGTCTGCAGTCCTTCCCTTCCAAGGATGGATATCTGTCTTTTTTAACATTGGAATGATTGCTTTTCTTCAACTCTTCCTTTCTCCTGAAATAGCATGTGTTGAGTCTCCGCAACCACTTGTCAGAGAACATCGGCATAGAGAATGAGACATTGTCCAAATGTTCTCTACCTCTGATCACAGTTGATAAATCTTCTCTCTGACTTGTCTTAAACTGTAAGTGCATTATGCAGTTGGAGGCCCTATAGTCTTAACTATACAATAAGTAAGGGACAAAACAATCTGTGATGTGTTATTAAAGTATTTTGAAATAAGAGTATATACTTAACTATCAGGTATTAACAGCTTTATTCATTTCAAGGCTGCCCCCTGTCATTGAAAATGGTATTCTGAAATTAGTATTACTTAGCAACTGATGCTGGGAGCAGAGTTCAAAACTAAGAAAAGGAAGAGACTGAGCATACATTTAACAGAGTGTTTGTAGAAGACTGCAGATGCAGCAAGTTTTTAAGAGCTCAATAGAAACTGAACAAGTTAATGGCAGAATGATCTGGAGGTTTAAACACTCAGAAACCACATCTGGCAAGCACAGTCCAATAGCTAAAAACAGGTGGAGGATGAGAGAATAGATGGAAACTCGCGTATGTCTCTATGCCTTATTCTTTTCTTGGCATCTGCTTATGCCTCTCTTGTTTGTTTCTTTGTAGGCTTTTGCTGCTGCTTTTAACACGGTTTGTAATCCTATTACATATAATAACACCATCCATTCCACTGCTTGCAAAAACAATAACATGACATTGACATTGTAAATTGATAGTGACAATGATTTGTTCTAAAAAAAAAAAAAAAAAAACATCAATATATGTTTTTCTGAAAACAAACAAACAAACAACAACAAAAACAAAAGAACAACTTTGCTGTATAGGAAGAAGATATCACCAGTACATTTGATACAAAAGCTGCAAACAGTGGAGGAGAATGAGGGAAGGGGATGTGGGAACAGACTCACATGTTCTCTCACATAGGTTCTATACTAAGTTCTAGGGGCTGAATTCAGTGAAACACTAAAAAATGATGCAATCCCCGTAGGGAAGTGCCAATCTGTGCTTAGAGACAATGGTCCGCATGGATATTCAGCCTGATTTTGTAAAGCCATTTCTATGTTCTTATGAACTCTTGTGCTCCAGATATCCCTCAGTCAAGGAGGAAGAGATATTCTGTCTAATAAGATAGAATACAACTGGAGGCATAAATATTAGCATGAAAATAAAAATCCCTGCAACCTGCATAGCTTCAAAATGAGTTATAAAAGGTATGATATAAAATGTGAAGGAAAATCAGTTCTGCTAATATGAAGAGATCTACAGTTTCCCAGCATAAAAGACGGTCCTATTCACTGGCCTTCATCAGTGAACCTTGATCGTCTTTGAGGTCTTTCAGAATTCCAAAAGGCTACCAATATCTGTAAGTAGATAAATCCTGCCTCATGTTGTTTTTCTTTTAAAAAAGCCAACTAGGCTTTTGAAAACCTATTAATTTTAACAACTGTAAAGGTTAATGGCATGAAACTAGCAGTTAAGGCTTTAAAAAGGAAATAAACTCACAATTTCCTACTTAAATGCAAGCATAAAGCAATTATTAGGCACAATATTAGCATATATTTCATAAATAAACTAACAAAAGTACTGGAAATGTCTTATCCTGGTAGACTCACCAAGTCTTAAATTTGCATATGTAGTACTGTATATTGAGACAAATGAGATTTTAGACCTCTGTTCTGCTTTATATATCAAAGAATGGGTTCAGGGCTTTTTGCTGTAGCACAGTGTAACCTTGATTATCCAGCTATTGCACGCGTCAACATCTGAAACTTTCAGGTCATCTGGAACTCGGATAGTTAGGAAACCATAAAATTGTCTTTGAAGTCTGCTTTTGGGTCAAATCTTCTGACCAGAGGCTCAAAATCTACTTAATTTCTGGCAATTGCATGAACATGACTGTTCTCTTTTAGGACTGACCTTCTCAGCTGGACCTTGGCAGCTAGAGAAGCAAAAGCCCAAGACGTTAAAGGTGAAGAGGAGAAAGTTGAAGGCCAGACTACCTGTAGGGATCTGACAGCTGCATGTGTTGGGTGCTGATGTGCTGCTGAAATGGATTTGAGGAACAATTTGTCTGCTCTAATTTGATATTAATCCCATATTCTTTTTTCATCCCTCTCCATCATCTGATGAATCAGAGTTCACAATGCAGATCTTAGAAAATGTGGCTGGCAAAAAATTTGGAAACGTAATCTGAAAAGGTTGCTGGACAAGTTACAGATGAGTTTTGGTTTCTGATGAGTGAATGTCAAGTACTTAAGTTACACCGAATCCTAGCACAGAGTCCTTTATTTTTGGCTTTACATGCCAGAGGAGGCAGATTGTCAGACCAACATGTACTATTAATCCTGTGATAACCAAAAATTTGTTTATAGATATGTTTCATATGACCGATTAACCTCTGTGGGAGGTTAATCATGTAATCTGTCAGACAGGCTATTTGCCAATTAAAAAAATATATATATTTTTTGCATTTGCTACCTGATTCAGACAAAATTGCTGGTTTCTAGTATTTTCTGATGTTTAATTGCAGATAAATGAATAAGAATAAGCCCCTAAGTCTGAGAATGACCAGAGCCAACTTACTTTATGTGATTTGATATTCAAATACGAAAAAGACAATCTGAGTACTTGTGACATGCTAATTTTTTAGAGTTAGAGATCAAGTAATCTAGTATTACTGTGCACTGAGAGTTTGAAGGGAACTATGATAACATAGCTAGGACTTGGAAATAAGCTCTTCAAATTAATTTATCCTGACAGTAATCAGGATGACTGGCTAGCTTCTTTTCAGATTGATCAAAACAAACACAGGATCACATGGAAAGTATTAGGAAAGCAACAGCTAGAAAATGGGAGCTTGGAAAAAAAATTAGTCTTTGATGACACTGATGCTCATATATGAAAAGGGTGATAGTCAAAAGACACGAAGGGACTTTAATACGAGGCTTTTATTAGTTTTATAACCATGTATTATCAAGGAAATAAAACCTTCATTTTTTTTAAGGGATCAGAATAGGTTTAAATAATCTGATTTCCCTTCCTTACATATAATAATAAGAATCATAATTCTGTAAATTTATCTGCACATAAATGAGATAGAACTTTTGCCTTATTCATACGGTCAATATAAAATTTCATGATAGCCCAGGGGAAATTCCATTAGTTAAATCATTACAGAATTATTCAGTGTTTCTTTTACCCTCAACCTTTCTAACCACACACAGCTTATTTTGAATTTGACACAATATTTCTGTACTTCTTTTATAATGTAAAAATAGAGATTCCTCTCTCTCTCTCTCAAAAAAAAAAAAAGCAAACAATCACAAAACAAAACAAAAGGACCATTTGTGATTAGATAAGTGAAAAGTATATAGTACATATACATGTTTTGCTAATTTCTTCAACACTCTCCTCTTGTGACCCAGAAGGTCACAAGACTTCACTTTCACATCTTTAGACTGAAGGATCTAATAAGACTGAAACAGCCTAGCTTTCCTGTTTATCAGGTTAACTGATTTTACTCCTCACACTTATTGGATCAGCCTTTGACCTTGCTGTACCACTGCTTACACATCCAGAATTGAACACATAGTCTTAACAGTATGACTGGGGAGTGGATCAGATCTTTTACACAAGGATGCATCTCTACATGGTCCAGCAAATCAAAAAGGTAAATCAAACTGTGTCACAGTAGCTGTTGTAAATCCAGAACTCCAATTCATTGATGTCAACTGGCCAGTCATTTATGGCAAGAAGTTTTTGAGATCTCTGTATGTTATCTCTGTTGCTCTAGTTAGTTCTCTGGATAATAAACTTTCATTTCTTCTGAAGCAGAAGAGTTCCAGAGGTTTTCTACAATGAGATTCCAGTGTAAAAATGACCATTTATTTTAAAGGTTGCTTAAATTCTCTGGTTAACAATAGGAATAATTTAAAGGCTTTATAGTATAAGAAATATATTTATCCTAAATATCTAATGAATTGACTTTTTTTTTCTGATGGGATATTCATGTGGATGGATATATTATATCATGCTCTGGTATGAATGAATCAATATTTCTACCTCTAACAAAAAACCCCACAAGGAACAATATTTTTCTTTCAATGCTCTGATACATTAAAATAATGCATTAATTCATTCCTGTATTAATTGCATATAAGCTTGCTGGTGGGTAACCAGACTCTGAAGTTTTTCCTGAGGCATAAATTAACCAACTACAAGATTAGATTATAATCCCAAAATCTATATGTAAAGGAGGAACTTGGCACAAAAGTAGGTACCAGACTCAACTGAAAACTTCTCTCCTTGCTAAGAACCTGTGGATTCGGGAATCCAGAATCTTGGAGGCCTAAGGATATCTGATTGGGATGGGATGCAACTGACCAGGAGGGGCAAGAATATACTAGACAGCAAGTTGGCTGGGCTCATCACCAGGGCTTTGAACCAGAGCTTTTGGGGAAAGGGCATGTACTGCTGAGAGACAGAGAAGAGCCAGGGAATGCTTCATTCTAGGAAGCAGGGGGGAAAAACCTCAGATCTGTCCCAGAGCTTTGTGGGGAGGCTCCTCTAGGAAGGCACTGTGTCCAAAAGCCCAGCTGAAATGCCTTTATACCATCACATGCAGCACAGAAAATAAGCAAGGAGAGTTAGAAATCATGATGGCCTCAGAAAACTTTGATCTTATTGCCATCACTGAAACATGGTGGGATGGTTCACATAACTGGAACACCACTATTGAGGGCTACAAGCCTTTTAGAAGGGAAAGGCAAAGTAGGAGTGGTGTGTGAGTTCCCCCCTGTGTTAAGGAGTGAATAGACTGCGAGGAGTTCCTTCTGAGAAACAGTCAGGCACAAACTGAGATCCTGTGGGTTAAAATTAGGGATGGAACTTATAACGGACAGCTGATGGTCATCATCTTCACCATCTACTACAGGCCATCAGAGCCGGAGGAGCCAGTTGATGAGGCTTTCCTGCTTCAACTACAAGAAATTTCACATTCACAGGCTCTCATCCTGATGGGGAATTTCAACCACCTGAATATCTTCTGGTAAGGCAACACAGCAAGCTGTAAGCAACCCAGAGAAATCCTAGAGTTCATTGACAATAACTTTCTAGTTCAACACTGGACAAACCAACCAGAGGTGAAGCGCTGCTGGACCTGGTGCTCATCAGTGTGGAGGAGATTGCTCATGATAATAAGATCAGAGGCAGCCTGGGCTTCAGTGACCATGCCCTCATTGAGTTTGCATTCACGTCTGGGGCCCCCAACACAGGAAAGTTACAGAGCTTTTCGAGAGCGTCCAGAGAGCAACAAGGATGATCCAAGGGCTGGAGCACCTCTATTATGAAGATGGGCTGAAGGAACTGGGCTTGTTCAGCCTGGAAAAGAGAAGGCTGCATGAAGATGTCGTTTCAGCCTTCCAATATTTAAAGGAAGTTTAAAAACATGAGGGAAATCAACTTATTACATGGGTAGATAATGATAGGTCAAGAGGGAATGGTTTTAAACTAAAGGAAAGGAGATTTAGATTAGATGTCAGGGGGGAGATTTGCTGAAAGAGTGGTGAGGTACTGGAATAGGCTGCCCAGAGAGGTTGTGGATGCCCCACCCCTGGAGGTGTTTAAGGTCAGATTGGATGGATCTCCCTGTGCTATAGGATAAGCTGGCAAGGAAGAAGAGGGAGCTTTTCCTGAGCCTCCAGGAGAAAAAGAGAATCTACCTCCTGTGGAAGAAGGGACGAGCAACTTGGGGAGAGTACAAATAAGTTCTTAGGATATGCAGGGAGAAAATTAGAAAGGCAAAAACCTGGCTTGAACTCAATTTGGCTGTTTGGGTAAGAGAGAACAAAAAACTTTTTTACAAATATATTAACAATATGAGAAGGCTAAGGAGAATTTCCATCCTTTACTGGATGATCTTGGAAGTCTTTTCCAAGCTTGGAAATTCTATGATTCTATGAAACCATACTCCAGAGTACATCACTTCCTCCGCTTCTGAGAAGATTCCTTTCTCTACAGGTATATCCTGAAAAGTAGCAACTAGCTGCTTCTTCACCAGGAAGGTCCAAAAGAAAAGATGTTTGTACCAAAGATGCTGCAAAGGGCACTCTACCTCAGATCCCCATTGCAAGTGAATTTATCTCTGATGTCAGGGTTAGGAGGGAATGGCAGCTGAACAAAATTCAGTTACTTCCCATCAAGAAATTCAGATAAGATTTGTGTTCGTTTTTCATTTTACTTCAAATTACTATAGCTATGTGACTGAAAGCACTTAGACTGATGGAAAAACGCCAGAAAAAAACAGTCCTGTTAAATTTCACTTTAACTTGAACATTCACAATATGGCTCTTTCAAAATTTAAGGGTTCCTATCTGTTGAGTAAGCCTCTATATATGCTCCTATTTCATTAATACTTCTTTCATACTGCTCATCTTTTCACACTAGTCTGGATATCTTTTGTATTGCACAGCTGAGTACAAGAAGTTAACATTCAACCCAGCTGCAGAATGGCATGTGAGAAATATTTTCCAACACATTGAGTAAATGATTGATACTGGCAGCTGTCCAAAGCTCCATGCAGACATTATATCAAATTAGAATGATGATTAGTGTACTGATTAAGATTTATTGCCTTTATTCTACTTTATTAATTATTGTTTCTAAGTCATTTCCTTCAGGACATAATAATTAGCATACCTTCGTGGAGGCACTTAAAAGGAAATTGTATAAAAATCACTGTTGATGGCATAGTTCATTTCAGAGGTACTTAACAATCCATGAATAGTGTTGTGAAACAGCTGGCAATGATGGGTTGTATGCTGTAGACTGTAGTTGGCTCAGCATTAATTAGCACCACTAGAAAGGATCTTACAGGTACCCACTCACCTCTTCACAGTACTTCAGGTCAACTGATTTGCCATCACTGCGAACACAATCGAGCATCCGTGTTTTGATTCCATTACCACAGACAGCCTTCTCACTGAGCTGACATGTGCTCCAGTCTGGAAATAAGGAATTCATTAGGGTAGCAGACATTTTAGATAAAACTCATAATGATCCCATCTCCCATTTAATTCTAATTTTGTTGACATAAAATAATCCTCATAGCAACTTATACACGTGCTATGCTCATGGAGGGAAGCCAGCTGCTACTTGTTTTTGGAAGCAGGCACTGTTCATATTCAATTCGATCTGCGTAGATTTTGAGGAAATAACAAAATGATAATTTAAATAAATTTCCTGGTGTTAGAGCATGCACCCTCCATCCCAGCTGCAAAGTCTTCAATAATATTTTGTATGAATCAAACAGACTGCAACAGTCCTTAGTACGAGACTCACAGCTCTGGATAAGAATGGAAAGCTGAAAAAACTGTCCTGTAAGGTTAATGGAACTAAGCCATAGCCTGATGATGTCACTAGATGGTAAGACCACAAATACCCGTCACATTGTAGTCATAGTGGTAGCAGTTTTTGTTCAAAGTGCAGACTTCTCTCTCAGTGGCAGCAGGGCAAGACTTTCCTTCAACTGGTTGTCTCAGGAATTCTGATGACCTTTCACGGACACTGCTTCCATTGCATGGCTTGAAAGAGAAATTGGAAACCTCTTTGATATTATGGCACCCTGATACTTTTCCATGCAATATTACAACAACCTTTCAAGTAACCTCTTGACAGAATGTAAATTTAAAATAACAGGCTCATGTTGTTGCCTATGAGAAATCATTTCCTTTTTACTTCAGAAGGAATTTAATCTGCTGTTTAACTTTGGTACCAAGCAAGCTGAAATAAGCTTTAATTGGACAACACCTTGGTATTTTCCCACCTAGTTCATATCTCCGTTTAGTGCTTTGAAATGATTTCATTCACAAACTGGATATTTAGAGGCTCATTTTGCAAATGTCCTTCAGCAGTGCACCAGATTCTGAATACTCAGAGGTCCTGAAACTTTTCTTATGTTTGATTTGAAGTTTTTGGCACTACCTGGCAGGAAGGTGAGAAAAGATCCAAAATTATCTTTCTGTGTTTAACTACAAACTTTGCTCTTTCCAGAATAGTGACATTTTCAGTACATTGGTTATCTTCTCCTGCTACAGAGAGGATCAAAGCTAAGCAAAAGCCACTGATGAAGTTATTTCACCACATAGAACCTATCCCATACTGAAGAATGTCCATTTGTGACATTTTTATTTATGAAGACGAACTTCTGGGGACAGTTTCACTGAATGAAAAATATCTGCACGCCTTTATTTGTATCTAAGTGTAAATTATGACAGCGAATACAGATATTTACATATGTACTCAGTGCTCAGCTCAGCATCTTAACACAATAATTCATTTATGATACACTTCTTACCAATGAACATCGAGACCATGATCCCCATTCAGACATAACACAGTCTTCAGGACATGGCAGTGTGCATTTTCTAGCACCAAGCGGCATCTCTTCGGGATCACACAGGTAGTCCTCTACAGTGTCAGAAGGACCATCCACAGTATTCAGCATGCATCTGGGAAAAAAAAAATGCACATAAACTGCATTTGTCACGGATTTTGTGTAATGACTATAATCCACAGTATTTTAAAGGATTTTAACATTTTGTCAGCACACAAAAAATGAAGTAATTGAAGTAACAGAATATTGATCTATGAAAACTCAAGTAAAGTCAAAAGGACAAAAAGAATCTTTGTTTATACAGATGGCAGAGTTTAAATGTTCCTTGTTAATTATGTGCCAAGAGGTACTTCAGATTGAAAGAGGAACAATATTGTTTTACCTGACTTTTCTTGTTTGAACACCTTCTCCACAGTTCTCTTTTAAGTCCACGTTGGTCACCTTGCAGACACTCCAGGGCTCAGTAACCCATATGTACTGGCTGCAGTCACTGTGACATGGGACTACCTCATATACCTGGAATCCACATTGAGTGTCAGTTTTGTTGCATACAATCAAGATAAATATGCAACAGAGATCATGCCGAGATATAAGCAAAAAAAGTCAATGTTTCTGATAAGAATAACAAATGTAATTAATTTGACATCTATAGAACTTGTTGTTTTAAAGGCTGTAATAATAATATTAATAAAATACTTCATACAAAACTACAAGAATACTAGCATTAGTATTTTTTATTGATTTGAAAACAGATTTTGAATAGCATCTTGCATAGTAATTTATACGTAAATTTTCTGTATGTTTACTTAAAGATACATGGTAGAAAAAAAATAATAAAGGCAGACAATGTATGCACTGAAGCACTACCAGGAAGCCAATGTTAAGGTTATTTCACTGTTTTAGAATCTCTTACCTGAGCCTGAAGAAAGTATTTTCATGAACCCAAAAGGAAAAAGAAAAAAAAAAGATAAAAAAAATGATTAAACACAGGTACTTAAAAAGCATTCATTTTGTTTTCCTCACTAACAATACTCTATGACTTCTGAAAAGCAAAACACATTGTTTCTTTCCCCTTGGATCCTCACTATTTTTGAGGCATTTTTGAAGATGTTTTCTTTAGAAGAAAATAGTTTATAAAACATAACTACTTGCAATTATGTTATAGATTACTTAAAGCCCTTTGCTTCAAAATTAGCTTATATCAGCTAATTTCACATGTCATTCTGGGTTTCAGGTCAACACAACCAGAATTTCTAGAGAATCTAAGACTTTGCTTTAAATAAGACAGTGTTCGTTTCAGGAACACTATTTTGATAGAAAAACAGAACCGTCGGTTTATGAACCTACAAGTACAAACAGAATCCGCAGAACAATGAATGTGCAGAGAAACAGAGATATCGCTATACAATTTAACAGCCTATATCTGTGTCTTCTGTGAACTATGCAGGCACTAACTCAGATGTGAAGATCAGTGGTGTAGATGCACCTGGACATAAATCTGTTGACCGTGTCCTTGTGGCTGTGATAATCCAGCAAACTCTCCACCCACTGAAGAGTCCATCCTTGAAATCCATATCTTTCCAATTTAGAGATAAGGATGTGGGACGGACTCAAAGGCCTTGCACAAGTCCAGGTAGATGACATCTGTTGTCATTCCTTTGCCACCAATGCCATCACTCCATCACAGAAAGCCATCGGATCGGTCAGGTACGACCTGCCCTTTGTGAAGCTGTGCTGGCTGTCATGGATCACCTCCTCATCTCATGTGCCTTAAGATAGCTCCCAGGAAGCTCTATTTCATGATCTTCCCAGGCACAGACATGAGGCTCACATGCCTCTAGTTCTCTGGGTCCTTATTTCCCCCTTCCTTAAAAATGGGAGTGATGTTTCCCTTTTTCCATTCACCTAGGTCTTCACCTGACAGCTGCAACTTTTCAAACATGATGGACAGCAGCTGGGCTACTACATCAGCCAGCTCCCTCAGGACCCTGGAATGCATGTCTTTTGGCCCCACAGACTTGAAGACATTCAGTCTCATCAGGTGATCTCAAATTTGCTCTTCTCATAAAGTGCCTGAGAAGAGGCACTTTATTTGTTTGTTCAGGATTTCCAAAATGAAAATAGTGAAGCCTTAATTCATGAAAACCTCTGTATATCTTGCTCTGGTTGGTATAAGAAAAACTACATAAAACTTTTTTGTGCTTAGTGATGTTCTCCTGACTCTACCTGCATTCCTGTAACTGTGACTGCAGGCCACAGCAATTGGTTAGTGTAAGAAGTGTATACCCATCTGCTGAATGAGTGAAAAAATAATACCTGGAGGCAAGAAGGAGTGGGATGCCCTTATCCTTTTATTTCCTCTAGCAATCTCAGATTAGCCTCTTCACTTGAAATCCTCTGAAGACCACTGATGCAACCTTATAATAATCCTGACTGTATATTGCTATGTCATATTATTATAACTTTTAACCTCACAGAATGCAGAATAAGCTGCATTCAGCTGGAGCGTGGTTTGGGAGCCATTCCAGCATGCATGACGCAAGAATACATAGGAGAAAACAGGCTAAATGAGACATCTTCCATTCACTGTGCTTAGTCCCCACCAAAAGAGTCATGCATACATTAGCCCTGATAGATGTTGAGTAACCAGCTCTTAAAACTTAAAACCTTAAGCACTTTATTCCCACATTTCACTAGTCTTACTGTTAGAAAATTTTCCCAAGGCTTAACCCAAATCTGCTTGCAGCATTCTAAGCCTGCTGCTTTTTCTCCTATTCATGATGGTCATGAAAGATGGATTATTTCCTCCTCCTTTAAAAGAACCTTTTATGTTCATGCCAGCAGACTGCCAGTGCACTCTCTACCATCTTCTTGTCCATCAGCTAGACTACATACTGCAAGCTTTACTCAGAAATCATATTTCTTAGCTCTCTACCTACAGTATAACGCCTCTGTACATCATATCCTCTATATCTAAGGCCACCAAAGACCCAATCTAACCACTATGTTATGTATGTATGCATATAATCATATTTTATATATTTATATATACATATAATACCAATTATATGAAATAAATATTCTGAAGTTTCAGTAGTTTTCCAGAAAAATAAATATTGGACTAGATTTAGATTAATTAACTAACCTGTTGTTCCTTAGTAATTAGAATGTAGGCACATTCCCTCAGAATATTTCTGAGATGTCCAGACAATTAATGTATTTTAAATTGAAAGATATATCCTCTAAACTCTGTGACATTACTATACTATGTGTGTAACTCTCTCGTGAAGTACTGTATATTTTTTATTTTTATTTTTATTTTTACTGTAATTACATTATGAGTCACCTATGGTTATTTGGAAAATGTCACATTGCAACAAATCAAAACACCGGTAGAGGGCAATAGTGTTGCACATTAGAGGCCAACAGACCTGTAGCAAAATCACTTAGGCACGGAAAAAGCGAGTCTATGATGTCCTGTACGAGTATTAAAGAAAGAAAAATATTTTTTTATAGACTATATATTTTTTCCTGTTGAAACATATTCCTCCTAATCTAAACGACTGTTATGGGCTGACCCAAATTCAACAACACACATTCTAGTTTGTGTTTTGCTAGACCAGATCACAAACTTAGTTTAATAGTTGAAGTTAAATACATATTTTATAAATTAAAACTAATTACATTCCCTAAAGTAGAAAATTAGATCAACAAGCCATTTCACTCTGTGCTAGCAAAATGTCAATATGATAGTGTTAAGTACATGCATTTTATTCAAATGTAGATTGACATCACTTTTTTTTCCTATTTCTGGATATTTACAGAGAAGATCATGTGGTCATTCAACATGCCTATGCAAAGTAAATTAAATTCAACAACAATATTAATATAAATTGACTTCAAAAATCGTAAGTTAATTGAAAAGGTTTTTTTTTTTTTTCCTTTCTAAAACTCTTCAAGCAAACAGGAGAGCAAGAACTTCAGGGTTTTGATTTGGATTAGTGCTAAACATATTCCCACATACTACATTTCTCATCAGAGCACTCCCAGTGTGCTCTAGGATCATGTCTCCTGGCTTAGTATCACTAGAACAGGAACCAGTTTGGGCAGCCAGACTGTTCTCTATGAAAATTAATTGTGGGTATTGGGACAACTTGGAGATTGACTTCAGGAGCACACTCCTGAACTGCTGTGCCAGTGCAGGTGCACTGGGGAGGTAAATATCCAGTTGATTAAAATGCCATTAAGGACAATATTCTGTGTGTTTGAGGTATTTTTATTTATTTTTGGATCTAGAATGGTCTAGGATGCAAAGAATCTTAGTAGTTCTGGCACCTGTAATGAGAAATACTTCACTTGTTGTAAGAAATTGTCTTCCTAAACATGTTCAGCAGCATCTACATTAAAGAATATTTTATTGTCTCTACACTACAGTTCAGATTACGTACTAAACTCTTGCAGATGATTGAACAATGAAGTCAGATCCTGCACCAGTTGGGGAATTTTAAGCAACCTCAATCTACCTTCATCTGCCCCGTACTTGTGTAGCTTTTTTCTACATAAAAAGAAAAAACACAAACCCAACAATACAGCTAAAAGGGTTTTATGGGGCATGGAAAAACTATGTCAACAATGTAAATGTAAATAAAATTACCTGATTGACGTGATCTAGCTTGGGACAGGGTCTTCCACCATTGTAGGGCTTTTCACGGAGCCATTTCGACCGAACTTTTACCCCACTTCCACAGGATTTACTACAGCGAGACCAATTGGACCACTCACTGAGCTTGCAGTCTGAAGGACATGGGATAATACAGGCTTCCTCAATATAACCTGTGTGAATGGAAAAGAAAGTGAAATCTCTTCAGCATGTCACCCTGCCACTTCTCCCTGAAGCCCTCGTCTAGTTCATTTCGATTGTCCAAAGTTTGACTTGACAGGAATGTGTGAATAGAGAGATTTCTTCATCATTAGGGCTAAATTAAATTCTGCAGAAAATTGACACATATAACTGGAGACTGTGATAGAGTAACAGCTGAGCATCCTCACTGCTATCTGATTATGATTCACATTCATCAGATTTCAGCATTCAAAATTTCTGACAGCAACAGTATAATTGACTCTAACCACCCCTTGTTTTATCATTCTTATACAGTGAAGCAATTCGTTTTTGACCAAAAGAAGGTTTAATTAAAAGCCTCTTCCATAAGTGTAAAAAGTAAGCTGCAGTTATTAAATATATATATATATCCAACTGAATGAAAAAATTCATCTCTTGTCAGCACAGAGCAAGGGAACTTAACACCTTGTGACCTTTCTAAGGCTAGAAAGAGAGAGTAGTCTGCCACATTAATGATCTGCCGATTAACAACCATCTGCCCTCAGTAATACACTGAATAATTGCACTGAATGGAAAAGCAGATGTTTGGTTTGGACAAGTCATCAGCCCTGAGAGGCTGGAAAGGGGAAGAACATGGTCTGTGGGGAGTAACATGAAGCCTCAATTCACTGAGTAAGTGAAAATGTCTTTCTTTAAAAGCAACAGATGCCGCAGCTCTATGAAGTGTGTCATTTATGTTAATATTTACAGCAGGAGATACAAAACCTCAGCAAAAAATGGCTCAACAAAAAAGTTGGCCTTTGCAGTATTTATACTACAACAATATCCTAAACTTTAATGAACTATCCTCTTCCTTTTCCTGTCTCACATCTCAAACACATTTGCTGTTGGCAAATGTTGACTTTAATAATTAGATAACCCCTAGTGCATATAGAAGTGAATTAAAATATTTAATAACAGCTGGAAAATTAATACTCACATAGATAAGACGATTCTCAAATGACTGGCATGGTTACATATATTTCTCACATAACACAACTTTTAAAATTATATTAAATGCAATCACTGCCATTTTCATCTGAGCTGATCTTAGCAACTTTGCTTTAAGTTGTACTTCTAAGTAAAGCTATTGTTTCTCTCCTGAAGCAGCCAATATCTAACAATCACTTGTAATGTACAAAAAATCAAAACCCTTAAGAGATTTCATTTCTATATATCTATTTCCAGCTGTTTTTATCAATTTGTGTTAAATACAAAAACAAAAGTGGCTTTTTTTAAACATACCATAAAATTCAGAACATTTTATAGCCAAATTCAGATGATGGTTTTAGTCCAGCTAGCTCTTCTCTGTTTGGAACTTCTAGATATTTAAATAGTTTAAATATACATAGCCTGTCCTGAATATGAGCACTGCAGAACTATTGTTTATTAAATGCATCTTCCTTAATATGGCTATAATGCTATTAGCTTGAACTACAAGCACGTTCATTAAGTACCTCTCACCATTTGTTCAGTGATATTGTATGAAAGATATGCTGTGTTAGACAAGATATATTTTTGAAGATCGTATCACTGCAAATCGGAGGTGGTGACACACTTTGCCCTGCAGCAGTAGATGCAAAATTGATTACATTTCACTTTAACTCACATATCTGAGTTAGTCTTGGAAATCAGAAGTACCTGACTGCAAAGTCCTATTTTACACTGAATTTTTACTTTATAAATTTTGAGCTCAGTATCTTCATCAGAAATTAGCATTCAACAAGCTTTCTTAGGTGCTATTCAAAACCATTTGTGCATACCATTAAGAAATTACTGAATGAAAATTCACAGCAGAAACAAAGTTAAAAGAAGTAAATAAAAGAAAAAAGAATAGTGATATTTACTGTCTAATGGAACTATCTGAAGATCTAAGACCTCATAAATTTGCTTGAGATTCTGATATGCTGCAATTAGTTTCAAAACAACTTCTTAAATTTTTGTACTGGATAAACCTACAATAACACAATTATACCATTTAGCATTCATTAAATTTCTGCATCTGTAATTATTGCATGGAAGAAACAAATTGAAAGAACTTTAAATATATTGTATGACGTCTGCTCCAAAAGCAATGTCTCCTATTTTATTATGTTGGTGGTATGGCAGTAGAGGTTGAACCTTCCCACTCATATTCCATTAAACTTTGTTGTTGTGTGACAGATGGCAGCACAGGGGCAGTCTGACTGAATGCCATCTGACAATGGTTTGGTTTTTCGGTGTGGAGCCAGGATTTGGACACAATTATGCTTGTGCTTCCCTTCCAACCTGGAATATTCTATAGTTCTATGGCCCTTTAGAGAAGGGACAGATTAAGGGAGAATAGTGGAAAGAGTAAATAAAGACAAGTAGATGAAAGAGGAAAATAATTAACTGAGAAAATAGTAAAGAAAATTGTGAAGACAAATACTATATGTAGGAAAGGAAAACAAAGAAAAAGGAGGAAAGATACAGACATTCTGCCCAAAGCAATACCTTGGCGATGCACAACCAGAATGAAATTCCCTCAAGTCCACTCAGGTGTCAGAGCGAAACAGAGTTAAGAATGTTCCCACAAATAAAAACAGAGGACCAAAGGAAGAAATAATAATAATAAAAACCACCCTGGTTTGGCATCCGATTTTTACTCTCTAGGTAATTAATATGTAGAATGAAAATGAAAAGACCCTTGTTATATCTGACATTAAAAAGTTTTTAGCATACTCATTCCTTGGTGTTTTTTCTTCCTCTCAGGCACTTGACTGCTTAACAATCTATTTAGCATTTAGCTATGCCCCTGGACTCCCCTGGAACCTAGGCAGAAGCAGATTTCAAATTGCTTGCAGATATTTCTCTAGCCAGGAAAGATGTCTGAATATTAAAAGTTACATGCTGCAAATGACATGTTGTGCTCCATTTACTACTCTTCTAATGCCACTTTTCAGAAAATGTTTCTCAAAGCTTGTCATCACCTCAGATGCCTTCTATACATCTAATGTCAACATATCTTAAAATCTTAGGATGAATAAGGATAATAATCTCCAGAATTTCATAGCAATCACCCACAAATCAAAGAAAACTGATGATCTGGAAGTTTGAAAAATGTATACTCTTTGTTTGTTTGTTCATTTGCTTGTTTTCCTTTAGAGTAGGGCTGATTTTATTATATTTCTCATACCTGTATTTGTAAACTTTTACAATTCCGTAAACATTTTAGTGAGAAGAGAGTATACTGTGATATAGGAGAATTACATTGAAAACACAGAAACATTAAAAAAAAAAAAAGACATGCAAATGAGACTAGTGATGCAGTGATGCAGTACATAGTTTCTGATGCGAAAAGAACATAAATGGGGCCATTTTTTCCGTTTTCAGTCTTCTTCCTACTGATTTAATCATCCTTGAGAGGGTACAACTTGTATTAGACACTGTAAAAGCATATTAAAGAAAGAGTTTGCTAAAGCCTGAGGGCAGAGGGATGTCTATACGATGGAATATCACACAATTATATCACACATTCAGGTTGTGTAATACAATTGCAGCAAATTGCATGCTAGAGCCTTGAGGTTTAAAGAACAAGCAAAAACAGGACAGATGAAGAGAGAAGAAAAAAGAATGAAAGCAGGGAAGTGGCTGTGAAGAAAAACAGAAGAAAATAAGTAAGAAGATGAGAGAGACTGTGAAATAGCAGGCCAACACAGCAAAGGCTAAAGATATATACATTGGACGTCTGCAGTTCATGTTCTGCCTGCTGTTTCTCCTCCTCCTGACTCAAGTCCTTCACTGCACATTTCCTGCAGCTCTTATATTTCCTGTGAAGACTGAAAAGATGAAATCTTGGGATACAGGTAGAGCCTTCTGTCTGCATAGGCACAGAACAGTACTGGAAAGTAACATTCATCTCTTTAGGTCTACTCTTTTTCCCAGTGCAGTAGTTTCTCAATTGTTTCAGCTTCTATCAGCTGAACTTCACAAGGCTACAAAATGGCCAGTTGTCTACTATGAATGAGAACATGGCTATTCTATCATCAAAGATTTAATACTGAACTACAATTTAACAAATGCCTTAAACTGCTAAGAGCATGAACTGAATTTGTTATTAAAATGCAATGGCTTACTGTCCCATTGCTAATTGGTAACAAAACCTGCACTCCTAGAACAAGTGATTAACAGATGTGCTGGATAATTTCCAATGGGGATTTTAATTGACTGCACACTTCATCTAATGACAAAGCAAGTTTGGTAGGTTAGATTCCAATTTTCCCCACAAAAACTGTAATCTGCAGTGCATAAGAACAGACCAACTACTTATGTTGAAGAATGCAGTCATAAAGAACATCATGGAAAGTCTTTACATTTACTCTTTTGTCCTCAGGACTGACAGAATTGTGTTCTTGCTTTTACAAATAAAATGTTATGCTATATTTCCAAGAAAACTCATATCTTTATATTGCAGTTTTTTTATGTTCTTCAACATAGGTTTTTTTTTTTTTTTTTTTTTTTTTTTTTTGTTCAGTGTTTTGGTGGTTTTTGTTTGTTTGTTTGTTTGGTGGGTTTTGTTTTGTTTTGTTTTCTGTCATGAAATATAAAGTTCTAGGATTCTATCTTCCAGGACAAAAAAACTCCAAACCAAACAAAAAACAAACAAACAAACAATGTCTCCTCCCCAACACCTGCAAAATAAAGCAAAACAACCCTAAGCATACTGCCATATTGGATTAGAAGCTCTTATGGGAAATACATGAATTTTAGAATAAACACTCAACAGAAAGTCTCAAATTTTAACACTCCTATTTTTTTTTTTTGTTGGCAAATTTGTATTACTTCAGGTTAGAAGTGTACAAGAAGATTTTTAAAAGTCCTAATACAAGTGGATATATCAAGTTCTAACTGTTGTCTTAGACAACATAGATGCTGTTATAAACTACAATATTTTACTATCACACACATAAGCAATTTAATACAAAATTTCTTAATTCACATGGATATTCCCAGCAGCTGTTGTAAAAGTATTCACTGATACACAGATATTCTTCTCTAATCCCCTCCATAAGCCTTGTAGCCATGGAGGGCTTTGTAGAGTCAGCACAAATCAATGCATCTCATTTAATTAACGCTAAAGGGGGAAATAATCTCCCACTAATAAGGCAGCAGACAAACTATCTCGGACTGGTTGACTGTGCCTAAGGTCTTAGCAGTAAACTGACATGAATTAAGAAGGGTAATACGACCTATATAAAAATGCTTCATCTGTTTGCCATGCTACTATGCCTGGCTTTGCTACACACACACAAACGCAAACACTTCTCAGCTTATGTGGGTCATGATTTGTAATCTATGATGGAGGAAAACAAAATATGGTTGAATAAACATTATTGTTCATAAGCATGGCAGTGGCCTGCTTCTGATTTCATCATTACAAAAAAATCCAAGTTATGCTTTAAACAGAAAGAGACTGTTTTGATTCTTTTCACAAATATATGAAAACAGACTGCTGGAAGACACCTGTTGTTATTCACAGTAGTATAGTAGCAATGATAAGGAGAAAGCAATGAAAAACAACTGCTGCTTTTCTAATAGAAAAAAAGCCCCACAAAACCTCACACATGAGTATCAAATCAACTGCACTTTTTTTTTTTTTTAATTTCTCCAGTGAAATTACCAAAGTAGCAATAAAACAAAGTAGAAAACAAAGAAAGAACAATGTATACATCTTCCATTGAAGAGACCAGCTAAACAACAGGTCATTTCAGCTGACAATGCCACATCTGCTGTCAACTGTCAGCTGTCAGCTTCTGCCCACACATTGCAGAACTGATATAACTGAAAAATAACAAGAGCAGGATATTTTAAATGGCTGATGAATGGTATTAGCTCCTGTATCAATAAATGTAGCTCAAATTTGGAAAAAACAAATGAGAGTAAAATCAAATTATTAGACATATGTAATACTAGGAAAAAAAACATTGGATAAAAACATAATAAGAAAAAGCATCTTGTCCTTCTGCAGCTGAAACTTAAGACTGTTTTCAGCTGTTCAGGATTTGTTTTGAACTACTTTCTAAACTACAGAAAACTGAGGACCTTGTTGAGAAGGACTCTTCCCCCTGCCCCTTCACTATTCACACCTAACAGCAACAAGAGTTAAATATTTAACATTTTACCTTTCCTTGCCTCAGAGTTATGGTCACTCCTGAGTTTTTGACAAACCTGTTCCTACTTATGATTTCATAGCTGCACTGAAATATATTATTGCACAAAGTCTCTTACAAGTGTGCTAATATAGGGGTCATCTTCATGTTACACCCTTCCTTTAGCTCCTCAGCTTCTGTGAAACTCAATTACTTCTTCCCTAATCTTTTGAAATGAGATGTGTCAAGCAGTAAAAAAAAGCTCTGATGTATTTACTTTCATGTTCTTGTTCACCTTTTCTTTTCTGAGGAAGTCAACTGAACTGTGATTATAAACAAACACGCTGTGCATTTTCTTTTTGGCATTGCAGAGCAGGTCTGTCTTCTGAATCTTCCCACTCAAAACAGCATGACTTGCAATGCAGAACTATTCATGGCTTCATAAATTTACATTGCAGTACTTTGAGTTTCTAATGTCTTTTTAGTACAGCACATGACATTTTCCATGAAATATTAAAAACATCAGTGTGGGGATAGTTTGTCCCTTTTGTTAGATTTAGAGGATGTTGTCACAGGTGAAGAACAATTATCTCTATATTCTATCTCATTATTTCACAGTGTCACAAGATAACAAAAGTTCAAGTAAAAGTTGGGCAATACACAAAAATAATCCTTAAGTAGTCATCTTGATTTCTTTCTTAATTCAAGCTGATTTGCACAATCATATCCCATTTGTGATTATATACTGTACTACTTTGAATAGAAATAACAGATTTGTAAGAACTAACAGTGAAACTGATTTCTGAACAAAGCAGATAACATAGCAGACAAGCCTTATCCTTCCTTGGACCAGTTACAAAATTAATGAAAAAAATCAGTGCTATCATTTCTGCAGGGAAATATACAACTTGGTTAGAACTTACAAAAATAACCCAAGTGAGTTTGAGTTATGAGACCTGTCAAGTTGAGCTTGAAAAACTAAAAGTAGATTGATGGGAAGCCACAAGGCACTTTTATTTGCTAGTAGGTGGGATAACCATTGTGATACCACAGAAGTCCCTTGTTGATTTGGCATAAAATAACTCATGTTTGTTCTTAAAGACAAAAAAATACAGCATAATAAAATCTAGAGATTATGTCAAACTAAAGAACTGTCATAAACTAAGGCCATGAAAACAACAAGAAAAACATCATAAATGTTGGAAAGATATAAAATAAGATTTAACTGGCAAAACAGCAACTTATACATGTTGAGCAAAATAAAACAAATCATTTAAACATAATCCATGAATACAAAGCAGATATTCAAAAAAGGCAGTGAACACACACTGAAATTAGATTGAAACATATACGTCATCTGTCCTAGACCCTCTGTAATTGCAAAAGTATACTAAATCTGAAAAATGCTGAAGGCAGACGATAAATTAGATAACACTTAGAAATAATACGTACAGTGGTTACGTACAGTATCTATCAATGACAGAGTGTTGTTCTGAAAGAGCTACTGGAAATTGTAATTTTAGTGACATATTCTTTAACATCAGTTTAATTCCTTAGCATCAAAGTCAGTTTAAATATTTCATTTCCTGTGCACCTGAAATACCTGTCAGATAATTTTAGGATGCACAAAGAGTGCAGGTCAACAGCAATTCCAAGTTTCACCTGCCCATACATTACAGCATGGATAAAATAGAGGCACTCCTTCCTTCAAATGGAACTGATGAGGAAAGGCACATAGATGTCTTGTGCTTCACTATCAAAAACACGTAATGCATCAGGGAAAAATTAAAAATCAAAGAATTAAAAAGACAAAAACCCACACAGAAAAAAAAACAACAAAACAACTGCAACAGCAAACAAACAAAAATCAAAACATCAAAGGATTCTGGCTTTCCATCCCATAATAATCACAGCAATGACTCAAAAACATTTCCAGTTTACAAAGAGAGCAAAAAGAGACTTTAGATCTCCAATCAGAAAAAAAAAATGGGAAAAATGAGAACTGTAAAAAAGGAAGAGAAAATACAGCTATGCTATTTTATATTTTGGGAAGATTCTCTCCGTAGCCTACTAGTGCTAATGGCGTCTAAATGGTAACCGTGTGTATAGCAAATAAAATAGCAATACATTGTCAGTAGTTTTTCCTCTTTCTGCTTATTGTAGTCACTCTGAGTGTAGAAGACATTAACTGATAAAATCCATTAGACTGGAAATTGTCAACATAAATATAATGGTAAAGAAAGATGGTTGAGAAAAGGCTTTGTTTCCATTTTTCATTCCTCCTTTTTCACTCTCCAATTCTTGCTATGGAACTCCTTTGATTTTTATCACTTATATTATTTTAAAGCTCTGTTTTTAGCTATTTGCTGCTATTAAGGTTATTGAAAAATAGAAACATGGTGAACTCAAGTTATGTAGTGCAAAACCTGAGTCTGTAACATCCTGAAAAAATTCTACATTTCACAGGAAAGCGGTTTGGTGTCTGAATTAGCCATACTTCTCACCATCACTCTCACATGTATTTTTACTTCTCTTCAGGTTTATGAGGCTAGTGCAAAACAGAAAGTAGGTATTCAAATGACTGCCCATTTTGTACCACTGTGGACAGCTACTGAATGTGCACTGCCAGGGTTTCAAAGCAGCTAAGCATGTTCTACATAAAGGAACAACTTCCACCTCTGTTTGCAAGTTACATAAGCATCACATTACTTACTGTGCATTGGACCTACAATTTGCTCTTGGACACACAACTTCTATTTCCCTTACATTTTCCCTGGGCTATTGTCACAAAACCTGATAGTCCACAATCTTTAAGGGTGATAACTGACATTAGACCATCAGGCCCTCTGGATTCCCATAGACTTCCATTCTTTCATTATTTTCCACTTTTCACTGACCAAGGATGCTCTGGACTCAATGCTGAAAGAATACTACTTTTTCACATGGGGTCACATTTAGTTAAAGACAATCAACAAAGAAATTGTATTTTGGTGGCTTCTGAACAGTTCAGATTGTTTCACAGCACTTTTTTCAGCTTTCCCTACCAATCTTCTGAAGAGCTTTCTGATTCCCTCAGGATAACCATGAAGCACAGGCAGATCTGTGCTCACACAGCTGCTAGTCATTAGAAATGGCTGTTTTCTGCTCCCACAAAGCAGGCAAATGGTCCCAGTCAGAATGAGAATGTGTAAGGTGTGCTTTTTAAGCATATTAAAGAACAAAACTGGGCTTAAGTCCTTGTAGACCTCAACACACAGAGCAAACAGATGAGAATTTAACTAAAGAATATGATATGTACTCAGAGAGATTTTCTTTCCCACGAGAGTTCAAGATCTAGGTTTTTTTTTCTTTTTTCTTTTTTTTTTTCCCAGCAATTCCAAAATGAGACATACATAAAAGAAGATGCTGGAAAAAAAATAAGCCAAATTCAAATTTTGGATATACGTTTAAAAAAATTGTTTTTTCTTCAGTACACATTAACGGCACCAAAAATAAAAATAAAAATTACAGTAAAAATAAACATGAGAGAAAATTCTTCATGAAATTATCTTCCAGCTTCACTTTGAGACATTAAGATATTAAGTGAATGCTCACTTTTCTATCTAATCTCAAAGATGTCTAGGCTTAGCTTCATACAGTCAAGAGATTCTACTATACCCTATTTCTAAACAGGAATTAATAGAGTTATAGAATTAATAGAGTTAATAGAGTAATAGAATTAAGATCCCCTTAAGAAATTCAAATATTTAAATACTTTAATTTAACATTATTAGAACTTACGTATATACTAACTAAACTTACAGTGACAACTTAATGGCACCCAGCTCTTCAAACCAATAGTTCAGATATGCTTTTGCACTGCAAGCAGGAGAACAGATGAACACAGAAACTCCAGTGACAAAAATTAGTACATTTCTGGCTCACTAAAAATTAGAAAGTGCCAGTTTTGATTCTAACACTACAGATGCATCCACTTCAGGAAGTTGAGTGTTCCCTCCAAGAGCAATGTGAATACAAGGACTATAAAGTCTTTAAGCAACCTGCATTTCCACGTGACAGAATTACACAGAAATAATGTTATGTCCTGATGATCTCAGATCAAAGTATATCTATTAAGGAGCTGAGGAGTGTAGAGATAAGGCTATTTAAGGAGATTAAAGCTATCTAAAGATTCTGTGTTTATTCAAATTCATGGAAATAATTTTCATCTTTTTGAAAACAGTCCTGTGCTGTCCCTGTTTATTTTTTAAGGATCTGACTCTCCTAAGTGTCTTTATCTTCAGATTTGCAAGAACAGTTATTAGGAAAAATGGTAAGATTTGTCCTTCATTTCTTAAAATACCTAGTTACTAATTTTCTATCATTTAGTTTTAAATACTGCACTGTAGCAACCAGTAAAAACAAAGTTTATTGTTTTATGAACCATTGCTGAAAAGGCTTTTTAGAAACATACAAGATGTGTACTTTGTTTGAAGATAACTTGCCATAAAATTCTGCCTAAGCAATAAATATCAATCTGCTAATTCCACCTGTACACATATAAATAGAATAAAGCAGATATGTAAACAGATGAAAGCAAATAGATCTTTAAATACCATGACTGTTGCATCGCGACGTTTCCACAAGTCGACTGTTTTGATCATAGCATGCCATGGCCTGGTAGCGATAGCCTTGTCCACATTCCTTAATGTCTCCTTGCACCTTCATTCCCAGCAATACTTCCACTTTACCCTCTGGTAAAATACAGTCTGACCAATTTCCCACAGGCTGAGCGCTGTATTTATCACATGGACAAAATTGATTCTCAATCAGAGGATATAACTGAGAATTTTTGCATTTATCTTTTTTTTTACTTTTTCCTGGAAAGAAGAAAAAAAAAATATTTTAGAAGGTTTGCATCAGTTTACATCTCCAAAAATTTTCATTTATCTATCCTTAAGACAAATCCTCCAAAAAAGATAAACCTCAGGCCAAAGTTTGCAAATTTAAGTGCTTTAAATTAAACATGCATTCCCAAAATTAGTTAGATTAACTCTTTTTCTTTAGTTTAATGTTTAATGTCTTTATGTTTAGATATAATGTAAAATGTTTAGTTTAATGTCTTTAGTTTAATGACTTTTGTTTCTTAAGTAATGAATGCCTGAATTTTATACATAGGTAACACTCCTTAAGATAAAGTCATATACTTGTGATTACTTTGAATAAATGTTCTTGGGGGGTACATTTTGAAAAAGTTAGTAATTAAGTGAATATATGATTTTTCCTCTATTACATAAGCAACGTGCAGTTCAATTAAAAAACAATTCTCTCTGGATAAAACTTTCTCAAGCTGAAGAAAGTTGCAAAAGGAAGTAACATACGGCTTTGGCACAGTAGTACTTTCCTTCAAAATGTGAAAACTCTTTCATTTCACTACCTGTTGCCATACATTTGTTAATGATCACTATTCCTATGACTGTAAAAAGCTCCTTCTGTGAACTCATATTTTTCTTCTAATCTGATTTTCCTTGTTCAACTCAGGGTACCCTTCCAGCCACCTCCTAGCCCCCATTAAATTTACTTTTAATCTTCTCTGTGGTAAAGTTTGGTCTATTTCCTTTCCACCTTATGAAGTAAATGTAAAAGTCTTTGCAGAACAGTTGTAAAGATTCCTGTTACTTAGATTATACTATAAATTGATATTCGGTAGTATTTTTCTTGCTTTTCAAAAGTACTGGAGAGAACTTTGCAGCACCTTTAATGATTATATTTACTTCTGCTTTTGTTTAAAATAAAAACAAGGTACTTCTAGAAAATTATTTCTTCTTCTTTTGACAACACAACTTTTTATTAAAAATACCCCTCTCTTTGAAACCACCATCTTCCCTTGGATAATTATGAATGCCCACCCAGTTAGCCTTTATGTCAGCTGTGTAGCACATTGCAATAGATGTAACACAACAGCACATTTCACTGCTTTAGCAAGTCTGAAGAGGTAACTTAACTCAGGCCAGGGAAGCACCTCATAGTATAGATAGTGTGGTAAGATAATTGATTATTTCTTACTTTGTTTTTAAAATTAAAAGTAAGAAAATATGTATCTGTTTTTCCCCCTTGTGCAGAAGCAAATCTGGCATAAAGTTCACTGGAGTTGCAAGACAGTCACAGTGAACCTTCTTGAAGATCATGAATTATTCACTGTTCACAGATCTTCTGATTTACAGCAGGATGAAGCAACTGATAGGGTTTTTATGCTATCATATTCTTTCTGAAACTGCTAATGGGCACCCCCCTTAGCTAGCTTTCCTTCTCCACAGACAACACAGACTAATTGGCAAATAGTGCTGTGACACAGGCCAAATCTTACACTTGAAGTTTCAGTTATAATTTGAAAACAGAACAGGATTTTTTTTTTCTCTTCATTTCATGCAGAAGTAAAAGAGCAGATCTAAAAAAAAAAAAAAAAAAAATTGAAGAAAAAGTGTTTTTCAAAGTGGCAGTATGTCTATCACATGGAGCAAGTAAAAGTTTCTGGAAAAGGATTCAACATCATTGGAAAAACTTTTTGTGCTGTTAAGCACAAGCTCAAGAAATTTCAAGGGACACCACTGCCTCAAACACAAAGTAACAGAGCATCATAACACAGAGCATCTGTAATAAAAAGAAAGATGACCTGAAAAAGAGTATTCTCAATAGTGGCCAAAATAAGGCAGAAAATTAAGCAGATTAATGTCTCTTGCAGTGAACTCAGCTACTGGATGAAGGCAACAGAGGAAGTGAGAACATAAAGAACTCTAAAGAAAAAATATTCAGCTAGGCGAAGGACTGGCTTAATCATAAATTAAACATTCAAGATTGCAGCTAAGAAGTCAAAAAGAGGTAAACTAAAGCTTAAGAATGAGAATTCGACTCTGTCAAGAGGCTAAAAAGCATTCAACTGCTGCAGCAATTCTATGGCAACAAACATCATTCAAGAGGGGAGTGTTGGTGTAGCCAAGAAAAGGAGAAAGACTACCTGATCTTGTTAAGGATAAATTATTGTTCTCTCACCAATCTGAAATATATGACAAAAAAGTAAAATCTGGGCTTTCACAATATTTTGTGAGAGAAGATCCAGAAAAATGTCAACAAATGTTTCACTTTTCCAATTACAGTTCTGCATGAAGAAACAAAACCCCAAAAAGCAGACCTAATACAAACTGGTGAAAATTCAATCTGGTTAGACAATGCTCTCAAGATATAGTTTGCTTATATAATTATGGGTGCTGAAGAATCAAAACAAATTGCAATCCTGCTCCCTAAACTCCTAGCTTACATAATACATGTAAATCAAGTGCAAATAACTAAAAAGGTCTATTGCCACTCTGTTTTTCATCATCAGTGTTTCTCCAGTGAGAAAACGCTAAGAGAGCTGGAACTGTTCAAGCCTAGGGAAGATAAAGCTAAGTGAGAATATTATCTATGTCTACAAATACCTGAATATTAGATGCAAAGAGGATTGAGTGAGATTCTTTTCAGTGATGCTCAGGGCTAGGACAAGATGCAATGGTTACAAACTGGAACACAGGATGGAACTTGACCATCAGGAAGAACTTCTGTACAGTGCAGGGGGTGGAGCACTGGTGCAGTTTACATAGAGAGGCTGTGGAATCACCATCCTTGGAGGGTGATACTCAGAAGTTGCCCGGATGTTGCCCTGGGCAGGCGATTCTAAATGGCCCTGCTTGAGCAGGAGGGCTGGACAAGGGACCTACAGAAGCCCCTTCCACCTACAACCATTCTGCAATTCTTTCAACCTTCCTGACCTCTTTGTGCAAAGAGGTAGGCTGCAGAATCAGAGTGCAGAATAAACAAGACATAAAAACTTGTTAAATAACAGACAATTATGCCTCTTTTGGTGTAAAGATAATGGAGGGCTGTCAAAAATGCAGGCCAAGAGGTTTTTATTTCTTTGGACTCTGGATCATGTTATCAGTTTATTTTTCACCTCCCTACAGATAATGCTGACTTACCTTTCAGAACAATAAATGGTCTGCTTTGTACTTCACTATCTGTACTCCATAAAGAAGAAATGCCTCCTTCCTGTGTTATCCTTACTTATCTCTAGCCACTTCCCTATGTTCAAGAGTTGTAAGGGAACCTCACAGCAATGCACGCTTCAATCAAAACAATTAAAATATGTATTATCTTCCTTGTTACTCTTACCAATAAGAGTACGTTTTCTTGTTCTAACTCCTCCACAGTCCCCATTGCAGGAAGAAAACTTTGACCAGTTTGTAAACTGACAATCATCTTGGCAGGGAATCTGACATGTCTGTGTTAAGGATGGTAAGGGGCCAGCGTACTTAAGGCACTCGCTGATGTCAGCCTGTCCTCCATCTTGTCTGCGACAAGTAATTGCTGGAAGCAAAAAAGGAATTGGATTTAGTTTGGCAATTTTTCACAAACATCTATAATTTACTAAGTCTACAGCATACTACCACAAAATCACATTCAAAGCCCAGAATAGCTACAGAACAAACAAACATTTGTAATCAATTATATCTTAAATGAATACATTTGATCTTTCTGAATGACTCTTTTGAGATTCTCTTTAAGTTACTATTTCTTTATCAATACATAGCAGGAAAATAAATCTAATTGACAACTGTAAATATTATGTTATCCATCTTATCACCATGTTATCCATATCTGTTATACTGATTTTCACAGTATCATTACATTATTCCTATAGAGAAAAGCTATAACTCTGACATTAAAACACTTCCAGTGCCATTTTCAGTAGCTGTGTAGAACATAAGAAACATAACTTTATCAAAAGTATACATTTTAGAAAGGAAAGACATAATACTTAGAAATACATTCTGGATAATACTTTGCCACTTGCAACAGTACTGCTGCCCAACATTCTTTGCCAATTTTTTTTGTTTTTGAAAGAAGGCTGAAAGACAAATCATATTTGCTATGGGTGAAGTAGCAATAAACAAGGATGTAACATTTCATGAAAGGACAACCACATCCTAAACAAAAGCTTCTGACAAGAAAAAAAAGACATTCTTAAAAAGCTTCAGGTGACACTAAAGGAAGTAGTAGAATACAAGGGTTTAAAAAGAATGGGCTGTCCCATCCACACAGTCTTTAACAATGTTCCGTTGTTGCTCCTCATGGATAAATTATTTGTTTGTTTGTTTGTTTGTTTTTAACATGGTTGCTTATCTATTATTCTAACCTAAGCCTATGTAAATCTTATATTATTTCCTAGCCCCAAACAACATAAAAGTTATTTTGCAGTAACAAGATTGAAAACTTCCAGCGGAATCATATTTATGCTTCTTCACATTTCACAGCACACAGGGTATGCAGTATCTCATAATGACTGTAAAAATAATTTGGATCACCAGTTGCTGCAGCAACATTGCATCCAAACACAATATATCATTCTCTAAGCATATGAAAGAATATCACGCTTTATTTTACACTCTGCTCAATAATTTAAACATAGTACTTCAATTGTACTGTCAGTAATTGCTTTACTGATATGTGAATTAAAAACGAATGTAAATTTTTGCATCCCAAGTATTATGGTATAATGATGTTCAACTGTTGGAGAAAAAATGGGTTTGAAAGCAAATTTTCAAAATAAAACTATAAATTATTTTTCCTTCCAAAAAAAAAAAAAAAAAATAGAAAGAAAGAATACCTGAAGAAGCAGGGTTATTTTTGTTTGTTTGTTTGTTTGCTTTTTGTTTGTTTGTTTTTTAAGACTGTTGTAAGGTAAGTTCAAAGGTTTTGTGACATGTACAAGCCTCCCTGCCCTTTTATTTCATGATAAAACAGTTTTTTTTCTATTGACAGTTTTGAACTAAATTTTTACTTCATGATGACTGTAGTAAGCTGAACATGATGATGCAAATGGTCTCTTCCAAATCCATGTGCCTACTAAAATATCCAGAGGTCCCGAGTGAATTGCTTTTGCCACACTACTGTGCTAAAACACTGAAAGGGAGGGAGGTTTGTTTTTCAGGAGACACTAAGCAAACTATTTCCCTGATCCCTGACTGCCCTTTGGTTCAGCACTGCTAGTACTGTTTGCTATAGGTTCAGTATGGCATTAAGTTGTGCTTACTGGGGGATCGACCAGCTGTACATTGTCTAATACAATTAATCTGTCAAATCCTATTATTATTGGTGGATTTATACAAAGAAACCTTCTCCTTTTTCTTATTTTTTTCCCCAGATGTAATGATTCAAAGAGAAAAAGTAAGTATCTAAAAACTGAAAATCCATACAACTATTTTAATGATGTGCGAACAGTACACACTGTAGGATTTCTACAGTCATACAAATATTATGGAAAACCACAGGTCAAACGAGCATCTGCTAATGCAGGCCTGGACTATGGTTTTGGATTCTTGTGAGATAATATGCAGCAGATATCCCAAGGTAAAAACAGAGTTCAGACAAGTTCTACTATGTGGAAATTCACAGAGGTCAAACCTAAATCCTGTCTTATGTTTATCCTTGGCATGCGTGCACATCAGCAAAACTAATTGCACTAACTTCACTTCATTCTCTGAGAGACATAGGCCACCATTTTTAGCAATGAAAACCATACTTACCAAAGGACTAAAATATAGTTCACTGATTAATTCAATAACTTTTAATAATCAACCTCAAAAGTTTAATAGCCATTTTAGATACTGCCTCTCCATCTAATTCTTTGATTGGCCACAAACACTGTTAATTGAAGAACGTACTCCCGTACAAGCTGAAGTGAGTATTTCTAAAGCCAATATTCATTCTTGATTATTAAACATTACCCTGGGGTATGTATTCAGTCTGCTATAAATTTTCTTCAGAAACATATTAGTGCATCTAATTTACATCAAGCAGACCCAGATGAGAAGTTCTGCTGGAGAAAAACTCCAAGTTGGGTTTTTTTTTTCAGATCAACTGTCAGTTGTACTGTACCAAAGAAGCAAAACTCTTCATTCTCGAGACCTAAATATTTCACCTTAATAACAACACAAATTAAAGGACAGCTTGGCATTCCAAATCAATTCCTGAATCTTAATTTTCAGAGAGCCTGTCCATAACTATTCATATTACTTCTATTTGACAGGACCTGGATACATTTTACTGCTGTTATTCTACAGATTTAGGTATCCACTTGAAAGGTTTATCGTGACAGTTAGAAGAGTGGATATTTTTCCATTATTTAAAGTAGGGATTTTGACAACTGTATACATACCATTAATATATTATTTTGGCCAGACATCAGTAATGCACTTATTTTTAATGTAGACGTTAAGAGTACAATCTACTTTTTCAACACACAGGCTAATTTGGGCAAACCCCGACCCTGCATCTTTGAACAAATGCACGGTTCTTTAATTATATTGAGTAAATGTCACTGAGATCAATGGTTAACTTACTATACAGGGCAATATCTTCAACTTCTATAAAGCTATGCAGTGTCAAACTAATTATTTGGCCTATACAACCATGCCACATTTATTACAGACATTAGCAGTAAGTGGAAAGAGCGTGGCTCTTCTATTACTGAATTAAGTGCAGGTAATTGTTAAGTGAAAGCATAAAGCAGAAGTTTGGCTAATAGAAAAATCAAATTTAACAAGGAAACTATTCACTTAGGAAATAGTTTTGGCATTTAACAATTATAATCTCCCAGAAGAAATGTGTGCAATAAACAGCAGTTTAAATTTTCTAGATATTTTAATATAATTAAAATTTCATCTGATAGCGCTGTTTCCAGTAAGCCAAGGGGGATGACAGGCTAATACATTGGTTGGTGACATAATCAAACACTAAGATTGTATTTGAACAAGTCTTCCTATGAGTGGATATATACAAGAATCTTTCCAGCATCGTTACTATCATCAAGATTTCACCGAAGTATGAGATTTATTGACCTCAAACAGACCTAGAAATTACATTGCTTTATAAATGAAAGTGCTCTAATATCATCTGCCTTACATTATACTTGCACTACTATTTTTTAATTTGTTAAATATTTGGTAGTAAAATCATTGTTTCATTTCTAGAAAAACAAAAAATTATTCCAGTAAATACCAACTTTTCTTATACCTGCTATCAACGTTGCCTAGGCTATGACTTCATCAATGTTTGTTTCTATTCCTGCAGGATATGTCAGACTAGACACTGCATGATGAAATATTTCTATCATGACGTATGGTAAGAAGGAGTATGTGCCAATAATATTGGGAAAATACAAACCCAAGAGTACTTCATGTGACAAAGAGTAACAATGTGTTACTGCTGAATCTTTTCAGGAGATTGTCTGGAGATCTTGGGTCTTGTTTTGGCAATAAACCATTAATTTCTCACAGCAATAATAGTTTTGAGCACTACTGTCCAAATTCTCCTCTATGAAAACTGAAGCTGCCTGTTGTTACCTGCAGTGACTTTTCAGTCATATGAACTAGACAATAGGGCACTGTTATCTGATAAATATCACTGAAGTAAATATAATAGTTTGTAGCTCCATGAAAGAGCAGCAGTCCTTTGTCATTTTGTCTCTTTTATTGCGCTTTTGATGAGGGTACAAAATAGCCACAAGAGCAAATGCCCCCTCCAAGTAAGCAATGCCCAGAGAGGGAGGCTGCTGTTGCTGCTTATCTACAATGAGAGGAAAATGCTTTTGACCACCGATTCTACCTCTGAGCCTCCTCATGGCTCAAACAAGCCTGCAAGTCGACTTATCTACTCGCAGCAATCCTGGGAAATTTCCTCCAGTTCCCCCCACTCCACAGTCTTTCAAATAACTATTTACATGCTATGAATGAAGAATGGTAAGAGCTCCGGATCAGACCTTTAATAATGGCCAATTCCCAGTGACATCAAGTACAGCCATTCAGAGATATTTTGTCTGACAGCAAGCTTACAAAAGCTTCTGCTTAAATTTTATAAATAACCTTCTTCTTGCTATTAGAGAATCTGCTGACAGATTTCACAATTTTCATCCTATTTCTCCTACAAAATTCTGAGGAAGATTTATGGTGGCAAGGACTGCAGGCTACATATCCTTTTGCAAATCTCTTTTCGGTCACTGGGGTAGCCCTTCCCTGTGCATCCATCCATATACATCATGATGCGATTAGGCTATTGCAGTTTGGGCATAAGAGCTGTATCTGCTATGTGTCCTCTTCACTAGCACTGGAATGTGATCCAACAAGCCCTGCTTAAATCTGTAAAGGCTACTGGCAAAACAGTCCTTTTTAGCAAGCAAGTTCTTTAGACTTTCCTATACAGTTCAAAAGGGATTTGAGCTATATTTCTAAGTTCCTTCAGAATTTACTGGAGCTGAGGTTTGCCAACATACTAAGATACAAATATAGAATAACATAAAACTGCTTAAGTTGTTCATAATTTCAAACTTTATATATGCTAATCAAGCTCATTGAATAGACCTCTGCTTTGAAGTTATCTATGTGCTAATAAATGTCAGCCATAAGAATTACAAAGCAGTCTCCTTAGCACATCCTAGCTGAGCAGGTTTCTCCTCTGTTCCACAGTAAGTTTTATAGCCTGTATCACCATAAAATACTAGAAGCCTGACTTCATAAAGCATTTGTTCTAATGTTCCAGATTTTGTATTTTTTTATCTGCTAACATGCCGTGTCCCTCCTTCTATGTTTCAGATAGCTCATCAAGACATCTGATTAGCTTACTATTGTTAAATGAGAAACAGCACATGATAATAAACATAACATAAATGCTGCTGCAGTAAAATATGGCTTTTCTTGTGCTCATCAGTAGGGAAGAGGAACTCTCAGGCCCATTGCTGATGCCTTCTTATCACTCACTCATGAGTGTTTTGAACAAGAGTAAGTTGAAGTCTTAAGTTACTACGATTATGAAATACGTTCTTGCTCTACTTATCCACTAATAAAAGACATTTTACCAGTGATATGACTGCAAATCTCCATTCATCATAAAAAAACACAATTGCATTGCCTATCCACCTTGTTCAAGTAGGTTCATGACTATAACAGTGAATATGTTTCTCAGGTGTTAAGTGCTATGTTACTATGCTTATGTCTAGAAATAGTTTCCCATAATTTGCATGAACATTTCTAAATGGAATTTATTTAATTAAAGAAAATAACCAAATCCTTTTCTTCTCTTTCCTCTGCATTGACCCAGCTTCTAATTTTGTGACTTTTTCATTTAAACTGACATGTAACAAAACCTTCATTATACAAGACAGCTAGAAACAGAGCTGTCTTTAACAATGAATCACAAATCTAAATTTTATGATTTGATCAAGTATCTCTTCTGCCAAGCAAGACCAATGTGACAAAAAGGTTGAAGAATGGAAATGTGAATAGCAAAGCTGTGATATAAAGCAAGGCATGCATATTCTATAGCTTTATTCAGACTTAAGTTTAGACACTTAAGCAGTTGTTTTTAATGATTTCTAACTTTTAATTTTTCTTCAGATGTAATTTTCTTTCTAACTAAAATATGAACAGTACAGTATTTTGTTGAAAATAAAGTACTAATGAAAGCATATATACCTTCCTATTATTTTCTTATTTAACACATTTGTTGTTCCCATACATGTTGCAGCATTCCTGTGTAGACAATCAAATCAGAAACAGGATAGACAAAATGGCACCCATTGACATTCATCAATGCTCGTTGAACAATTCTGGAGATCAAACAGTGGATGTGAGCAAAGTGCAGTGGTGAGTGGTGTATTTCAGCAGTGGTGACAGCAATGTAAAAGACAAGCCAGGTTCCAGAAAGCCATGCATAGCTGTCATGTCACAAAATGAAGAACATCTTCACCAGTTCACCTGCATGAATCATTCAATAGTGGTGCTTATTTTGAAAAATAACGTTTTGTAGCTGACAGTTTCCTTTAACAAATAGTGTTATTGAGCTCTTTGTATCTGTTGGAATTTCCATGGGAAGAAATGGGAGGCATTACTTTTGGAGCAATCTACTTACTAGAAAGGAATGTGTGATTTTTACATTCAGAAGCATCAGAAATTTCAGAGCTTTCTTTTTCAATTAAAAAAGAAACCACTAAAAATTCACACTTGGCTATTTTCATGGCAGAAATTAGTAAGAGGGAGGAGGATGTATATTAATAACCAGTGTTAGAGAAAATCTATATAAAACTGCTCAAACATAGTATCTATGTTCAAAAAAGCAAATTTTCTGAAGTGCAAACTAAATACATCAATATTATAGAGAACTGCAGAAGTATATTTTCCAAAGTTAATGTCACTTTTGTGCAAAACATCAGCTTTTACTTCCAAGTCATATTCATTGTAAAGCCACTGAATAAATCAGGATATGTCTTACTTATCTCAACCTAAATAAAAACTGTACTAGTTTTATTTAGCCTTTATAGAATATCAATTTAGACTTCAGCATATTGGTTGGTACTGAGATACATAAAACACAAATGTTTTCTAGATTTAACATTTATAATAATTTTATCATTTATATCAGTGGGAAAAATTCTGGGCCAAAATAGACTGTGGCTTTAATGCTTGTAAATTTAACTACCACAACACTCCAGAAGATATTTAGATACTTGGACTGGGATACAAAGAATCATCAATAAATGAACTCACCTTCCTTCATAAATTTTATAATAACTTTTATACACTTCATAGACTTAAAATAAAAATAATCATTAAAAAAAAAAAAGAAAGAAAGAAAGAAAAGAAAAATATTTCCTCCTAACCTCAGGAACAACTACAGAATTCTATGAAAGACGACAACCTCCTTCAGGCTTAGCTGCTCCCAGGGTTCTTATTTAAGGATTGCTCATCCTACACTCCACCCCATAGTACTAGAGAGTTATCCCATTATATCTCCTTGTACGAAAAAGACACCTGCTTCAATGTGTTATACTTTGTAAGATCAAATTCTAGCAACTATATGAAGTACCAGAGGGAAATACAGCCAATCTGTTTCAACAGCTTTAAAAACTACGTGCCCATTAATTCCAAAATATGTACTGTTCAGTATTTGTGTACTGTACACAAATGAATTGTAGCATAAAAACAAACAAGCAAATAAACAACAAAAACTCAACAACCACCAACTAAACAATATCAAGAAAAAAACCCAACTTGAAACTCAAGGCACGTAAGAATAATAGAATACAATTAGCTGCCCTTCATTACTAACAAGTATGAGTCCAAGTGGTCAGATTTAGGCATTACAGCACAACTATACACTGTCAGAGCAGCCCTCACAGACTACATACATTAGTTACAGAACTCTGAAAGAATTACCACAGTCAGAAGACTTTCATCTTGGCAATATAGGCAAAACATTCAGGTTTTGTTTTGTGGTAAGCTGTAAATTGATCTCCAATAACACCTTCTGAGTAATCAATAGAAGTTACTAGCTTAAGATTCACTCTCTGACTTTTTTACTATACCACAACTTCCTTCAATACTTCAAGGAAATTAATGACCATTATATTTTAGTTCTGCAGTTAACAACGTCCTTGATCAGGAATTCTACAATCTGCTGAGCCAATGTTGTTTTAACAGGTAGAAGTTTGCACTCAGCAAAGGCAAAAGAAAAATCATTCCTGAAATTCAGGGTTGACTAGTAGTTCAAAGCAATTTAATTACTGTAACACAGTAAGTGGGAACTGTAATTACTTTCAAACTGAGTTTATTTAATACACCTAAAAAAATCTCCTTACTATAAAGAGTCACACATATACAATTCTGATAAATCCACATTTTCTTTTATGAAGATGGGTGACCATAAAGCTGGATTTGGCTGTTAAAATTATTTTGAATTAAATGCAAATGGTAGAAAAAATGACAGGGTCACTGGATTGAAAGGATCAGTAGATTTGAAATCCAACTGGCAGCTGTTCAAGAGAGCTACACATTAGTGGTTAATTCCAGGGCCAATTCTGTTTAACATCTTTAACAATCTACACAGAAAGCACTCTCAGCAAATTTGAGGACAACGGCTTGAGAGAAGCAGTCAGCAGCTAAAGAAGAGTCAGGCTACTGTTCAGAAGACTTTGACCAACTTGGGATGGCAGAAACCTCATGAACTTTAATGGTGTTACGTCCTACACCTCCTGTGCTCTCACTGCCCTCAACAGCTACCATCTTTATACTCGATTGGAAGGTATAAAAAAGAGAGATTCAGACTCTTCTGAGGGGTATAAAATGAAAGAATAAGGAACCACAGACACGAATTTTGGAAGGGGAAATTTCAGATTAGATTTTAGGAAAAACAGCCCATAAGCAAACAAGAAATGTAGCCAGAAGTACCTAGAGAAATTGTGTGATCTCCATCTTTAGAGATACTCAAAACTCAGTGGGACATGACTCCTCGTAATCTGGTCCAGCCAGCGTGAGATCTAACTTTAAAACTGACCCTGCTCTGAGGGTTCCAAAATTCTAGTCTTCCAGTCCAAAATTACTGTAGGGTTCTCCCATCCCTCCAATCTTTGAAAAACACTTGCGAGAAACAAAAGTCTTACATTTGGTCTTATGGATATACTCATAAACATGTCTTCACAACATCATTACCTGAAAAATGTCCCATTTTCACAGGTGAACTTGCACAATCTTTTTCATAAAAAGAATAATTTAAAATGAACTCTTTAAATTCTTATTTAGAAAATACTTTCTACAAACACTCCTGTAAAACTTGTTTTGGGTAAATATGTTGAAATAAATTTAAGAAATAATAGCATGAATTATTCATTGGCATAGTATTAGTATTTAAAAATAAACTAGATTTGATACTTTATGAATAAAGCATTTGCCAAATGCCAGTTAGGATGCACCCTACTATATCAGCATTATATCATGCACCCTACTATATCATCAGTATTTTCCTCTGCTCATCCTCAGAAATTTAATTATTGTTAATCTACAATGACTGAACTTTATGGCATTTTCCACACCAGTAAAGCTGCAGACTTCTGAGGAATAAATGACAGGTTCTAACCTCTTGCTTGCAACCCAGGTCCACAAGTCTCATGTGCTCCTGGACTGTCTTGGCGCACATACCATGGTACTAGCTGGCATCTGCGCCACTTGTGGGTCTTCCACCTGAAATAAATGGAAATATAGAAAAGGAAATATAGAGAAAAAAATAGTTTAGAAGAAGAAGAAAAGTTTAGTATGAGGTCATGTCATTAAATTACCTCATCTACCACTTACAAGCAACTTTACTTCTAATTATCAAATAATTGTGAACCAGCCCAGGTAAAATTTGGTACTGAAAATACTAAACATATGGGGAACAGACAGTATTTTAAAAGATATTACTCTGACTCTGGCACTGACAAGTAAAAGGTTTCAAATTCACTTCTCTGATGTCTGGAATCCTCACTATGGTGGCTTCCCATTGTTGTTTCACACATTTTCATATCTCTTAGTTACATACAGTATTGCCTCCCAACGAATTTGCAAAGACAATTTTTACCAGAGGATGAAAGCAACGTATTTCTTTAATCTCAATCTGTTAGGGCTAAAATAAAATTAAATTCTATTTGTGCCTCTGCAACAAGTTCTTTCACTGGAATTAGCAAAGACTCTTCTCTATCTACTGGAGAAACCAAACACTGGCTACTTATTTAAACATACAAATTAAGGCATAAAAAATCCTCATCTTTACTATTTTGTCAAGTGCATCTAGGCTTTCCCATGCTATTCATACAGACACTACAAAACTGCTCCAAAAGTTTTGTCAAGAAATTATGAATCACCAGCTTTCTCTGGTGAATATTAAGTCAACAAGAAGAATTGAGCATGTTAGGGGATGTATCAATAGACAGATAATCACAGGTTTAATGGGGATGGAAAATGAAAAATATGGTCCTGCTGCATGGCAGTACAACTCAGTTCTCCTGAACAGAGGCTGCATTTCACTAGTTCAGACAGTTTAAAAAGGAAGTTTTTTTTTTTTATCATTAGAATTTCAAAATAATTGCCAGGAAAGGTTTATCTTGAAATGTAATTCTCATTAGTTGCAATGTTTTTGCAAATGAACTGAATATATATATATATATATATTATATATATCATTTTCTAAGAAAAGGAAACAAATAACTAGTGGGCCCCATATTCTGTGGGACCAATTGGGTCTATGTATCCCTTTAAAAACCTTGATTTAACGATGCATCCTATTTTTCATAAGAAGTGGAATTCAACAAATTTTCAAAGTGGAATTCAACAATAGAGGCTGAGAAATCGTGCATAAGCTATATTATGTTGAATAACACCACCTGTAGTTATAGCAGATGGGAGAAGCTTCACATTCCTTTTCCTCAAATAAAGTGTCCGGGCACTCACGACCACCATTAGCAGGGAGCTGGATAATGACTCGGTGACGGGATTGTTTCTTTACTATGACATCTCCTGAAAAGAACCACAGAGATTAATTTTCCTGCTATTATACAAGAATGGCAATAATTAGGGAAAAATAGATTTTAACGTAACAGGTGTAGAGTCAGTCACTACATTAGTGACCTGCCAGTTTCTTCGTAAGCAGAAAATTATCCTAATAGATAAAAAACACTTTAATCTCAGCTAAAGACCAAGAAGCAGAGCTAAAAAGAAAGAAACAACAGTAATAATGTACAAATGAATATATAGCTGTACACACTGTTTAAGAGAACAAAACTAACCAGCTAAGTTTGCTAGTGCGCTTCAGTTTCAAAGCACAAATTTGCTTTAACTACTGTCATGCAAAACTAGAAACAGAAATTTAAAAAGATAAATTATTGTATTTTGTTATTTATTCATTTACTAACTAATTCAATCAGAAAATCTAACTGTCTTTTCTTAATCTCAATAGTCAGAAATATAACAAATTTAATTTACATTCCTGATTCTCCCTGTGCTGGGCTTTAGTTCTTATGCTCTTGTTTTCCAACTGAGACTAGCATTACCCTAGCTACAGATACAAAAAATGTTTCAAAGGAGCACACACTACATATAAATGTGAAGTTTTATTTTCCCATTTTATAATAAATTTACAGTTTAGAGTTTTTAATTGTTATAATAATTCATTATTAATGATAAACAGCAAATGATCCTTGTAGGAATTTTGATTTAAATCAGCTTCAGATATCAATGCTTCAGGCAGAATACGAAGGGAAACCCCTCAAATGTATATAAATTTTATAGTGATATGTAACGTGCAGATACTACTATGTAAAAATATTGGGTTTTCTTTTTTTCTTTTCCTCTTTTTATTTATTTATTTTTTTTCTCAGAGAGCTGTAGTGCAGACATTTGGCTGACTGGGTTGATACCAGCTTTGCCGAGTTACTACAGCAGCTGCAGTTTGAACATAGAAGCGTACTGAACCACAGCCAAGCAATCATAATTAGGAGCAAGCGGTAGGAGAACCCCAGCAGTGGTTCTCCATCACTTGGCTGCTTTTCAGCATAGAGGAAAGTCTCCGGTCCTGAGTCAGCCAGCTCCAGGAGAAGCCGGGGGCTGGCACATGGACAAGACAGACATGCAGCCCATAGCTGCTGACTGGAGTGCTGACACAAATGAGTAAAGCCCATGAAATAAAAATTGTGTAGTAGTATGAAAATACTGTTTGACTCATGGAGTAGACAAAATGCCCATGTTGGTTAAAAAATGCACTACTTCACAGCAGAATACATTAAGTTTGTAGTAAATGTTCATGAAGATATACTCATTCCATAATGAATTTTCTTATAATCCACAGGAATGAGAACAGGACAACACTTGTCCAGGATGATCAGCTCCAACAAAAACATTTTAGAAGGAACAATTAATCCATTGGTATTGCTGTGAAAGAACAAAGTATTTAATAATGAACAAATATTTCATAGATTCAGATTAAATATTATTAATTATCTGTTCTTTTTCAAAGGGAATAAATTTAATCTTTGTAACATTCCATTTCTCAGAATGGAATTACTGTGAAAACGACTTATGCTTCTGTCTTTCATAAAACATAAAGAACTGACTGCAATACTTGAAATATGTATATTTGATGTAACAACATTCTGATAATGTGGTAGCTGTGAGTAATCATCACATCACACAGGGATTAGCACCCCATGGAACAAGGGTTATTACAGACCTTGTCTGTAATGGTACATATTAGTAAAATAACTCCTCTTTAGCTTGTAAGAGAAAAAGAGATAAGGCAGAACAATGTGGGCAATATAAAGCCAGTTATCACTTTGTATACAATTACAGTGTAATAAAAATTCAAGTGAGACCTCCACTGTTGTCAAGGGCTTTGTCAAGTGTATTAAAATGGTATTACAGTGTATGTTTGAATCAGAACACTAACATCAACGAAAAATTAGCTTAATTTTTTACATTTTTCTTCATTTTTTCTCTGGGGGTAAAGACAGGCAAAAGTCATAGAATTTTGCCAAAATTATATACATATGAATCTTGGGATATACAGTTTCAGGTTTTCTGATGAACAAGCAGCATATGTAATGTCAAAGACAAAATCCAAGTGTTTTATAATACATTCAAATACATTCAAATATAATCCTGCAGTTATAGAAGTATCTCTGTTGGCGATATACAGAAAGATAGGTGTTTACTGTGTGACTAGTTATCAGGTGAAAATGTAAAAGAGAGTTTAGTAACATAAAAATAAATAGAAAATAGAAGACATCCTTGAACGGGTTTTTCAGATAGGAGCCTGTAACTAGAAGTTATAAAGAGCTTTAGAAGCTACTGAAAAACAGTTCTATACTCTTTCATTAACAGAAACACTACTTTTTTTCCTGCAGCTACAGCTACAGCTCTGTCAGTTGTATTTTCTGTCAGGAGGAGGCCTGTATAAGTATTCTGCCAAAACCTATTGCTAGTCTGACTACTTAAAATCTGTCCACTAGGACACAATGGATAAAGTTACCTTCCTGACACGAAGAAGGACACAATGTCCAGTCGCTGAATGGAGTCACAATACAGTCCTTCCTACAGGGAAGCAGACAAGGCCTCACTGTTTCTGGTCGGAGGTTCTCAGGGCATCTGAAAAAAAAAAAAAAAAAAAGGATATATAATCAAATAAATGATAATTCTGCAGTGAAGTGGTGAATCACAAAAGATACTTGGATGCCTGCAGGCACACAAGGGGAGAGCTACTTGCCCAGAACTCACCAGGACAGAGCTCAGAAACAAAACCTGTTAGAAATTAAATAGATCTGGTGGAAGCAAGTCAAAACTGGTCCATTCTACACCTGGAGACTGAACTAAACAAAAACCCTCAACAATATGGCTCCTCCCTCATTATTACAGACTTTTGCATTTTGAGTGTTATTTTCAAACTTCTAAATTATTGTAAGGAAAAGCCATCTTGCTTAGCTTAGCAAAATATATATCTAGCTCTTCATAAATTTACTAAAATTCTGGCAGGAGACATATCTGACATAAATACAATTGTAAGCTCACATTTAGGTATAAGCTGGCCATGATCTTATGACAGGAGCTAGAAAGGGTTTGAAACAGGTCTGATCAATGAGACTGTGAAAGACTATCAGAAGTAACAGGAAAACCTTGCTTGTTTTAAGAAGAGGCTTGATCAGGATATAAAAGGTATTAAACTGCCACATACAGGGATCATTAACCCAGGTCAATTCCTGGGTTTGGTGTTCCCATTCTTTCATTATAAGGAATCAATGCTCTACACTGTGTTATGTCTTCAGAAAGATGCAATAGCTTTTGCACAAGTATTGCATATCTTTAAAATAATTTCAAAATGGGTACTGTCCTAAAAGCGCACAGCATGAACTGTCAGAAGATTGCATGAAGATGTACAAAAAACATCACTTCAACATTTTGAAGCTTTTGGCTCATTAGAAAAAACACATTACTATGATTCTCCTCTTGTTGGCTGCCAGGCATTTTGGACCAGAGAGATACGACACTAATTTTGTATTGGATTGGATCAACTCAGAATGGTTAGCTAGCATGAGGCATCTTTTCTGCCAGGCTGGAGGGAAAACTGGCAAGTCTAATGAAAAACTGGGAACAAAATGTGGCTTCTGTTGCCAGTATAGAATTACACCTGTGTCAGTAGGGGAAGAAGAATAGGGGAAGAGAGAAGAAAATGGTTGTTGCAGCTTCACAGGAAAACGTTTTTTGGCAACAACATCTGCTAGTTCATTGTCTGTCCCTGAGCAACTCATGTTCCATTCTCAAAATATGATGATTTACTGCAAACCAGCACCAACTTCTTGGAGGTAATAAGTCTCTCTTATAATGACATCTTCATCCTTTCTTCCTTCGCTCCTAAAATTCCAGTGTGAAGGATCATCACCTCTTCATAAACTCTGCCTTTTTAAGTTAAATTTTGCCTTTTTGCTTGCATGAAATTCATAAAACTAGATGATGGATATGTGGGCGTGTTATATATAATCAAAACGATCTGTCAGCAATCACATGCAGTGACTACATTTTCAGAATTTTTGTGTAGAGTCGAAATTCAAAATGATTCTCAAGAGGCTTACTAATAGCTTTTTGCTTAAGGAACAACAGAAATTATAAGCATACAGAAAATTTTGCATTATATACATTCACTGTTTCACTTACAACTTCATCTTTCAAAAAAAAAAAAAAGTAATTTCTCTTCAGATCCTTGGGCAAGGCAATTAGTTCAATTAGAACATCATTTCTATCTTTTATATTGTTTGTATTTACTATATGTGGCTTACAGCAATGTATTGATTTTTCTGGCATCCCTTACTCAAGGTCAAATTAAACAGAATAGATACAAGCTGAAGTCCGTAACTTGTGAGGTAGATAAGGCCAATAATATTGATTCTATCATACCATAGTAATCATTTTTATTAAGGGGAGTTTAAAGCAAGGTTCCTATTTACATTTTCACATAAAATGCCTGGTTCTTTAAAAATGATTTAGTGATTTTAATGTGACAATCTGAAGGATAGACCAAGATTTTTTTTCTCATTTCACTTGATTCATTTATGAAATAAAACAGTCCTCCTTGCAAAAATGTAAGGTCAGGCTAAAGGCAGAGATGATAATATTTAGAAAGGAAGATAAATCATTAAAGGTTTTTTTAAATAAAAGATATAATGGTATTATGACTGAATAGAACACAACTTAATGCAGGTATATAACAATTTAGGTTATTGAATGGACCGGTATCATTTCCCATATTTCTATTTAAAGTAGATTAGGAATAAGTCCATTTCTGAATAACACAAGGAATGGCTAGCACTGTGCAAATATTGTGTGTGAGAACAGCTGCTTCAGGAACTTTCTAAAAGACCTCTGCTCTCAGCTCTTCCAGCTTTAAATCTCTCCTGAGTAGGATCTATTTACAGATTGACAAACTGCATGGAGATATCATCAAATGTATTTAACTAGCAGCTAATCTGTACTTAACCCTGGTCATAAATAATGCTGAGAAATTAAACCACTGGGCTAAAGCAATCTCTAAGAAAAAAAATTATACTGGGAAAAAATCTGAAAGGAAAGCTGTCAAGCTAATGTTGTGTCAGAGCGTTACTGTGCTTGACCTCAGTTTGATTCTGAGAATGTGCTATTCAGTAGGTTACACTGTAATTAGAACCCCCAAAAATGCTTATGCAGTGAACTATCCTAATCTGTATAGCACATTGCTTGTTTTGAACTACCTGAACTATCTCAGAAATTGTGCTATACTGCCTATACACCACACACATGCCTCAGGACTTTCATCCTGACTCAGCCTGATGATGGTAAGCAGTCAACTGGGTTATGCAGTCAGATGTCAACATAGTCACTACTCTAAATATCACCCATAAAAATCAATAGTGTGAAAAGTACTTCACAGACCTTTAATAGCTTTAGCTTTGTATTTTTAAAATATGAATTGTTCCTTTGTAAGAGCACAAAGATTGAGAGGGCCATTTGTCTTCACATGCATTAAATGCACACATCTAGACCAGCAAAATCCAAATTAAAGTATGAAAGGATAATTTTTTAAGATCTTTACTTTTTTGGGCCTACTTGTCCCACGTTGACCCTCACACAGATGACTTTTCTTGTCTGCATCCCCACAGAACAGGTGGCCTCCCCGTTCCAGCTGGCAGAGGAGTTGAAAGCAGACACAGATGCATCCTCTATGCACTGTCCCCATGGGCCTGTCTGCCAATGATACACAGTGCAAGAGTGTTCGTTACAGCTGCGTGTTTCCTGTAGTGCACTACTATTTGGACACTGTACTCCTCCTGGAACAATAAAACAGGGCATAAGTTCATGTAATGAAAAAAAAAAAGTGATTTATTAAAACAAACAAATAAACAAAAACTTATGAAATTTTATTTCAGTCACATGAATTAAGTGTTGTTCTTTCTTCCTCATCTTCATATGCCCAATATTCATTCTGGCAAACTTAAGTTTGTAGACTACACAGAACAAACATACATGGACAGTAAACATAAATTCATATTATGAGGATGATAAAATAATCGTAAATAATATGACACACTATTTTACCTAATATCTTTGGGTTAATCTACAGCATTTTTATTTTGTGGTTCCCTAAAAGGTTGTAAGAGATAACCCAAGAAGACTCTAGGCAGAAGAAATGGTTAAATGTGCTAGTTTTGCATGTCTAGAGACCACTGTTTATGTCTAATTCATGGATCAATTAAAAAGATTTTTGGAGCTCTTGTCCTAGTTCCCAGTGGATATTCATCCATGTTACGTAATTACCAAAGAGGATGGCACAGCTGGCAATTTCAGGTCCAGACTGAAATAACAAAGGCTATTGCAGGTTAAGATTAAAATGCATTCATGTGTTCATAATTGTGAAGAAAAGCTCAGATAATGCTATCTTTGTTGTACATGTACAAAAACACATTTCAGATGTGTTCAATTTCTTACATTCAAACACTTGAAAGCTAATTTAGCCTCCCAATCCTGCATAAACCAAGAAGAGGTCTTTCTTACCAGACTTGATCATAGAATACTAGATATCTAGCACTGTGAGTACAAATCATGTTTGCTCAATCTCTGGTGCTACTCGACACACAGAATCTAGGTTTAAGAATTTACTTAAATATTCACGAAGCTTTTTATAAACTCCTGTGGATGAAATATACATTAATTTCCTATGAGGAGAAAAACACATGCTTACACCAAGCACACGTCAGGAAGCACATCAGCTTTTCTGTTCTACCACTGAAATTTAGGTTGCCCTACATACATGCAAGAGAGAAGGGGTTTTAAGCACTTATTATTGGGAGTGATTAAACAAACAAATACATATAATACAAGAAACAATGTCTATTTCAAGTACTCTAGCACCAGTAACTGTCTGAAGAGGCGAAAATGCTTTATACTCTATGCTACTTTTGTGAAACTTTTAGTTTTGCAGCAAACATGAGCAAAAGGATTATCTAATGAGACCACAGGATAAAATTCAAATTCTCAATTTTTTTTTTCCATGGGGATATTTTAAATTTCTGAATTTAAGCTGAAAAACAGTAATGCAACCAAGAAACTGTAAATATCACATTATTTGAGAAGTGATGAAAAAGACTATTTATTAATAAGTTTTGTGAAAGGGGATTAGAAACACATTACAATTTGTGAATGTGATTAAAAATGACTAAAATTAAGTTGTTTTTGGCTCAAAATGGATGTTACTCAAGTCAATCACAATTGCTTTAAATATATTTTATTATGCATAAAACCAAGAAAAAACCCTATTATTTAAATTTGGCCAAAAAAGGGAAATAAAAAAAGAAATGGTAAAACAAAATTATCATTATGTAGAAAGTTCCAAAAAGTCATTGAAATAGCTTGCTTCAGGAAATAAAAATCCTTCCAATTATCACCAGCAGACAGGAATACAAACAAGGAAATTAGGAAATGGAGTGTATTTTGAGAAAAACAAAAAAGATAGTACTGTCCCAAAGTATTTTGCATAGGAGAGAAGACTGATCCACAGAAAAAGGATACTAAACATGTTTCTGTAGTACAAGGAGTAAAGAAACAGGAATATAGAAGGGATTTTTTTTAAGTTGCTAAAGTAATTACTGACATCTGATGTTACCTCAGAAGAAACATACGAGAAACTCATAAATTCAAGAAAAATCATAAACTAAATGTTTATGGGTGGGCAAGAAGTGTTACTTCAGCAATAGATTCCATAATCACCAGTTCCTAAGGTATCTGAGAATACAGAGAAAACTTAGAATCAATCTCAACAGCTATGCAAGAAAGTATATTCAGGCAAAAAATGAGTGACACTGATTCGTAAGTAAAAAAAAAAATGGAGTGTGAATGTCAGCAGCTCAGTGGGAATCCAATTCCGTTCAAATAAAAATAATGAAGAAAACTGGAATGAATGAACAAAATGTGGAAGTAGTATTGCTGACAGGTGATACAATTATCAGCAGTATTAAATATCATTAATACCAAAAGCGTACTATTTACGTCTGAATAAGTGTGTCATTCTCTCCAGATAGACAGCATTTCCTTGTGCACCCTCAAATTAAGCACATAAAAAGAATAGCTTGGAAAACTGGCACTTAGAAATATCCTTTATAATGTCTGCATAGGGGTAAGAAGGTCAGTGCTGTTCAACTTCAAGAACCAAATGAGGACAGGTTTAAAAGGAATATAAAAAATAATGAATAATGCAGGAAAAAAATGTGGTTATGACAAAAAGGGACAAGTGATACTAAATACATTTTATATAACTAGACAAATAAATAGATGAATGTAAACTACTCCTTTTCAGTATTAAAAATGATAATTTTAAGGTATAAAAAACAATTGGAGTTGAAGCATTTCTTTTTGGATTTGAATACTTTAGCAAAGCACATTTGGAAATGAAAGGCTAGTTCTAAAGAGAGAGTTTTACTTATAAAATTGTACAGTTAAGGTGGTAACTTCTTGGAATGCTTTAAAAGACTTGTCATAGGCATAGCTTGCTTTTCTGCCTGATTTTAAGCTCATCATGGGAAAGACATGTTGCTCTAGGATCCATCAAGGATTGGATTTTATAATCCACTGTGCAACTGTCTTGATAACTTATAAATTTTGAAATGTCTAACGCTTTTTAAAGCATTTAAAGATCATTTTTATTAATCATTTTGCTATCCCTCGTTTTACAAATGCACGTCATTGTATACGTGCATTTCAAAACAGCTAGAATAAGCTCAAAGTTTGAGAAAAGAGATGTGAATGACATTCCTCTTGTAATTTAGAGAGTGATTTTTTGCCATAGGAATAAAGTAGGTGCTCCTTGAAGTAGCTGCACTTCCTGAAGACTGATGTGGTCAGCATGTGTAGAGTACTGCTATATAAAAAGTCAGTGTTGGTGCATAACTCTTGTTCCAGTCCTGCAGATATTCACACTTCCTTGCACATCACATATTAAATATGCAAATCAAGATGAACTTTAAGTACAACTCTGAGAGATCTCTCCTGTTATACATAACAGGATAGAAGTTTGGGTGCCTCTATGGAAGACAAGAAGTCTTCCATATGGAAGTCTGTCCTCAAGTCTTTCCTTGCATATCATTTGAATCCCAAATCTCCAACACCAGGCAGGAATATTACCTGGGTAATATTCTGAGTAAAAGGAAGCACAGTAATATCCTCTCACTGGCTTTCCTTTGCACTCAGGTATCAAGTGACTTTGCAAGTCCAGCTTGACAATTCGTGCTTCCCATTTCTAAAATTATGTATTTAATGTATTTGTGTTTCAGTTGAAATGAGTTAAAACTCACAAATATCCTTGTCTTAGCCAAAACTGATCCTTTAATGAATAGGAAATTTGTTAGGAAAACAATTACCAAATTCTGTTTTCAGATTTAACTACAAAATGCTGTTATTTCAAGACAGACAAGTACCAAAATAAAGAACAAATCCAAGAAGTACAAGAAGAATAAACAATTTTAAAAGCCCTAAGTATAACTTCCTTTACAACTATGAAGTTAAAGTGCACTGGGATTTTAACAGTAATAAAATTTTAAAGCATGTCAATCAGAATTTGCCTAGAGTTGAGAAGAAACTACTTTGACCCAGCTATTCCTTACAGGTTCAGTAAATCAATCTTGTAGATATGTGAGATGTATGAGCTACTGGCTTAGCAGACAGAATACCTGATTGGATATATGACTGATATTTTCTGCTACCTAACTCAGAGATGCATAATATTCTGTGACATATGAGGTCATCCTGAGTAGCCTTTCTGGCATTATACTCTGGTACTCTATGAACATATAGTAGCCACAGTAAGACAATGGCATGCAGGTGTAATGTGTATGGCACATGTATAACTGCTTTAAGAAAATGTTTCAAACAAAAACAGAATGAAGGTCAGTTTTATTGCATTAAGATTTTTATTTAGATTTTTTCATTCTTTGCTTTTGAATTCTTTTTAATCTTTATGTTTCCCAAATCAGTATTATATTTTTTTCTACTGATAAAAACTTGGAATGTATCCACATTCATTTTATGTTAATTCAATATAGGATCAATGTAGATTCAACAGAGAACATATTGAATGTTCTATATTGAATAAACATATGTTAGTCAGCAGAACTAACATTTCCAAAAAAATTTAGAACCCTTTTAGTAGATTTTAGTCTGAAGACATGGCTTACACAAATTAGTCTTAGTGCATATTACTAATTACATAATGCTTCCTGTAACAAGAAAGGAAAATTTAAAATAAAACATAAGTAGAAAGCTGAACAAAAATAGATGAACACTAGATTTGAACAAGATAGGCTAAGATGTATATGATACCATTGCTAGACTACATATGCAGAATTATATGATGTACCAGGTAACATCATTTTGCCCTTTGCTATTGTTTTAAATTTGGAGATAATGATTTTCCTGAGTTTCTTATCCTACCATGTAGGATAAAGTGCTCTAAAAGTAATGCCTCTGTTTTATTATGTCGGTCCACACTGTCAGAGTTGGATGTTGGTGGTGTGGCAGTAGAGGCCAAACCTTCCAACCAATATTCCATTACATGTTGTTGCTGTGTGGCAGAAGGCAGCAGAGGGGCAGTCTGACAGAATGGCATCTGACATGGAAGTGTGTGTGAAGCAAAGGTACGGAATTGAATTCCTCCATGTGGAAAAAATAGTATCCACTGACATTCACCAATGCTTGTTAAATGTTTATGAAGACTGAACAGCAGAAGTGAGCACAGTGAGGCAGTGAGTGCTGCATTTCAGCAGTGGCAACAGAAATGTGAAAGACCAGCCATGTACAGCTGTCATACCATGAAATGAAGAGCATCTCAGTCAGCTTATCCACAGAAACCGCTAGTGGTTGTCACTATGCTGAAAAACAGTGTTTAGTAGGTGAACATTTTCCCTATTTGATAGTGCTATTGTGCGCATTGTATCTACTGTAGATTCCATGGAAATAAATAGATAGGAGGTATTACTTTCAGAATGACCTATGTGTATCTAGCACCTCTGGAGGATATATTCAGACAACAGTGAGAACAGTGACACAAATGAGTTATTACTATGGGTATGCTCAGAGAGAAATTTATAAATAGTTTCACCCTTCAAACCTTCAAGTTGAGGACAGTGATCTCAGAAAAGATATCAAAATTGTTGTTTTGACATTAGTTTCCACATGGATTCATCTCACAAAACATATAAAATGTTCTCATGAGGAGAGAGACTACTCTCTCTTCCCCTTTACCTGTGGGTGCATGTAAATAATCCCATTCCAGATGGGCATCAGCTTCTGTAGTGCATGGTTTGATCACATGGAAGAGATATTGTTCTGGATAAGGAAACACTCATAAAAGCACATACAGCAGAAGTTAATTTCTGGCTGGAGGAGCAGGCAGCATGGGGCTGGACAGGCAGTCAGTAGAAGATGAGCTTAGGCATTCTGAATGCTTTGAACTTGCTAGGTTTGTAGACTGAATTATCCACGACTAGCAGCAGGATGAGTACAATCAAGGACTTGAAGAAAAACCTGGACTCCATACGCCATCTTAGAGGACACATTTAGCCTATTTATAGGTTGGCAGTAGACTTACACACTCTTTCATTAATTAATGTGCAATCCCAATGTTATAGGGATTGTATATTTGTATACAACCCTTTTTAATTGTCCTATAGTGTTCTGAATTAGAATTCCCAAAATCATGGCTACATTATACATGAATTTCTGTAAAAAAAAATGTTCCCTAGACTAGTCTTACTCTTCTACCAGCCATTCAGGAAAAAGCCCAAAAATCTAAAAGAGAACATACTTGGGACTGTTAGCCTGAATAGAACTGATTGTTTCAGGACTCAGTTTTAGCATGTAAGTGGCATTATTAGTCTTACTTGTGACTAGTCTTGACTCATGATTCATAGTTACACAAGACATTTAGAGAATTTTCAGCAACAGTAACATGCATTTTTATAAGCTCTGACTGGAACCTAGAATTGCACTTTTCCAAAAAAAAAAAAAAAGGTTCACGTTGAGCTTCCTTTTTATAACAGCAGGATACAGACTTTCAGAAACATGAATATATTCTCTGCCACAGAACATAAAATGACCTGCCAGCATCAGCAATGCAATCAGTATTTTATGTTTTGGAAACATAGCTGAGCTCTGTCATGCAGTTCTGGAGGTTAAAAGTCATTCAGTTAGTTCTTATTCAGCAAATGACTAAAAGATGTAAGAGACTTATGGGCAAAAAGATGTGTACTGGCTCTGGCTGGGATGAAGCTGACTTTCTGCACAGCAGCCCATATAATGCTGTGCACATGTGGCTAGAGCTACTGTTTTGGCGGCTGCTGAGCAGTGCTGGCACAGCACCAAGGCTGACTCCCAACCACCCCAAAGCCATTAAGGGGTGAGCAAGAGATGAAGCAGTTGACCCAAAACAACTGGTGGGATATTCCTTATCATGTGGCATCATGTTCAGCAGTAAAAGTTGGGAAAGGGGAAAAAAGGGAGCCTGCTTGAGAAAACGCCTGTCCTCCTAAACAATTGCCATGCACTGGGGCTTTGCTTCCCAAGATGTGGCTTAACATTGCCTGCTGGTGGGAAGTAGAGAATAATCATTTCCTCTTTCTTTGTTTCCGCAAGGTCCCGTTTTTTTTTCAATTAAATTTCCTAATCTCAACTCACGACACTTTTATTTAGTAATATTATTTCCCCTCACCTCTTCCTTTGAGAAGAGGGAATGAGAGAACAGCATGATGGAATTTAGTTGGTTATTTGTGTGAAACCACGTAATAAGCCTAATTGCAGTGAAACACACACAAAACACTCAAACATGAACCAAAGCTTTTTGAATATAATACAAGTAAAGGTGAAATGTACAATCTAGACAGAGTTGTGACTACACTTAAGCCTTGGAAGACTTTCATTTACAGGTGCTGTTCCAAAAGTAAAACTTCTTACATTGGTCCACAATGTCAAAGGGAGATGGTGGTGGTATAGTAGTAGAGGCTGAACCTTCCCGCCAATACTCCATTACATTTTGTTACTGCGCAGCAGAGAGCAACAGAGGGGTGGTCTCACAAAATGTTGTCTGACATGGAAGTGTGTGAGAACCAAAAGTGAGTTATTTAATTCCTCCGCGTAAAAAAAAAAATGCACCCATTGACATTCATCAGTGCTTGCTGAATGGAGACCACACAGTGGCTGTGAGCACAGTGAAAGATGCACTGCGTGGGCAACATTTTCCTAGCAACAACAGCATCATAGCAGCTGTGAAACAGTGGGTCACCTCTGCTACTGCAGATGTTTACAAGCACAGCAAGCAGGCTTTTATTCATCACTGGCAAAAATGTATAGTTAATGATGGCAACCATACTGAAAAATATTGTTTTGCATCAGTGTTATTGTTCTCTTTATATCTGTTTAGTTTCCAAGGAAACAAATAGGACACATTACTTCTGGAGCAATCTACTATTTATGTATTTTTATTCTCTGTTGTTTTTACAGAGTGCAAAGGAGCAAGATGTGAGTGAATTGCTATAAGCTAGGTAGAGATGCCACCTTCTATTCTTAAAAATGTACAGAATAATCTAATCTCTGAAGAGTAGTGAGGAAATTAGGGTTAGAGGAAAAATAAAGCACTACAACATCTAGGTAGCAACTTAAATTTCTCAGAAGTATTTTGGAGATTTTTTCATTACCGCCTGTTTTTAGACCCGTCAATCTTCATAATCATAACTTGCTGCTGATTGTGATCATTTCACAACAGACATAAATAAAATTCCTATACTTAAAATTCAGCCTACACTGCTTTGCTGCATCTGTTGTCTTCTATGTTATCCTGAAATGTGTTATGTACCAAAGTCAGAGTAAAGCAAGTACTTGTTTTAAAGAAGAAGCGTAAGAACATGGAATCATTTTCTGTATTAATTCACATTTTCACTTGTGTGGCATGGTATTCAGGATGTTAAATTTTTATTTCCAGTAAAACCGCATAAGCATATGGAAAATCTACTTTTGTGCCCTACATGGAAAAGCGAAGAGCATGCAGACATATCTGTTTACCCTATCCTCTGAAAATGCAACTTTGTATTTCCCTCAAAATGAGGGAAATGAATTTATTATTTGAATCACCTATTAAAATGAGTGTAATTCTCATTGCCCCTTAACAAAGGTCCCTTTCAGAGAAAAAATAGAAAATGCCTACTCTGGTACAGCCTTTTTGAAATTACCTAAATTCTGTCAAATATACAGTATACTCTTGGCAATTAAAGTAGCTGCATTTGCAAAGGGAGAGCTGTTTCGATGTATGATGCCTATTCCATTCCTTCTCCATTTGTCAGAAAGATTCTTTATTATTTCCATATCTTCAACAAAAGTTGTAGGAAGCATGGAAAATTAATGAAGAATATATACAAACCTATACCTAAACCCTTTTCATTCTTCTCTTTCATAATCCAGCTATGTCTTCTCTTTGCAGTTTGCTTCAGATGCAGAACAAGGATCATTTTTGTGAATGGAAATTATACATGAGTGAGGATTCACAGAATAAAACCAAATGTCTGAGACTGGTAAGGAATGTCTCAAATGAACATGAGGCAATCAACATCATTTCATGGACAGTTTTACGTTTGAAAGCACTTCTTTGGAATTGCTTGCCTCCAAATGGGAGGGCCCAGGAGTGTTTGTTGAATGAAGACTTGGTCTGTGAGCAGATGATTCCAGCTTGATGCAGGAAAACGAGAGATATACCATTGTGTTCTGTGAGGGCAAGATACAAGATGGCATCTCCCTGCTTCCTGTGATATGCTGACTTAAATTTACAAGGTCTGGAAGATGGGAAAAAAGGAGTTCCTACTGACATCTCAAAGTCAGAAGCTGTCGCTCCAAAAGAGCAGACTCAACTGCTTTGGACTATAAGTAAGAGTTTGTACTGTTGTCATTAGTCGTCAACTGATCAACACAACCTCAGATGACCCACCACTATTGAAGATCAGTACCTGACACCAAGACACTACTGGATTGAGGAGTGGTAAACCGCTTTGCTTTGCTGTGTTTGTACACCAGTCTGTCTCCTCCTCCATTTTTTATCTTTTCTCTTTATCTTCTTTTATTTTTTTACTCTTTTTAGTAGCTGTTGCCTAATATTCTCCTACCTGTAATGCTTATCAATTGTAATTATCAAATTAGCCAATTATACCTCCAATTAGAGTATTGTTAACAAAGCTCTCAGTGAATGATAATTGATGAGTATTATTCCTTTGAGTATTGGATGAGTCCATCATGGTAGCAACCCCTTGCTGACTAGGGGAGGCATGACTCAGGAAATAGAAAAAGATTCACCTCCCTAGAGAGCTACCGAGTGGGACAAGACACTAAAGTTTTGCTATGTATAAAAATGTTAATATGGTGACAGCAGTTATCTGTTCAAGCTAAGCTACAAGAGCCATTTGCTAGCAATCGAACCCATTAAAACTTTTATCTCTTCAGCATTTATATTTGCCTCTTTGCAAAATTGGACCTATCAGCTGATTATCAACAGTCATATATAAATAGTTTTCATTGCAATTTGCATAGGGTAAATCATTTGCATTGTTAATTTTTAATAGAAAATAGGAAAATCAAATATTTGAAATCAAAATAGTAATAATGTGCAAAGCAATAACAATGAGTAATGTTAACTGACAAATCTCTTCTTTAAAACAGTTTTAGCTATCTTGATTAAATTTAGAATAAACATTTAAATAAAATTCCTACTGCTTAAAAAACAACAACAACAACAGTTTCACCTAATAATTGGTTTCTGTTGACCAAGTAATTATTTTGGCATTAAAATAATGGACAAGTATTCACAATTAGACAATAGTCTGCAAAAGTATGTGACCTTACCTTCACCTGCATATGCCAGAATTGAGCGGGCACGCATCTGCTTCCCTTCTGTGGTTTTGCCGGAGCAGGTGTGTGAGCAGGAGGACCATGCAGACCACATGCTAAGCACACAGTCCTTTGGGCATGGAGCTTCACAGACAACAGGGATTGGGTAGATAGCATCTCTGCACAGCTGTCTGTCAACCTCTTCTCCTGGGAAAGAAAAGGCCAGTAGCAGTCTATCATTTGTTAAATTAACTTAAAATGAGCAATGTAGCCCAGATGGGCACACAAATAAATTAGATTCTGTTCTTCTATATAAACAAGATAAATAGATTTCTTATTACAATGACTTGTCTCCTCTGCCTTGGACACGCTCAAATCTAGCTTAATTTTATATTCTGCTGAAGCCCGGGTGGTCTTTAGGCTCTTGCTTTCTTATTATATATTTGATTTGAAGAAAATCCATATGTGAATAACAGAGTATGTAGTATACCTACAGAAAACAGCAGGCCTATAAGTGCATATATATTAATCACCTTGTCTTCATCTACATTTGTGGGAGAAGGGGAAAAATATCATAACTTACAGATCAGCGAATTTTATAAACAACAATCTATCCTTTGAATCAGACCTATGTCTATTTATATATTATTTATATATTTGTACTTAAATATATGAATATATGCATATATATATGGATGTAAACCTGTAATTTAAAGGATAAATACTGGGAGTTGCAGCAAACTCCAATCAGAAACTGTTGTTTGGTTATAAAGACCTTTCATTGGGCAAGCCCCAGACACATCACTGCCACAGAAGTATAAAAAGGTTTCTTCATTTATATTCTGTCACATCAGTGCATTTCATTGAAATAAAGAAATTCCGACTAGTATAAATTGTTTAATGAAATACTCCCTAGTGTTTAATTACAAGTACTGCTTTTATTTTCCATAAAGAAACTGCAGGAACACTATGCCTGAGATGTCTCTGCATACCATCCTAATCACAAAGCACTTAGTTCTGTAAGATGCAATATCACTTCCTGATCAAATCAGTTAATATGCATTAAGTGAGCAATAAAGGAACAAGCATGTATTCAGAGGTCAAAATGTCTCACTGACAGTGACAAAAGGCTCAGGATAAATCTTCACTTTGGAGCAGATGAGAGAAACACCAAATTAAGGAGAGAGATGTTTGTATCCCCTGTTTCAGAGTTATAGCTTTGTTATCAAACAAACCAATTACAGAAATCACTGGCAACTAAAAGCACTGGGAACTGAATAAATCCAATAGATAGTGTCAGTTACAAGGAGAACTTTGGAAAAATGTCATCTCAGAGCATATAGATTTCTGGGGCCCTTTTAACCACATGCAAGCTGAGCATAGAAAGAGATAGTCTCACTCATAAATAGGAAATATTTTTCTTCCCCTTAAGTTTTCTGAAAAACATGTCATTTCAAAAGCATCTAAATGTCATTTATGTTACATGATCCTTGCCATACTAGGGCACAAAACTTTCTACTGAGATATGATTAGTCTACAGAAATGTTACTGAAGGGTAAGTGATCTCAATGGAACTGAACAGGACTGTCTGTAGCATAGCATCTGAAATGATACATCATGTTAGAATTTTTGTTTTAATAGCTAATGTCAACAAAAAAAAAACCATCAGGATTTGCAATGGAAATACGTCTTTGATACAACAAAACATTCATTGGAAATAATCAATAAATACTCTGTTATTTAATGATAAATACATCAGTCAGTGATAAAAGCAATCACCTGGATTCTGAACAGCTAATTAGTGGGAAATGTGAACAAAGCTAAAGATCTATAAATACTACTTTACCGAAGCCTCAAATTAGGCTTTTATTTCTTAACGGAGTAATAAAATTCATAAAACAGTAATCTAAACAGAATCTGCAAGATTTACAGAGTCTTAAAACCACTCAGCTAAGAATCTCTGTCTGTCTTAATTTTCAAGAAAGGAGGGTTTCCTGCCTAGAAAATCAGAATGACACACTGTTTAGAGTGAAGTACGAGAGCCAGGAGCAAATGGCAAATTTCTCTTCCAAAGAATGAAGCTAGTATAAGGATGAACTTCACTCTCAGTCTGTTCCATCTCCAGGTAATATTTAATGAAGTAAATGTTATGTTCACCTTCACATCTTGCAAGAATCACTACTACTACAATATCAAGCTTATTTATCACCTACCAGCTAAGATAGCATTAGTGCAAAATTCAAGCTGAATTTGGGGTCACAGTGAGAAATAGAGTTAACATTAGTTTGAGCCTGACTGTATGTTTAAAATGAAAAATCCTTCACTCCCAAAACAAAGCTCTTATCTTTCCCTTTTACAGGAAAATGCTCTAGAAATACATATCTTGCATATGAGCATTTAGTTTTTGTCAGCAATCCAATTCTTATCTGACAAAGGTAACGGCACAGAAATGCAGCTAGGAGGAACATTTTATAATGGGTATTTCTTCAAGGAAATATGCTATTTAGACTAAATTGATACTGACATTTCACTAATGATTTTATGAACAATGTGACCTTTGATGATTTCCTTATAAATAGTGTAGTCAACTACTAGGAGGCACTCAACTATATGCTGGGAGCAATGACAATGTAGAGGCTAAAATCCTTTTGGAAAAAGGAAAAAGTCCTATTTGGAAAAAAAAAATTACCTGCTGTCTAATATTTTATTTGAACTTTACATGTATACATTTATGTTGCACAAGAGACAAAACAAACAAACAAAAAACTTCACAAACACAAATCAAAAACTAAAATCCAGAAAGAGGAAAACAGAATATGAAATCAGGAACTGTTCACCACTGAGTAGTTGATTTGTTCATTAAAATCTGAAAGTTAGAAGCAGTCCATCTTTGGAAACAGTGCTTATGTAGTGCTTATGTAGCTGAATGATATTCCTCTCATGCAACAGTCATATTTTGGGCTAAATTCTCCAAACTGCACTAACTACATGCAGAAATGGTAGGAGGCAAATGAGGCTGTATTTTAAGGATATTAAGTGTCAAAAATGGTTTAAAACTTAACTGAGATTTTTACAGATTTGTACCATCAGTAAGGGCTGTCAATCTCTTCCCTGAACCACTATGATGGTTCCCAGTTGACAAAGAGCAGAGTGACTAAAAAGTCACTACAAACAGTCCTTACAGTCTTTTTACGGAGTAAAGATCTTCTAGTTTGTGAGCATGCACCAGAGCATGCATGCATAAACTACTATTTGATTAAATAAAAAAAATAATTAAAAAAAAAATCTAAACTTCCAGATAAGCAATTTTTAGTGATTAAAGGCAGATAGCTTGTGACTAGCACACAGGAGGAATTGGCTGTTTGTAAGTATCAGACTATTCATATCACAGTTTTTGTTTTATTACATTCACTAAGAAGATAATGTATGCAAAAATTTGGTTTAGATGCTAAAACTTGGGCTTCAGTATGGACAGAATGTTCCATGCAATCCAATCATATTATTCTTTTGTTTTATTTTTTATTTTTATATTGCTCATCTGTAAATTTATGTTTCTTGTAATATACTTTAAGGTCTTTCTACTGTGAAGCATTCTTAGAGCTCGTAACAGTAGAGAGACATAGCAGGAAACCTTCTTGATTCTGGTGTATCTTTTAACATGATGCATGCTCCATTGCACAGAGAAAAATTGCTGTCAGTTTCTGACCTGTAGTAAATGGAAAGGCAAGTGCTTAACAGAGGGCAAAATTATTTTAAAGTCTTAAAATGAACAGTAAAATCACGGCTGGATTCAATGAGGCATGGAGAACAACTGGAAAAAAAAAATCAACATAAAAATGCTGCTGAGGGCCTACACAATAAAGTAATTATTTTGGTCTCAGTCCTCTACTAGCAACTATAGTCTCTGAAAGGCCAAACTGTAATAAAGCCAAAAACAACAATAATAAAAACACGATATATGGGACAAAAGCAATAGAGAACTTTGAATGTTAGTACTGCAAGTGATTTTTAAAACATATGTATAACCATTGACATCAGTAAAGGAAAATATCACACAGTGGTAATACAAATCATGTAGTTATACTCTAAAGTTTGTAAAACAATTAAAGACAGCAACTGAGCCTTAATGCTAAAACTGCAGACTTCAGTATCTGCACTGCATAGTCAAGTGTGTCCAAATTTGCTAATACTTCTCTGACTAAAAAAATAAAAAGGACAATATCTTGTTTTTGTGGTTTCTAGTAGTCATAAGTGATAGTCTGCTTTCATAGAATCATAGAATTGCTCAGGTTGGAAAAGACCTCAAAGATCATCCAGTCCAACCACAACCTAACCATACAACCCCAACTCTAACAACCCTCAGCTAAATCATGTCCCTGAGCACCACATCCAAACGGTTTTTAAACACATCCAGGGATGGTGACTCAACCACCTCCCTGGGGAGCCTATTCCAGTGCTAAACAACCCTTTCTGTAAAGAAGTGTTTCCTGATATCCAACCTAAACTTACCCTGGTGCAGCTTAAGGCCATTTCCCCTCATCCTGTCACCTGTCACCAGTGAGAAGTGACCAACTCCGCCCTCACTGTAAGCACCTTTCAGATATTGGAAGAGAGCAATAAGGACTCCCCTCAGCTTCCTTTTCCCCAGACTAAACAGCCCCAGTTCCCTCAGTCACTCCTCGTAGGGCATATTCTCCAAGACCTTCACAAGCCTTGCTGCCCTTCTTCAGACCTGCTCCAGCACCTCAATGTCCTTTCTGTACTGAGGTGCCCAACACTGAACACAGTACTTGAGGTGAGGCCTCACCAGTGCTGAGAACAGGGGCAGGATTACTTCCCTCATCCTGCTCACCACACCATTCGTAATACAAGCCTGGATGCCAGTGGCCTTCTTGGACACCTGGACACACTGCTAGCTCATATTCAGCCGACTGTCCATCAGTACACCAAGGTCCCTTTCCATCAGGCAGCTTTCCACCCACTCCTCCCCAAGCCTGTAGGGTTGCCTGGGGTTGTTGTGACCAAAATGCAGGACCCAACACTTGGCCCTATTGAAACTCGTACAGTTTACCTTGGCCCATCAATCCAGTCTATCCAGGTCCCCCTGTAGTCTTTCTCCCCTCAGGCAGATCAACACTCCCTCCCAACTTGGTGTTGCCTGCAAACTTACTGAGGGTGCACTCAATCCCCTCATCAAGATCATTAATAAAGATGTTAAATAGAAGTGGCCCCAGTACCAAGCCCTGGGGGAAACCGCTCGTGACTGGCTGCCAATTGGATTTAACTCCATTGACCTCAACTCTTTGGGCCTGGCCTTCCAACCAGTGTTTCACCCAGCCAGAGTACATGCCTATCCAAACTGTGGGCAGTCAGCTTCTCCATGAGAATGCTGTGGGGGACACCGTAAAGGCTTTACTGACATCCAGGTAGATCACACTGACACCTTACCTTCATCCACTAAGCGGGTCACCTTGTCATAGAATGAAATCAGCTTTGAAATACAACAGATCACAGGAACTTATTGTTACTTGTGTTTATAAATCTACATATTGGAAATGAGAATGTAAAAATAGAGAAAGGATAAGCAGTTCAAAGCACAGCATGATCTGAATGGACTGTTTATACATATATTAGGGAATATATTGTATTGTATATATGTAACAATATCTGTAACTGCTCTCTCAGCTGATGCCTCCATTACAAGTTTTCCTACCTTGCTGGTGACACTGAAAAGGATTTATTCTGTGCCATCCACAGGAAAATTTTTGGGTACCTAGAATTCTTGGTAAGATTATCCCAGAGATCTAAGCTCAACACTGGGGAGTGAAGAAGGCCTTTTTACTACTCAGCTTACTTCGGTAATGCATTTCAACATGGAGGCTTCCTTTTTTTTCAGCAGGAAAATATGCAGCTAGATCATGCAATATTAAAATTTATGATTTACTCTTTCCTTCCTTCCTTCCCTCCCTGTTTAGAAAAGGAGTCAACAGGAAAGTTTTATTCCACCTCTTTTATGGCTTTGAAAGGTTGAAAAAAACAATAAGATAACAATAAAGAATAATCTTGAATTCTCACACAGTATGTACCTCTCTCACATGAGGACCTATATGCTGACTATTCAAAACTCAATAACAGGTAGTCTGTTGTATGCCTTGCTTTTCATATAGAACTAACATCATAGAATCACAGAGTTGGAAAGGACCTTAAAGTCTACATAGGTCCAGCTCCCCTGCTATGTGCAGACACCATACCCATCAGGTCAGGCTGCCCTGATCAATCCGCCTCCAAGGATGGACACTGACAGAGTCCCTCCTCACCTTTCCTGGAGACTCCCTTGTAAGTACTGGAAGGTCATTGTAAGATCTTTCCAGAGCTTTCTTTTCTCCTTCTTTTTCCCCAACTCTCAACTCCAACTTGAGCATAATTTTCCCCTAAAGGGTTTGTATATGTTACAGTTCTATGATTTATTGCATTATTAATTAGTTACAAAATTAATTTGACTATAAGAGGGGGAAAATAAGCAAGAAAATATCAACTGCCTTAAAATTACAAGTACATCATAACTACAATAAAATAGCATCAACTAGAAAAAGCATTAATGAGGGTTGTTTTTTTAGCTGACATTATTCAAAAGTAATTATGAGAAAAAAATCAGGCAAATCACTAAAATAAGAGAACACAGAAATTTGTTCAAATTTGAAGTTCTATGTGAGACTTTCATTATCAATAACCTTGTCTGCATGCTGGCTGACTAGTCTAATACAAAATGGACAATTCTTCACACTACAGAAAAACTGTTAAAATCATCATTAAAAATCATAATTTTTCAGATGGTAATTAAACACTTGAATAAATTAATATTATCATTTTAATTTCTAACATTACTGTAGTTGTTTCAAATAACTAAATAATTAGCAGTTCTCAATAAAGGAAAATTCCTGCCTGCCTCACATGAACCGTCACAGCAATTTAACCTTTTCCTTCTAAACCAAAAAGCTGCCGCAGTTCTGCAGGGTTTTTGTTTGTTTGTTTTTATTGTTCAGAATTTTTTTTAGCATTTCTTTTTTGTTTTGGTTTTTTTTTTTTTTTTTTTTCTTACACAGGAGGAACTGTCTGAGGAAAGCTGCCTTTCTCACAGCACGTCTCTAATTAAAACATATACACTATTGAAAAACGCTGACCCAGATTTTCCTGTAGGGAGAATTTAGAATTTAATCCCTGCAAACCCAATCAAATAAGCCACTGAAAAGGGAAACAACAATTTTTACATGAAATTCATCATCTACTGCCTTGTTCAGTGCAGAAATCTTAAATGAGAGTATTTAAAGGAAAAAAAAGAACTAGCACATGCAATGGCATCAGAATGACATACCAATTTTTTTTCAGTTCAATACTTTATATATACTACCATACTTTGATAGGCATAATGAAACTCTTAAATGTTTCATTAATCCCAGCAGTATTCATAATATCCTGACAGTGTTTATTCATATCTACTCCAAAGATAAAGCATGTCAATGTAAGCTCTAGTACTAGTAAAACAGCAGCATCCATGAAAAAAATAGCAACACCACGTTAGCCAGTGTAATTGTTTTCTGTTCTAGTGGCAAGATGACCAACTGTCAAAAAAACACCATCTCTCTGCACAAGGTAGGTTGATAAATTGTCAGCAACTTGAACATTTTTAAACTTCTCTAATTATTGAACATCAAGCAACATTAAAATTTAAATTATGTTGTCAATATATTCCACTTCATTAGTTCCAAAGTATTTCAACAAACTCAATGTGAAAAGATGGGTCCCTTTTTTATTTTTATTTTCTCCCTGTTAAAAGGCACTGAGGTCCACTTCTGCCAGGCTGACAGGGAGCCTGAAGAGGTTTGCTGCCTTCTGGGAACCAAGATCTGGCACACTGCCAAGAGGAGTGCAGCACCTTGTCAAGAACAGACTACTAGCCACTATTGCTCTTTCATATGGGCGTGGATGACACTGGAAGGTGGAACATGGGCAGAATCAAAGACTGGGAGTGCAAGCGAAAAAAAACAGGTGCCCAAGTTACCTTCCCTTCCATTTTGTCTGTTGGAGGAAAGAGGGAAGCCAGAAAAAGGCAAACAATGCATATCAGTTGTAGCTGGTGCCAGTACCAGGATTTTGGTTTTTATGACACTGGGACTTTTCTATGAAGATTATAATCTGTTAGGACAGAATTGGATCCTCTTATCGAAAAGAGGCAGGGCAATTTGTGGCAGCAGGCTGTCCAGCCTAGTTAGGCGGGCTTTAAACTGAAGGGGAGTAGGGTACAAAGTGGGAACACTCATGCCATTGCAACCACCTGAGGAGTATGCTAGGCCAACCAGAACAGTGATAAATGTTCCTTAGTTGCCTCTCATGACATGAGCCAGAAGGCCAGCCACCTCAAGGGTGTGTATAGCTATGGAAGATCCTCTTGCATCCACCAAGTGACACCTACATCCTCTGCTCCCTTTTCTTCCCTGAAGTGCCTGTCTACCAACTAATGCAGCATAGGGAACAAACAGGAAGAATTATACATCCATGATCTCATTGTGATCACAGAGATGGGGAGGTACAGCTCACTAAGACAGACCAGCAAGGTGAGGTAGTAGAGTTGCTCTTTATGTGATAGAGCAACTGGAATGTATTGAAGTCTGCCTAGGGATGAATGATGAATGAGTGGAGAGCTTACAGGTGAGAATTAAGGGGCAGGCTAATATTGTAATACTGTTGTGGGTATTTACTACAGGCTGTCTGATTGGGAGGAGGATGTTAATGAGGTTGTTAAAACCCACCTGGACACATTTACATATAACCTACCTACTCTAGGGAACCTGCTTTAGCGGGGGAGGGGGGAGTTAGTTGATCTCCAGTGGTCCCTTCCAACCCCTGCCATTCTGTGATTCTTATAAAGCAAAGATTACTGCATTTAGTTCTATTGCTTATGAAGCTAGCTGGTAGCTCTAAGTGTTAAATCAGTTGGTAATTCCCTAATCACATGCCTTTCTCTCAATTGCTTTTGCTAAGTAGAATTTGCATTTAATTAAGTATGTCTTAATTAGTTGATAGTTAATATTCTTGAAGTCATTTTCTTCCATGAAGCCTAAGTAGAAATGGCACTGATTTTGATGAAGACAAATACTGCAATGTTTCTCACATCTGTTGGTTATGCAAAAATATAAGAAAGTTACTCTAATAGTTTAATGATATGAAAATACTGTTGAGTTGTAAACAGTTGTGTGTATGAAAAAGTACTGTCATTTTGGTTTCAGTGGAGAATTTCAAGAAGTATCAGTGCTTCTTACTAAAAGAGCAGTTGAGACCATTATTCAAAAAAAAAATTAACATCATGAATTTCATAAACATAGATGGATTTTTTAAAAAAATGATAAACGTGCCAGAACAAATACATAAACATTTGTATCATTTACATTAATCATGACTGCATATACAGAACAGCAACACATAGGGAAGGCCACTGATTCCTCCTTTGCTATGCAAGTATTAGAAAATACAAAAACCTGCAAAAATACAAACTTAACATTTAAAATGTGTTTTAGACTTTTATAAGGCAAACACTTGCAATAGAAAAAAAAAACTATCATGACAGGAACAAATACAACCCAAAAGGAAAATAGCTGTGAGTTTAGAAACCCACAATTTCCAGTGTTTCTTTAAGGAAAGAACATAGCATGCAAACATCTTGAGAAAAAAAAAAAATCTGAGATTTTTATTTCTTAAACAAACACCACATTTTCCAAGCATGTAAATGTGGACCAATAACTTTACAAGCAGTAGTAACTTCTTGACAATGAATGACTATGTACAATTGTTGCTGAGTATTTACCTTAAGCAAAAAAGAATTCTGAGGACTGGAAAGGTAGTGACTTTAAGAATCCCCATAGAGATGGAAAAGTCTAGTTCCAACTAAAGTATCCAAGCACTTCTGTTGCTTCTATGTAAGCAGACTCATACCTGCTACCACTGTTCCTCAGATCTAGTTTAAAAGCTAGCATGTTTGATATCCTTCCTCACAATACAAGGTACCAACTCTGTAGAAAGAATGTAGATACAGGTAAGACACTTGTAAAACACAGGTGATTTATAGAAAAGCTGAAATATTCGAAAACCATTCTGCTGCTGACATAAGATAGCTCTAGTTCTAAAAAATCTTTCCTGTCCTTCAGTTAATCCAAACTTTCAGTCATACAGTTTTCAAGAAAAACAATCCTTTGCTAAGAAATCAAGTTTAGTATTCCTTAACGTATCAGGTAAAGGTAAGGCATTGATCACATATATAGTTGTTACTTCTACACTCAAACTCAGAGTCAATGTTCCTTACTTTGAAATAATGAAAGCCACAAAAGGACAACTCTGAAGCAAGTTAAGAATGTGTATATTTCTTTCTTAAATTGTTTCAGATAGAAAATATCTTTAGATGCACTCTGGGCATAACTGATTAAAAATAATGAACTCACACATTCATATGAATTATTCTCCAGTAATCTCATTTTCATGTCTGGTAACAGAAGAACATATGTATTTCCCTTTATATTAGAGTCATCTATCAGGATTACAATCATGTAGTCGCAGTCTAAATTTGACAAAGGGAAATAAAGTGAGCGAAAGGAATAGTATTTCTTTATTCAAATAATATTTTTTCCAACGTAAAATGCAGTGTTGTCTGTCACATATATAGGAAGGACAGACCAAACAGCAATATGAAAAAAAAAAAAACAATTTTCTATAACTACAGATATATTTAAAAGTACATTAACCTGAAGTACTTGACTGGGAAAAGAAAACCACGATTTACCCTCTCACCACAGAAGTGCAAAATTATTTACCCTTGAATTCTTAAACTCAAAGAAGATAAAAATAAGAAAGGAGAAGAAACTGTTCTGCATTTCTTGTCTTAAAAAGGAGAACACTGTGGTATCCATATTCAAGTTTTACTTATTTCTTTATCCTATCTTTTTCTTCCACCATTCTTTTCTAGAGTTACTCAGGTATTACAACCAAGTTACATATATTTCATCCAAAAATATGGAGTTTTTCCAATTCTGCATATATTTATATGCAGAATTTTTTAACTGGTTGTGAGAAGAATGCCAGTATCAGTTCCACAAATCATACACTTGGCTACATGTGATGCTTCCAATAAGAAATAAATATAATTATATCATTTTTATACATGAGCTCAGTTCCTCCACAGTACACATGGAGGCATAGCGAGTGTGTCTTCCAGTGCTAAAAGCACATTAATAAGTAGCACAGCCCTTTTCTCTTCCATACAGCATGGTAAGTTACTGAGAAAATGCAGTTCTCCATCACTTGCACAATATAGAAGCGCTTCCTAATGGTCAGGGGGAACTTCATGTGTTACAGTTTGTGCCCATTTCCTCTTCTCCTGGCACTGGACAAAGAGTTTTTGTATCTTCCCTTCAGGTATTTATAGACATTGATAAGAGCCCACTGCAAGCCTCCTCTTCTCCAGCCTGAACAGACTCAGCTCTCTCAGCCTCTCCTTATAGCAGAGACGCTCCAGCCCCCTGATCATCTGGGTAGCCCTCCACAAAACTCCAGTATGTCTGTGTCTGTTTTGTACTGAGGAGCCCAGAAATGGATGTAATACTCCAGTGTGGTATCACCACAACCACAGATGTGGTCTCACCAGTGCTCAGTAGAGAAGAAATCACCTCTCTTGACCTGCTGGTGATAATGCAGCCAAGAATACTATTAGCCTTCTTAGCAGCAAGGGTACATTACTAACTCACATTCAACTTGGTGTCCCCCAGGGCTCATAGGTATTTTTCTGCTGAGCTGCTTTCCAACTGGTAGCTCCCAACATGTACTTATGTCTATGGTTATTTCTTCCTATGGTCAGGTCCCTTGGGGTGACAGCATAACTGTGGGGCATATTAACCACTCTCCTCACCTGTAAATTGACAGAGGGTGCAATCTACACCATCATCTAGATCATTAATGAACATGTTAAACAGGACTGGACCCACTCCTGGATTCCAAATGGACTTTGTGCCACTGACCAGTGCCCTATGGGCCTGGCTGCTTTTTGATACACCACACTTTCTCCTCATTCAGTTCGTATTTCAACGGATTCTCTATGACAGTCTTAGAGTGGATGGTGTCCAAGGTCTTACTGAAGTTTAGGAAGACTATATTCACTGTTCCCCCTGATCCATCAGACCAGTCATTTCATTATATTAGCTTATCAAGTTAGTCAAGCATCGCTTCCCCTTGGTGAATCCATGCTGACTACTCCTGTGCCTGGAAATGGTTTCCAGAATTAGCTGTTCCATTACCTTCCAAGGGATCACGGTGAAGCTGATGGGCCTGCAGCATGGGTCCTCTTTCTTGCCCTTCATAAAAGTGATATTTTCTTGCCTCCAGTTTTCAAGCACTTCACTGAATTACCATGATCGTCCAAAGATTATACCAAAGATACTAGAGTACCCTTGCAACTATATCTGCCTGCTCCAACAGCACTCTTGGGTGCGTTCACTAGCAAGGGTACAAGCATGATATGCTTTTAACAGAAAATCAGCTGTACTTCAAACAGCATACTCTTAACCCAAGAATACCTGTTCCGTATTTCCAATAAAGAGCCCAGTGGAGTATCTACACATTTCCTAACAAGAGGAGTAAGATTTTTCCTACCCCTTGACTGGTACTTGAAGCATTTTCATAGTTCATTTGTTACTGTAATTTTACTAAGTATGATAAAGAACAGAGAATGCAAGTGTATTGATCATAACCAAATGCAGTTGCCTTCTAGCATCAGATAAGCCAGTCAAACAATCTTGATATGAAAGAAAAGTAAGTTTGATGACAGGCTATGGTGCCATTGAGAATAAAATCAATATTAGTCTTGGGACCAAGTGAGATCAATATGTCAGACCAATAGGCCATTTTAAGTAGAGTGCAGAAGAGAGGAAAAGTGCTGAAAGAGCTATAACGAAATAAGTGCAAATCTGGAAGATCAGATCTCTTTAAAATTCATAGTGTACTTCTAAGAACACTTGACAACAACACCAATTCACCATAAACTGGTAAAGGTGATATCAAGATTATGTAGACTTTACCATACCCAACCACAATTTATAAAGCAAGAAAAAGATACAAAAGTATGGGTTCAATAAATAAATCACTCAATTTGTTTGTAAAGCATTACAGAAATTTTACTGTGCTTAACAGTGAAAAAAAATGTCTTTGTATTCTAGAAATATTTACAGTGCGATTTTGAACATTGGTAATGGATTTGAGATTTATTTGATTTGAAAATGCAAAATTCATCTATTTTAGCATAGCATTATATCTTCATATGTTCATGTTTATAAAATGAACTGGAATTATTTCTCCTATGGGTATCACATTTTTAAATGCATTAGACACGGACAAATACAGAGCTGCACAATTTTGAAAACTGTAACATGCATTTTGCTTAAGTGGTACTACAGACATTTCACTCTTCCCTCCAATGAGCTCTAGATTGAATGGAGAACAAGTCTGGGAAAAGCTATGGAATGTCAGTGATTTCAATGAGTTCAATCAAAAACAACTTAATTCTGATGTTGTTTTTCTAAATTTGATTAAAATTCAGGGGTCTGAGTTACAAACAGAAGCATGAGAAGGAAACAACAGGCAGAACTACAAAAACTGTAGCATTAAAATAGTGTGACAGCTCCCCTAATATCTGCAGAAAGAAAGTGCTTGCCACAGTCAATCTTTTCAACAGTCTCTACACCGAGATGCAAATCTTTTTATTTTAGACAACTGAAAACACTCATTTCTGAAGAAACACTACATATAACTTTTATGATCTTCAAGCTTCTAATATGCTGCATAAATACGAATTTTGGAGGATAATATCAAAAATTTAAGCTCAACAATTCACAATGTTGCATCACAAACTTATTAATTAATACTCCAGCACAGCAGTTTCACCAAATGTTTTCCTCCAACATTTAAATATTATTCTTCTCTGTAACGCAAAAAGCATAACCCACAGATGATGAGAATGACTAATGATATAGAGTTGACAGACTATTACATAAAGTTTTCAGTTTGTCAATTATCTAGTATCTTACTGCTATAAAGTGGCAAATTCATAAATGCATGATGCTTCTTGCAACTCACGTTACCTAAAAGGTTACAAGAATAAGGAAAAATATTTTATGCAGTAAAGGATTATTATAAACATTTTCTTTGTGTTATTCATTCAGCTGTAGCTAGTCACTCTAGAGACTTGTCACTCTGTATGTGATATGACAGCTCAATTCAATCACAGTTAAAACAGAGGACTCAAGAGGTGTAAAGGAGATCACTGCCACTGTCATGTTTACACATTTCTGAAGAATAGTTTTATAATTAATTTCATGGATGCTTCTGTCAGTGTCCCACTACTGCCAGATTAAATGCAGTCTTTGGAGAACATCTTTTTATCCATCCTGCAATGAAGATCATCTCATCATTACAAGTGGAAGGCACAGCATGCCCTTAGGCTGCTCAGACTGTGAATTAATCTTGTCTTTTGGAAATATTTTCATAACCAATTCCTCTGTAGAAGACTAAAACTAACCTGCACTTCTGCTGTTTTTCTTTTTCCCAGTCTCTCAGCATATGTATTCAGAGAAAGAGTTCTCAAAAAAGCAACTAGAGGTAAATACCACTACACCTTATAAACATATGCTGAATTATGGAAATATTATTGCCATGCAGAAAAATGAAAAGTAACAGGAACACATTTGAGAATGTAGGGATGTCACAGCTTTTAAGCTTTGGTGAATTATGCAACATTAAAGAGTCTCAGAATCTGACAGATTTACATCTGTTTGAGAAATCAGTTGTAACCTGGTGATAAATTAGGCTCCTTTCCTCTTCTAAAAAGGTATAATTGGTTTTCTAGAAGCCTTTCACAAAATTTAAGAAGCTTCTAGTTAGCACTATTCTTTCTTTACTATCTTTATCTTCATGTGTATACATACACAGACATACTCTGAGATATTCAGAACAAGGGATTTTAACTAGATTCGAAATATTATTTTTCCTCTGGAAAACACTAATGCAGCAGCTTGTTATTTATAAAATATCAGTAAAAATATATTATGTATAAAATCATTAAAATACCCAATATCCAATAATTCCTCAGGAAAGCTTTACATTGCTAATCCATTAATTACCCCAATATTACATCAGGAAGCTAAACAGTAGTAAATGCTAGCATTAAAGTTGCCTTTGCATTAAGCATTCTTTTTTTTAAAAAAAATTAATTTTTAAGTAGTGTAATCACATGTTTCTTGTTTTTCCACTGGGTCACTTCCTCCTTTAGTTCACAGACTAGAAGCTCCTTAATGAGTAGCTATTTGGTATGTTTAGTTCTACTGTCTTTGTTCAAAGCCCAGGCCTATGTTTTATTTAAAATACATTAATTAAAAGCATTATTAAAACAGAATTGGTAATTTTTTCCTAAGATCTTTCTATGAAGGCTACCAAATGCTGAGTTTTACATTTATTTTCCAAGCACTTTATGTGTGACAGGTCAGTAATATTTATGTTTTGCTCATGTTTAAGAAAAAGTATAAAATTAAACCCTGAAGAATGATACAACCAAAGCTAGTTGTCTGTAAGATAAAGCATTCATTACTACAAAATGCCCACTTAATCCCCGAAGGAGATATATCTGTTTCACAAATTAGTAGAAGGTTCTGTGGGGAAAACATCACGTAAGCACAATTAAATAATTAAAGACTTCATTCTGCTACATTTTCCTAAGGATCAGACAAACAACCTAAATTTCCTACTGTTTAAGGTCTTGTCTTTGCAACCTACATTACTTAATTTTGTCTTAATACTTCTTTCAAATTCTCTAGTTTAAAACAGAAGCCAAATGAAAAACAGTAATTCTGCCATGAGTACTGCACTGATCCTGGACACCTACTGCTCTGCCCAGACATCTCATGAGACTAAAGCAGGAGTGGATCAACACACTGCATTCCAGCTCTAAAAAGGATTAATTTATTTTTCTCCTGTGCTTCTTATCCAGCTTCATTCTCCAGACACTCATCCCAGTCCATTACCTTACTGTCCCTTCCAACCAGCCCCATGGAGTTCTCTCAATTTGCTTGTCAAATCCTTCCTTGTCACCAAGCTGAATTTGTCTCTAAATTTACTTCTAGTCTTGGTTGTATCCAGACATTTTATATTTTCCCCTCTCTCACTTGGTTTCAGTAAATCCTAGAAAAAACTAGGGACAAAACTTTCCCCAGCTCTTAATCACATTGCTTAGGCAGTACCAGTTTCTCCCTCTTGTTTTCCACTCTGTTTCACCAGATCCTACATATAAAAATATTCCTTTCCCTCAGCAACACTTTTGTGGCTGTACATAGCTGAAATTCTGTCAAAAGCTACCAATCCCCCAGAATAGAAAAGGATCAATGTGAACATAGGAGAGTGCTTCTCAGTTGTTATGATTTGGAATAATAATTGCAGTTGAGTATGTTTTACTCTTAGTTTAAAGTGGTTTTAATTATTCAAGTGAAGACATGTATGTGGTATCTTCAGGCTCCTTGAATTGCCTCAGAAATACTAATTTTGTGAAATCAAATACTTCTTGGCTGGTAAGAGGATTTTTATATTAATCAGTGCTCAAAGCAATTTAAAATCTGAAAGAAAGGTAAAAAATGAGCAACTTAAAGACCTTAAGAACAGAGAATAAAATTTCTACTCTTTATTCTGTCTCAATATGATCATTTATCAACATACTAGCTTCAACACTTAAGAAAATATAGCATTAGTTTGCAGAAAATTAGCAAAAAATATAAAAAATAATTAGGCCTATGAAACCCCTATTTTCCATTGGATGAAAAATTGACTCCCATTATATCTAATGAGATTATACTGTACTACAATATCATACATATTACTGATCAGTGTTGTGTAATAGCTCCCACTAAAATTGTATTTATGTTATAAATACAGTGCTCCCAGGAACTAATAAATATACTGCTATATATGTAATATCTTCTATGATTATGTATTAAAAAACAATTTAAGTATTTTCTGAGTCTGGTTCTAAGCAATTAACCCATGACACAAATCTGAGACCAAATTCAATGCTGGTTCTATAAATTCAGTTTTATAATCCATCCAGAAGTCCATAAATACCTTTTTTACCTAGCATAGTTGCAGCAAAATGTAAAGTGGCACAGGGAAAGAATCTAAAGCATAAACCTGACCTTCCCCAAACCCAAACACTTCAAAATGCATCCACAGTTACCATTCCAGTATCTTCACTATGACAAAGCTTAAAATCTAATCAGGACAGTTTCTGCAATGCAGGTTGCTATGAAAATGAAAACTTATGCATCAAAATCCCCTCTCCTAGATTGCCTACTGCTATTGCAAGCAGTTACTGTAACTGCCTGCTTTTCCATCCAGACATGCCATCAAAACCAAAACCAGATTACTAAAAGTGTTCATCATAGGAAACATGTAGTTGCACTTGTGTTATATTTTGGAAATATTTGTGCTTCCTACTACAGCAGTCTCTATTCCTGGATGTTCAACAAGTTTTAAGTACACAAGTACGTAAATATCCTCAAAGATGTTACAGCATACTTTATAAGCAACAATGTAAAACACAGCAAAGTCATCTGACTAAGCAGCCAAATTATTATCTATGACTTTTTTTTTTAAATTAAGCTGGTTTTTAATTTAACCATATTAATTGTAAGCATTAACATCACTATAGACATTGTTCATACAAAGTGCAACTCTGTATTTAAATACATTTGATAAATTGAAAAAAAGGTCTATTGTACTGACATCAGTAGTAGTAGTTGACTGCACTGCCTAGATGGAACTCTGGTTTTGTTTTACTTATTTCTTTGATTGAAATCATTACATCATATTCCAGGCTAACTACAACAGATACTGAGAAAGTAAGTGAGGTATTTAAGTCATCTCACATAATGAAATCACATCATGTTATACAAACACTAAAAGCATCCGTTGTGATATGGAATTTAATAGGGGTATGCCCACTTCCCTAATGTCAGAATAAGAGATAGAAAGCAAATTGGTATGATAAAATAAATGCAACCTTTCATCGACAGAAGAATTATCGATTATAAAGCTTCCTGATTCCATATACTTCCAGCAGTACTGTGTGCTAAATTTTCCTTCTATTCTTTTACATTAAATAAAGTAAATCCTGTTAAGTAGAAATGCCTTAAGAATCCAATGCTATGAAACATTCCAATGCTGTAAGAATATTCATTTTAAAAACTTCAAGAAGTATATTTTACCATCAGTAACAAATTCTGATGTTTGCAAACAATAAAAATACTCGTTTTTTATGTTGTCAGACAATCCAAAACAAAGCAAGGACATGATCATATGTTATATGTCTTGTAGGTTTACAATAAAGAACAAAGCATCCATCACATCATACATTTCGTTAAAATGCCCACAATAGTCAGCCAAAAAGCTGCCAGGCAGAAAAGAACTGTTTCAATCAATTCCATAATGACATTAGCTGGGAAATTAATACTGAGAAATGATGACTAATGCACATATAACCAGGTTCCTGTAAGTGTATGGTAGTATGTGCTGAAAGAAACTGTCATTAGCCACCATATTTTTTGACTAATTGACTGCTGAGCATTGGCCAGAATCTGTTCTTGGTTCTCTTGCAGAATTACTCCATAATTCAAGGTAATTAGGTTTTGAATTTGGCTCTTCATTCTTCTTAAAGAACTATGTCATAATGTGACACAAAGTAGGTATTTTATTATTAAATAATCATCAAAAATCCAATTAGACTGATGGTTTCTTCTTTCAATCTGCACAACCACGTAACAGAAATGGCAAAAGAAATAGCGTCTTTAAACATAGGCACTCCTATAAACTTCTATTCAGTCTCTTAGTATTTTCCCTTTATGAAACTGAATGAATACTAACAGCTACTAATTTAGCAGATATGTGAATCAAACTCGAATATAGAGGAAGTATCATATTTTAAACCATCCAAAATATTTTAAGTAAAAGTGGTTGCACCAGCAGATCAGTTTCTTTGCAGAAGGCTACTCTATGTATTTAAATAGACATTTATTGTAAGAAGATATAAAACCACAAGCTAGAAATTATCAAACAAAATGTAGATGTTAATCAGGAATCTATGGAAGAGAATTTAAAATACATGAAGATGTATGTTTTCTGTGAAATCAAGTTCAGTAAAAGAAACAACAAATATTTCAGAAATCGGTGTGTCTGGGTCTAGAGGAAAAAAAAAATAAAGTGATAAATTCCTAAAGGACCATCTCTAGTCTCCTAGTCAGTCATGCTAGCTGAGAATAACAGAAAAAAAGAAAATTTACACTGTTCTTTGGATTGCAGTGTTGGAGCCACTCCATGCAAAGTAGTTAACTTCATCTGTTTCAAGTTTTTATAACTAGTCTAAGCAAAACAGGTTCATTCTCCTTTTGCATGCTTTAATAAACTACCAACACCGTTATTTTGCCACCATTACAAAAAGGGTACTGCTCACCTGTGTTACATCAGCACATACTGATGTTACTGGGGTTTTGAACTTGTACTCCAGACTAACAGAGGCTAGATACCGTAAAAGAACCTGTGGCCCTCAGCTACATAAACAGACATCTGTCTGTTGACTAGATAATTTAAGAAACAATTTTGCTATTTCAAAGAGTTGCAGGCATTTGCACATACACAAAGACCGTTACTGTTGCCATGGCTCCCTCTCCCAAAGCCAGCCATCTCTCCTCACTGAGAGACAGAAGAACAGTAGAGTTCTTCCCCCTCTCTGTGGAGCTAACTGTAACCCAACAATTAGTGAGCTTGAACAAGGTCCAGAGGAAATTTGCCCTTCGAAGTAAGATCCATTTTATCAACAGACATGCAGTGGTACAAAGCCCATTATGCTATAAAAACTGTAAACGGATATACTTAAACCTTCCTACAAAATGAGCAAGTAATCTCACGCTAGTATCTGAAGATGAGAAACACACTACTAACACTGCTGGTACCTGTGCTAGAGTTCAGCTCAAAGGCAAAAACCTGAAAAAACAGAGAGTGAACCATCATTCTGTAAACATTTTCACCAGCAGTTAATTTTGCAGATTTGAGGGAAGTTCTGACAGAACTAATTTTGCTCCATTTACGTACTATTAGCACTAATGTGTCTATCACAGTGGAGAATTGGCCAGCTCTCTCACTACAGATTAAGTCTTTAAAACACACAAATATTTTTGAAACAACTTTTTTTCACACATTGCCATAGCTACAGAGAAATAGAGCAAATCAATCTACTGTAAAATCATTTTTCTAAACTGCATTAAATAATTTAATAATAAATAATGTATATGTATTTCTGGGTACATGTATGTCTTACATATTTTGTATAGCAGAAATAAAGTTAGTTAAAAAAAAATCTTTCTAGTGCTGTCACTACCAGAAGCTAACCTGTAGTATGGTTATAGCATGGAACATTAGCCACAGTTCTCTAATTATTAAAATAATTTATATGATGGAGGAATACTTATCACTTTCTGACCAATCAGAGAGTTTCCACAAGTGAAAGGAGCTTTTTCAATTAATGGACTTCCTTAGTAAAATGCCCTGAAAGGTTGACTAAGAATAAATGTTATGAAAAGGTTCTTTCCACAGTAAATGTTGAAGTTCCACTTATATAATAAAATACATCTAAGTTATTATAGCCTGTGGAATGACAACTCAGGGTACTGACTGTCATATTTTTTTTTCAGCCTGAATGAAAATCCTGATTACTGCAATCCACTGTGGAAAGAGAATGACAATCATAGGCCTCCAGCAACAACACAGGAAGATAATCTACTGTTTGGTATTGTCTCAAAGGCTGTAATGACTCTTATCTTTACAAGAAATTGAAGAGAAAAGCTCATTCCAATTATATAAAACAACCCCGCAAACACTGCCATTTGATTCTAATTGTAAAGTAAAACACCTAGGTCAAGACACGTTATCCCAACTAATTATGTTTTAAACACATATAACAACGCAACAATCAACAGAAAGGGAAGATACTCATCAGCATGGAGTTTATCTTATGTGAAAGCAGTACATTTACAGAACAACACATTCTGAAAATTAAAACCTTAGCCTTTTTCATTTTATGAAATTGAGGTCCAGGGAAAAAATACACTTTTGTTTAAGTATACTTTAGCACTATACTTTGATCCAGCCTCTCATGTCCAGGCACAGATTTAAGAATACTTCCATTTAACTAACACTGCTAACTTATGACAGTTAATGCTTTCTACGTATTGTTTCTCTTCACAATCATTCTTACTCAAAACTGAATGAAATTCCCTACATTTGGGTCAAAATTAGAGTAACATATGATTATAAAGCAAATTGTTTATTCAAATTGAACCATGAGCTTTAACTGTCAGTCATAGAATGGCTGGGGTTGGAAGGGACCTCAAGGATCACGAAGCTCCAACACTCCTGCCACAGGCAGGGCCACGGGCTTCCACATTTAATACTAGACCAGGCTGCCCAGGGCCCCATCCAACCTGGCCTTGAACGCCTCCAGAGATGGGGCACGCACAGCCTCTCTGGGCAGCCTGTTCAAGCACCTCACTATTCTCTTGGTAAAGAACTTCCCCCTTATATCCAACCTAAATCTTCCCTCCCTCAGCTTAAAAGCCTTTCCCCTTGTCATTGTAAAGAGTGGACCCCACTCCTGTTTATAGGCTTCCTTTAGGTGCTGAAAGGCTGCAATGAGGTCACCCTGCAGCCTTCTGTTCTCCAAGCTGAACAAGCCCAACTACCTCAGCCTGTCTTTGTTGGTGGAGGTGCTCCAGCCCTCTAATCATCTTTGTGGCCCTTCTCTGGACCGTCTCCAACAGCTCCCTGTCATTCTTGTACTGGGGGCCCCAGACCTGGACACAGCACTCTAGCTGGGGCCTCACAAGGGCAGAGTAGAGAGGGACAATCACCTCCCTGTCCCTGCTGATCACCCCTCTTCTGATGGAGCCCAGGATACCATTTGGTTTCCAAGATGCAAGAGCACACTGCTAGCTCATGTTAAGTTTTTCATCCACCAGAAAGAGATGGCAGTGTGCATTTAGAGGAATATTTAGGAGTTGCCTACAGGATTTTCAATGGATGGGTACTGTTGGAGGCATGTTAAGGAGACACTAGATCAGAGTTAGCTTGGAGGGACAGACTAATGAGGTTGGTTGATCCTTTTTTTGTTTGCTTCTCCTGTACCTTGCTATTCTTTCTCAGGAGTCCTAAGCAAAATCTGCCTGATATTACTGATGAACATCACAGGAGATTTTTTATTTTGAGAAGTAAGGGATTACGATGAAGAGATGAGAAAATCCACTACATTGTTTCCCCACTGCTTTTGCATTCTGTCACAAGATATTGAACATGTCTTCATGAGTGACTGGATCTTTCCAAAACAACTATAATTGCAATATGATTTATCCTGTCACTGAAGCTGTACCCACAACTGTTTAATCTCAAAGACTGACAGGCACATAGCCAAAGCTAGAATTCTCGCTCCTAGAACAGATTGCTGATACAGGCCATGCCTATATAATTTCAGTAATGTATACTGCCACACAATTCAGAAAGACTCAAACAGAAAGAAAAAGATTAATACTGGGAATAAAAAAATGCAGTCACAAATCTTCTGAGAGAAATTTGGCCAAGTTTAGCCTATTCATTGCAGACAACAAATCCTGTAAGTTTGAATCAGAATGCAATACTATATCCATAAAATACAGATAAAAGTAGCTTGATTGTATGCTCTAAATGTATTACGTTTACAATTAGTTATAGTTTATATATTATCTTTATCACAATTTATTAAAAAGTTACCCTGATCACAAACATTAAATGCGAACAAATACCACTACTCAAAACCAGTGGGAAATCACATTATCCAGAAACATGAAGCAAAAAACTTGCGACCTAAGTTTTTGAGCATAAAAGCCCAAGATTTAAATCTCCCTATAATAACCTCTTATCACTGCTGATCAATCTAATTACAAAATGTTTTCTGCAGTTGTTAAACACCAGAAGTGTCTCCTTATTTAATCCTCCACAGGGAGTTTGAATTCTCTTACTGTAACTATCCTGTAGTCAGTGCAATTAATGTAATTCATGTGCTACATTTGAGCAGACTATAATACTACTAATGAATAAGGAATATTCTCCCAACAGTAATTCTTGAGTCTCCCACAGTTTAAAGTATCATGTAAGCAGCTTTCAAAGTTAGCTTTTATGATTATCTCCTACAAAATCTGCTTTCCCACACAAAAAAGATAACTGAATAACGATGGTATACTTTTCTTTTTGACCTCTTGAAGAGGCAAGACATCCTGGACTGTCAAATCAACTCCTTAGCACACATCCAACTATGCTTTTTAGTAGCTACATTATTATTTTTCTTTCAAGTGTGCTTACAGCAATATGTATTACTTTATTCACACTTTATTTGGTACTGTCCTCAGTGGATCAGATTTGTTAGTGGGATTATATCAGGGAACTCAGTCAAATCAGCGCAGGCACACATTTGACCTACTGAAAAACAGTAGCTGTTCCTGATATACTTCTCTCAAAGTCTCTTCAGGAATCTCTGAAAACCTACATTTTGTAACTCGATCGCTGTAAAGAAGCTTAATTCTAAAACACCTACTATGCCCATCCTAACTAACCAATTATAACATGACGGAAAATACAGCAATGACAACAGACCAGCAAGGTCCTGGACTGTAGGAAGCGAGGATTTGCAGAAATACAGCAGCCATAGACACAGAAATAGAGGAAAGAAGCTACTTACCTTTGGAAAGGCTCAGATATGTAGGGATCTCCAACAAGATACTCCTATCTCCACTGCCAGCCATTAAAAGAGGCCTGGAAAGGGGTGGATCCTGGTTCCACTTCTTCCAGTCACTCAGGTGCGCTGCATGCACCTGAGCTCCACTGGGTTGGCCCTGCCTTCCTACCAGGTTCTCAACCATTGGTTCAAGCTGTGACTTAGCATTTCCACTACACCAATATTAAAGGACATCTCTCTTTTAGAGGAGTCTGTCTTACTAAGGACTGAGAAATCTGAGAAAAACAAAAAATGCTGCTCTTTCAGACTGCATGTTAGCATATTCATTCTAGGCTGGTATGGAACATGAGAAAAAGCATCTTACCATCACTGTTGACACAGATGACGATAGGCACCTGAGTACCAGGGCCACATGGTTTCTCATTGTCAGGAACACACTCCTCCAGCCCCACAATCCTCCAGTCATAGCATGAGGGCTCCTCACATGGGATGGCTTCCAGCAGGTGAGGGCAGTTTCCTGTTCCTCCCGTAGGCTCGTTAGTGATGCGTCGTTTCCTTAGTTTAAATCCTGAAATATCCATGAGAATATAAATGGTAAAATAATTCCGTTATAAAGCAAAGTGAAGAGATTTTTATCTCTCTCCTAAGTGAACTGTTCTGTTTCTCTGTGGGGGTGCGAGGGGGGGAAGCTCAATGCAATGCAACCTTTTAGATAATTTGGTCAAAGAACTCATTACAGAAAGAAGTAAAACTTAACAAGTTCTTTAAAAGTTTTGAGCTTATTCGGTAAGCTTTGCCTTCAACTCTTTTTGTCCTAGTTGTACAGATTTCCCAGGAGACAGCATTTGTTTTCTGTGATTCGCTCTTGCTGTATCCATCTCACTTAAGAAATCTTCACTAGGCTCTGGCTTGCCACTTCTCAAACATGTTGCTTGTTTTCTTCTTAGGAATTTTCAAGTAGAAATAGAATATCAAATGATATCAGCTTACAAACAAACAAAAGTCTAACTTGCCAGAATAGATAAACTGTAAAAAGAAAAGGAGAAAAGGATGAAGTCCTATGAATTCCTTTTTTTGTTGGTAATTAACATAAAAATATTTCCTTCCAATCATTAACAGAATTTTCTTCAGACTTTATGAACTCATTTTGAATAGGAGAAATTGATGAGCCATTATGCAGTGTGACATGTGTCAGGCTGATATTAGTCTTTAAGAGACACCTTGTCCCTCGCTTTCAGGATGGCATGTTGAAAAAGCCATTGTTTAGCCAGAATATGCTAATCAGACCGAACAGATTCAGCAAATAATTTCTCATGTAATAGTTTTCTACAGTTTCTGATATATATATGATCAGATTAGTTTAACACTGGCAGCTTTCCACACCTTTTCAAAGGTTCCTTTTTTATCTCAATATTCAGGCAGGTTAACAATACTCAAATATTGTTATAAAGTGCTATGTATAACTCCTTAATTTCTACTAAGACACAAAGTAAACAGGAGAGAGTTTTCACATGTTAAGAGCAAGAGTTCATCTATCTGTTTGGAAATGTGTCTCTTAAAAAAATATAGCAAATAATATTTTAATAATACATTGCTATGCATCTTTGTTTTCTCTAATTTGAAGAATTTGATAAAATTAATTCTAAAAGGTCTACTGAGTTTACTACAAAAAAATAATTATATTTCCAAAGAAGCACTCCAGTGTCTACTACAAGGAGGCAAGTGACAGACAGTAAAGAGCCATTACTGAAATATGTAGAGAACTTAGCTTCTAAGACAGAGAATGCCTGTACAACCTATGTCATTTTTGAAGAACTGGAATCACTCGGAAAGCTAAACAGGAAAAAACAATATAACATGAAAAGCTGACTTTATATTATTATGTACTCCTTGAAAATATTAAACATATTAAACAGCATGCTGATGATAACTATATCATTACTATAAAACAGTCATATCAAGCAAGGAATGAAAACAATAAATTGCAGTAGAACAGATAAATTAGGATTGAAAAATAACTATTACAGAATGTCATTTCATAGCAGAAAGATCTGCAACAACATCTTGTTGAACTTTTTCATGTTTATTGATCATCTTAAGCAGATAAAACAACCCTGCTGTTGGGTAGTTCATGAAATCACAGACAAACAGAAGTAGCATAAAATAATTTATCCATTAAAACTATTTATGTCAAACATCAGCATTTGAATCTTACAAAACCATCTCTACTTCGTTCTTATTTGAACAAGAAGTGACTAGCTAGCCGTATTACTGTTCACATTTGAATCCAAAATGCATCTCAAATCTTGGGGGACAAACAGGCAACCAAAAGGAAAGTTCCAACTCCTTGTACCCCTTTACAGGGGTGCAACTGAGAGCTTTGCAAAGCACAGTACCGTTTTGTGTCTGTACATAAAGCTGTATTTACCTTGCAAAGGAAACCAAGACATGGGGAAGGAGGCATGATACACATTTGTACAGTCACATAGAAATGGGACTATCTCAATATAAGATAAATGATTAAATGTCTAGCTAACCCATGTTGCAGAATAATTGCATAAAGTACATTCTAATATATTTCCATTAGGCAGGGTTTAAAATTACCTTTGAAAACATAGCAAATAGAATAGCAACAAAAATAACAGGTTACTTTTCTACTGTATTCAGAAGAGTCTCATTCCAATGGGTTTACACACTGAACTGCTTTTTCTTTCTTGAATTGATCAAGGTTGGATCACATTACATACTGTGTGACAGCATCATAAAACTTGAATTTGCTGTACAGACTGATGTGTAGCTACCAGCATACCAAGAAATAGAAGACAAGCTAGCATAGTAATTACAGTTACTCCTTCAGGTAGACATATAGAATGGCCCTTTCTTATGATCATTTTCAGTCAAGGAACTAAATCTGGATTCTCAACTTGTATCAGATAATCATACTGCAAAAATGACTTGGCCAGTTTTTCTAATTTATGACCAAAAACACTGAAGACTTTTTAAATGTGTTCCTTGTCACTGTATTCTTGCATTCCTATTTTAATGTTACTCTACTACAATATGTTCTGCACAGGAATGAACTGTAAAATATATGTGAAAGCAGAAACCAGCACAGATATACTGTTATCAGAAAAAAAAAAAAAAAGTGCTTCTTATCAACAGTGAATGATCCCAGCTCTTTATCAGTGCATGCTTCATAGTCTATCAGTGAATTCTTAAGTTGTCACTGAACTGTAAATCTTTTACTGACTTCAACGCTATCCATCTCAGAGGCTGCTTCTGCCCTCCTTTTGAGACAGTGCCAGAACTGTGCTTTTCACACATATTCAAATTATACACTTTTTGTTTGAGAATAAGGTTTAAAACTGGAATTGAACTGCAACAACCCAAATTGTCCTTAAGATCCCAGTTATCAGTTTACACTTTTGTAAGCTTTCCTGGAGAAATATTGCAAACTATAGTTCCAATTTGATGACTTTTTTTGATGCTCAGAGGCACTGGATATACCATACACATTAGGGTGACTGCACAGACAGAAATGTTTTAGGAATATGAAATATTTGCCATTAAATGCTCTACTGAATATCTACATACCCTTCTTGGCCTGAGGATCATCACAGTTTTCATAGGTGCATGGTCCCCAGGCTGACCATGCTGAGGTCTCACACTCTGTAGGACAGGGGATATGGCACAGCTGTGAGGTGCTGGGAAGAGGTCCTGTACACAGCCTACGGTCCACCGGCCTTGAGGCTGCAAAAAAAAACGTCAACATATTTCTCATATGTCACCAGTCATGATGCTCAGCTCTAAACTGACAGAACCATCCTTCATTCAGAAAGGCTGCTATCTCATCATTCTGATCTGATGAAGTGATATGAAGTAAAATGCCTGTACTGAAAAAAAAGGAGACAGAAGTCAGTCAACAACATGCAGAGGCACGACCAGAGCCAAATCCAATTAAGTGGAATCAGGAAGACCGTAGATACTGCAGCACCCTCTTGGACCTAGACCTTTCATTTAATGGACAGATTATGTTGTAATAATGGCTGTTCACATTGCTGTCTGCATAAACGGATGTCCTGCTGTCTTACTGAGTTATGTTTTCACTGCAGTAACTGAACAAAACGCTGTATAAATCCCTTGGCTCTTACATGATACTATAACTTCAAAAGCGTGGTTCGTGAATAATTAGATTATTTATAAGCTATAACCTGAAACATAATTAAAATGATGACAAAATCTTGTTTTTTTTTACTCTAATAGACCTCCAAGTGCACACTCAGCAATAAAATTCGTACAATAGCAGTTCCAGTTCATAAATAAGTTTGCATATAATATATATAGGCATAATGTATGTATAATTATCAAAACTTTGCCCAAGACAACTGACTTTTCATTACAGTATTATTAATCCATAACGACATCTGTGAAGGAAGATTATTCTGTTTTTTAATGATCTGTAATGCTCTGTACAGATCCAGCCATCCTGTTTCTTCCATACTTTACAGGCCTCACTCTTTTCGATTCCTGTTTTATACAAACATTCAGACATATCTGTAAGGTGCCAGATGAAATCACAGAATTCAGTTTACCACTCCATTATGAGCAAGACTTTAAACCTCCTTCAAAATACAGAATTTGGCAAAATATTAGATTAAGCAAAGAATATCTGCTAAAATACAAACTGAAGTTTGCCATGTTCTTCCTTTTGTCCTCTGAAGAAACATGCAGTTCCTAAACTCAAAGCAGTCTCATCCTACTCCCTCTGGACTTCTCCAAGGGAAAGTTACCTCATTAATTTTCTACCACCCCTACAAATATTCTCTCTTGATGAAAAAACTTCTGTGACAAAATATATTCTAAAATAACTTTCTACTCGAATGAAGAAAGGATGACAAGATATCTTTCAGAGAAAAAGATATCAGTAGCAACAGATTAAATTTTAAATTAAACATCAAGTTGTTCAAATATTTATAGATGTGTGCCCCTTTCCATTCAGACTTTCAAAGCAGATGATCTTTCGATTTAAAGAAAAAGCACTCAATTCTTACTTTTTAAGAGGAAAAGAGAATGAAAAATATCAGCCTCTCTAATCTTGTTTCCTATTTTGCCTCCTTTAGCACAATTTTACTTTTTTTCTCTGTGTAATGGAGGCATGAAGATGGCAAGTGGTCATTAAAGATTACTGCCTCCAGCTTACCAATCTCTTAACACAAAATAACAGGAAAAATTATTTCAGCATTTTTACAACACTATGTTGAAACTTAACATTATGATAGAAAACTGAATTTTACAATAAATTTAACATGCACACTTAAAATGTATAATAATCAATACAATATGCATATCTACTGTAGAACATGGAATTAAATAAACATAATTTGGCAGCAATTGGATTTATATTGAATAGTTTCTAATAAAAAAGAAAAAAAGCAAAACAGTAAATGTTAACCATACTCTTAAACTTTGATTTAATCAGGAAATTGTCCAAGTGAGACAGTTGAAATTAAGAGTCAATTACACCCCTGAGACAGTCTTGCCTCAGGGAACAAGGAAAGCATTCGGAATAATGCCTTGCTTCATCTTCAGCCTGCATCAGGATAAAGCACTATCATCACACTAGCTAATTGTATGGCACTCAGAAAAGTAACAAAGATCTTTATGCTTTGGGGGCTTAAAATAGCAGATTTTCATATCACAGATGTTCCATATCTCAGCCAGACTTTCTAAGAGTCTGTAAAGAGAAGGTGCTACCATGCTACTGTAGTAATTCATTGCCAAAGCCATGGTGGATTCAAGCCAACATGAGATGGACATGAAAATCCACAATAGAAGGAACTGTGACAGTATTTGGCTTTAAGAGATTGACTTAAGTGAGAGGAATACCATTTTAACTTTTTGAAGATTTTTGTCCAGTAAAAATTCTAAGTTTTATCCACAAAGAGTGTTAAGTAAACTACTCATGAAAACACATACTGAAAATATCTGCCTTTTCCATCATGTACTGTAAACAAGTCCTTTGGGGACTTGTAAGTGGTATCCACAAGTCACTCAAAATGCTAAAATACTTTTGAAATGCTGGTTTCAAGAACATCATTGATATCTGAAAGTCTAACTTGAGGTCTGTTATGTGTTCCCTTTAAAACAAATGAATTCAACACTAGGAGACAAAAGTTATTTTCCAAATTATTAAAAATGCTTTCATCTGCAGAAGCTGACACAACTTCATTTTCCTTCTTCATTACTTGCTTTCACAGCAATCAATGGAATTAAGTTTCTCCAGCTAAAGTGCTCTCACTCCAAGAAAAACAAGAAAAATCCAAGCTCAGAACACATTATGTACAGCAACAAGGTAGTACATGTTTCTTGTGTATTTTTCAATAACGTTAAATGCTGTGATCAAACGACAACAAGTAATTCAGGACCTGATCCTTCTAACAACCATTCAACTCTACGTATGTAAGCAGTTTGTTTGTGTTTAACAGGACAAGGAGTGAGTACTTGTAGATGTAGAATAAATTTGTGCCCATAAAGTAACTTTCTTCCCATCCTCTTTCTACACCATGAGTTTTAATGGCACTTGGAAAAAGATGACACAGTCTATCTCACAGGCTTATTCTAAGAGAAACTTCCTGACTAAACCAGTTAAATGGACAGGTGGAGAGATGGAGAAATTAAAGTAGATGGCAGTGGCCTCCAGGAATCTTGATTGTCAGCTAATTACTACATCCTGCACTCCCTCTTCTTCATCAAATCGACATTTATAAATTCTGATAGGAGACAGTACAAATTAGAGTGCTCTGGGGAATTCTAGTTCAGGTAAGTTTTATAAGTTAAAATATTTACTGGAGCCCTAGCTCGGTGTTTTAAAGCCACAAAATGTCAGGAAATGGCAATGAATTAACTCCCAGCATTCAGACTGGAGGGGACATCAGTCACTCGATGAAACTGCTCAGCAGTGAGCACAGGGAATTGTTTGAGCTTCTTAGCTGGCTAATGGACTTCATTTACTTAAGTTGAGGCCTGACACTTTCAAACTGTTCTTAAATTTTAGGATAATTCACAAATTCATTAAACTCTTTTAGAGCTACATAAACAAGTCAATTATACTCATACAGCCAACATAGTTCCCCCCAAAAGGGACATTGCCTCCTTGGCGCACTTTTGACTGAAAGGCCAGGTCAGAGGCCTCCATTTACCTACCTGTTATTTCAAAAGTGATGGATAGCAGAGGTGCAGCACTAGCCTTCGACTTGCTCTGTGACTGACTTTCTGAAATAACAGGGAAACGCCACCATGAGTATGCGAGAATGGAGGTCTTCAAAGCACCCTGACTGAGACAGTATTAACTACTAGCAATAGCAAACTGCACTGAAATGAAGGCGTTTCCCCAAAGCTAACACTGGTAAGTGTCTTGCTGGCTTTGCCCCATCCTCAAGCTACCCTTAGTTTTCAAGTAGTATACACTGGTTTGCTTGTTTTGCAGAGCACTGGAGCTCTGGCCTTCTTGAATCCATGGTGTGAGGGGAGCAGGAAGGAGGAATGGAGAAACAGCACCTCTTAAACCTGCTCCCACACATGGAAACACCCCAGAGCTGCTTTGTAAGTGAAGATTCGTTTCACCCTGAGTTTGAGCTCTTGCAAAATTGTTCTCATGTTTATGCATCCAAAGACTAGCTACATTTTAATCAGCTTTCTGGGGCCTGCAGAGATTACCTCTGGATGGGCTCTGCGCCTTCCTGTCACACTCTGATAAGGGCCGATTTCACACCCGCCTAAGCTAGTGAGACTTCACAGCCTACCCAAATCCTAATCACCATACTGAACAGTAAGCTGCCACGGATTTCATTGTTACCTCTGTTTAGCTGAGAGTTCCTACTTCTTTACTCTGTGGCAGGAGCGTCAAAACTTTGTTCCACAGAGGCGATTTACTAAAAGCCTCTGGGCATTTTGATTTGCATTAGATGCAGCAGCTTGAAAACTCCTTCTTTAATAAATACAGATGTGAAGCCCATTGAGCATACAAGTCACACTCTGCTAGTCCAAGTACTCATGCTGAAAGAGATTTAGACACTAGCACTCCCCACAAACTGTTGGAGAGTGCCTTTAACTCTCGGCAGAAACCTCACAACCCTGCCACTAGCTCAGCTCTGCTCCAGGTGCTGCATTACACATGCCTCTTATAAGGATATCCCTTTTCCTGAAGTATGTGGCTGTATTTTTTTTATTTATTTTAATGCTCTTGTGTGTTTTTACAAGACAGCTACAGAAGGGGATAGATAAAATTTAATTAACAAGCTAAATGCAGTTAGCTTAAGTCACTGATATAGCTAAATTTATAGTGCTGCATAATCATGCAAAAATAACATAAAAAACTTGAGTTTTGTTCCTCAATAAATACACTGCCAAACTAACTAAAGAATATTTCTCCTAAACTACTCTCTATTTTCTTATGAAGCTCTACAGGCTGTGACAGTGACAAAGAGTAATCTCTAGTTCAGTGTGGGGAAAAAGAACCATGAAATTTTTTTGGCCTAAAATTTTCAAAGTGTCTTAAAAACCTGACCAAATCAAGAAAAGAAAAATGAATTCCCTGAGAATGAAATGTACTCGCATTTTCACGTGTTTCTACATTGAGTTTACATTCCAGAATTGGTATATTACATCTGCATCTCAGTCTTCGCAGGTTAACCATGTAGCTCAAGGACACACAGGAGAACTGCAGTAGATGAAGGAACCAAATCTAGTATTTCTGACCTTCATTCTCACTTGTTTTCTAATTGAGAGATATCCTCATAAGACAATATTTTTCAGTAAAAATTAAGAAACAGTAATTCATAGCTAGGAACCAATATTTGTAGCATAAAGAAATCTCTTATCCTGCAATTAAATATTTCCATCCCAACTAGTCCTGTTGTTGTTTTTTTGTTTGTTTGTTTGTTTAAGCTTGGATTTCTGTAACCTGTAATATAACAGGGCACTCGTGATAGAAGACAGCGGCTGTCAAGGAGCAATGGAATGCTGAAGTGCTCTGATTTCAGACTAATTGAATTTGCAAGTAAATCAAATTTACCTTCTTTTTCCTTGAGGGTATTTAAATAGGAGAGGAGATTTTCATTAGCTTGCACACAGTACATTTCCCGGGTTTGAATGCCACCTCCACACAGTGCTGTCTGATTTCCTCGCCTTTTATCCTGTTGACTGAGTAGAGGATCAACACGGCATTCTGTCCACTCTGTGGTCCGCCAGCCATACCTGGATCAAATTGAATGAATTAGGTTCTCAAGAATCATGAAGCTCTTTTATACATCATTGTTATACAGGCCAAAACACCTTTATATCTTTATCTGTCTTCTAAAAGGCCTGAGACTCAGTTTCTTATACACAGAGGTGCATTAAGATTGATATTTTACATGGGTGGAAACATTTCCTCTGTTATTTGACTTTTGAAATCATTACTATTTAGAGAGATCTTTCCTGTCCAATTTCTGAAACATACTGCACATACAAATATTTTCTTGGAGAGAAGAAAAACTTCATATGCAGAAAAATATGGGTGTATGTTCAGCTAAGCTAACTGTACTGACAGTGACTCTCAGCAATCATTTAGAACTAGACAGTCTATATGAAACAAACCAAAATACCAAATAAATGTGCATGCTGAGAAACATAAGAGCCAGAAAAGGAGAGGTAGAAATAAAAACACAACCCACAAAAAAAAAAAAAAAAAAAAAGCAAAAGTCTCAAGTTCATCTTTGATAAGAGACACAGATGTTTCTCATGAATATCAAGGTAAAAGAATAATAATATGTTTTTATTATCACAGGTACCATTTCAGTAAGTTCCTTTCTCACTGTCAAGAAGATAGTTTCTCTGCAGTGCTGAAGCATCCTTGCTGGGTACTGATGAATGGTGAGAAGCTGTGAGCTTTCTAATCAGTGAATGCACAGGAAAGAAGTTCTGTGACTTGGAGCTAAAATCCCAGTCAGGATTATGAACCGCAAGAAATGCCACAGAATTCTTTATCCAACAATCACTTTAAGGCTAAATCAAGCAAACTGCTTCCCAGTGTGGCTTGGAAAAGTGTAAAGACGACATTTCAACTCTTAAATCAAAAATATTCACCACGGTCAAAGACGGAGATGCAAAATGGCTTAACATCAAATGACATTTCCCCAGCCCCTCCTGCTAGTCTGGTTAAGAAAAAGCATACTTGGGACTTTAATAGTAATCTCGATAAGCATTACAGCAATCTCTTGAATGTAAGGTGCTTGCTGTCATTTCTCATAAACACTGAACAGGGTTATTTTATTTACTGATAATGTTAGGCTCTCTCACTTTCCATTTGGGGCCCAGCCTTTCTTTTATTGTGCTCTAAAGAGTCTCATTAAAAAGTCTGGCAGCTAAAGAGATATTTCTCAGCTTTTTTCTATGTTCAGCATTTCTTCCAAGAGAATACTCCAGAAAACAATACTGGCAGAATTGTTATATAGGGACATTACCGACAAATTAATACAGTTGCTTTATTATGATCTTGACTCTGTCTTTGTGCACACAAACATATTACCTTTTAAAAGTGAACACTAATGGAAAAAATAAGCATTTGGGGTTTTTGTTCCTGTATTTAGAGAAAGGAGTGATTTCACTGTAACAGCTGCTATTTACAGACCTCAGGCTTTTAAGGAAAGCACTGAATTTTCAAAGGATATAAAAATCAAACCTATTATTTCAGTATTACTTTAGTAATGATTTGGTTGATATTACCAGCCATGTATGCTTAATTGAAATTTTTCATTTTAGTATAGGGAGAAATGAACTGAAATGAACCAACTTACGTAATGCATGGTGCTACACCATCTCCTTGGGTAATGCACTGCTCTGTTTCTTCTAATTGCGGGCATTCACTTTCACTGCCAATAGGGAGCTGCTTAATGGTCCGTGATCTTGTACGATTTCCTTTAGGGGTTGTCATGTCAAAGCAGGTTTTAGAGCAAGGGGTCCATTCTGACCACTCTGACACCTGGCACTCCTTAGTTATCACGCAGGACTGGAATGTAATTGGCAACTTGTCTTGCTTGCAAAAGCTGGAATAAAAGAACATTACAATATTCAGCATATATATGCACAGAGAGACGTGAACTCCTACAGAAAAATGCTGTCTATTGCAACAAGCAAAGTCAGTCAATATTTATGAAGCTGTTAGATTTCAGTCCACAGGTACATGATCTCACAAGGTCAGGTAAAGGTGGTTTTTGTTAAACCAATTCAAAACAGATATATTTATATCATTAGAAATGATTAGCATTGTCATGTCATATATTTACATTAAAATACAAATCTTCTAAGTATGTATGAATTCCAAAAGAGAAAATAAACTTTTTTTTCACAACTTATTTTCTGTTTTTAGGTATACACAATTATTTTCCTTGGAACAAAAAAGGCATGAAAGACCAATAACAGAATCAAGTCATATATATTGAATACTTGGACACTAACTGCTTGCTTTGTTATCAGCTGGTGTATTGCCACAGTAATAATGCCTGGTGTAAACCTCTCCCTTAAAATAGAGCCTTCTCTGGTACAGTGAAACCATAGCTTTAATTTCCTGTTCACATAAGTCTGTCATTTCATTTCCATTCTCCAGTTGCTTTAATAAGATATTACGTAGGTTGTCAGCAAAATTTTCTCCTTCTAAATGCCTCTGCATTTTCAAATGTTATAGTCTAACTAACCTATTTCTAACTTTCAGTCTTCATTCGCAATAGGAAAATGAGCAATACTGAAACTAAAACACAATTAAACTGGTCATAACTTTAACTCCTTCATTATAATTGCAATGAAGGTATACATATTATGTCTGTTTTGTAATAAAACTCTGGCTTCTAAAGTAGTTAGACGGGAAAAAGATTTATCTGCAGATGGCACAATGAAATGATCACTCCAGTAATCAACATAACAAGTGGCACTTTCACTGTTTTAATTAAAACAAACACACACCATCACGCAGAATAATTAATACTAACAACAACTCTGTTGCTATGCAAAACTTTGCTATACACACAGCCCGGATCATGTTGCACTGCTATTAACAGAACTTCAAGATACAAGAAGTAGAGATACTTGATGAGAATAACAGGAGATCTATTTAAAAAGATAAATGAAAGTACTTGACACAGTTGAAGAGTACTTCTGCATCTTGCTAACGGAAAACCTTGGTTTTGGAGTCGGAGTCAGCAGGTTCCAAAAGGAGCTGGACAGATTTGTGGTCAATATATGGATACTGAAAAGACTAGATAGATATACTTGCCACTATCCCTAGTACATCCCCAACATACTTTGGGTAATGGAGGAATACAAAGGGAATAGACAAAAAGAAGTAGCCAAAACATTTAGCGTTTAAACAGTATCTTCTGGGCAGTCTCCTAGGCTTGATCAATTAAATGTGATTTTTCAGAAGGAGACTAATTGCATGTTCTCATTATGTGAAAGTTGGAAAACAAAATAGAACAAAAACCATACATTACATACACCATTTATTATGCTTTAGAACAGAAACTATACCCTATCTAGGGTGAAAGACACAAAGCTGCTGAGAAAATTGTTCCTTCATAGTGCCTAGTGGCCATTTTTTCATTTTCCTCTAGTCCCATCTGGCATAGGACTACAGTAACTACTAACAAATTCAATACAGAAATTACTAAACTTCTGCTATTAGACTCATTTATTCCACCAAGGAACACATTTTAATGACTGGAGGATGGATCTATTCCTTATGGATTCTAACACGAAGAGTACTTGCAAATCAGTGAACAGATGATAAATCATTGCCTCCTCCCAAGTTTGTTTCCAGTGTGACTTCTAGGAGAGCAGATAAAATCAATCTCTTCACTGACTTTATGACTGAGGCTGAATTTAATTTTAGATATATCTTGACAGTGAACATGCATAAAATTGCCACTGGAAAGGAGCTTTGGTGAGAAGTAGAGATCGATTAGTTATATATAATTTTCTGCCATGGGCTTCACATCTACTTCAAATTTTCTTTGGGAGAGGTGTTTCATGAGAAAGACTAATTTTCAATCTCAGAAGTTTTTTGTTTGTTTGTTTTTCTAAAAATAATAGTAATTCTCTTTCTTTGCTGAAGCTAACCATCAAAAACCCTGAAACTGTCTCTGGCTGTGATTCCTACATGGCTTCATACGGAGGCTGCTTCCTTCCATGACAAGGGAAACCTCCACTGCAACACAAAGGGCACCAGTTCTTTGGATAGATTGATGGATAGGAGAAATGAGACCTTGAGCTGCACTTGAGCTCCAAATGATACGTCCCATGCCAACACCTGAAACATTATCCTGGACCTTGAAAAACAAATCTTATGGCAAAATGGCACCCCGGAAAGAAGTGAATCAGGCAATGGGATTCATTTCCAAAATAACCACTTGGGACAAAGAGCATGGCATGGGTGGGGATATAACATCACCTATCATGCACCAGTCAGCCTCTGGGAAAACTGAACAATTGAATGGACTGCTAAAGACCACACTGAGAGCAGTGGGTGCTGGGACATTCAAATACTAGGATACACACTTTGCAAATGCGGATCTTAGCTAAGTGAGCTAGTCCTGCCCAATCATACCTCTTATGTACTGTAGAAGGAAATCAAGTACCTGTAGTGAACACGAAAAAACATGCTGGGAAAACAGCCTGGGTTATTCCTGCTTCAGGCAAAGGCAAGCCTATTCGTAGGATCACTTTTTCTCAAGGGCCTGAGTGCATGTGGTGGGTAATGTGGAAGAATCATAAATTCAGGTATGTAACTCAAGGGGATTTGATGTTGGGTGACAACAGCCAATAATTTGAATTGTATGAAGTTAGCAGTTGTATAATACTGCGTATCATCACTACTATGATTGTTATATGCCTTAATAATGGTATTAGAGTAAGAATCACCCGGATTAAAGAAGAATGAATTCTAACAGAGCTAGAGTTAGACTTATTGTGCAGCAATCCACCATCATGCATCATCTCTCCTGCCCTGAAAGACTGTTGTGACAGAGGGAGCCCAAAGTCATGGACTAAATCAACTCCATGGAAAATTTAGCTGGATGGCCCACAGTTTATAGGAATGATATCTGTGTGTAAATCAAAAGCAAGAAAGGTGATGAAGGTTTACAGGAAAGGAATAAGCAATGATATTCTTCCAGTTACAGCTGGGACAGATTTGTTTCTTCATAGTGCACTGATGTTTTTCGTTTTAGGAGAAGAACATCGTTAACACACTGATGTTTTAGTTGTTGCTAAGCAGTGCAGTGCAGAGTCAAGGACATTTAATTTTCCCATCTTCTCATACTGTCTTGCCAGAGAGAGGGCTGGAGGGGCGTAAAGAGCTGGGAAGGGGGCAGAACCAGGACAGGTGACCTCAACTGGCCAAAGGGATATTCCATACCATGTGGCATCATGCAAAAGAAACCTTGAAAAACGGAGGGGATTAGGTCAGGGGGGCAGCTGCTGCTTGGACACTGGTCAGACATTCATTGGTGAGTGGTGAGCAATTGTTTGTGCATCACTTGTTTTTTATGTATAATATATATTTGTGCCATTCCAACAGTAACGCCTCCTATTTACTTCCATGGAGAAAAGAGCACAATTACACTATTTCATAGACCAAATTCTCAGCTACAAAACACTATTTCTAACACAGTAAAAACCATTAACTATGCATTTTTGCCAGTGATGAACAAAAGCCTGCATGCCGTGCTCATAAAAATCTGTGCCAGTGGAGATGACCCTCCGTCACTGTCACCACTGCAGAAACACACCACCTACCATCTCACTGTGCTCACATCCACTGTTTGGTCTCCACAAATGCTCAGCAAGCATTGAATGATGTCAGTGGGTACAATTGTTTCCTCATGGAGGAATTCAGTGGCATACCTTTGCTTCACATACACTCCCATGTCAGATGCCATTCTGTCAGATTTCCCTTCTGCTGCCAGCTGTCACATGGCAACAAATACGGAATACTGGAGGGAAGGTTCAACCTCTATTGTCACACCACCAACATCTACCTCTGATGTCATGGGCCAACATAATAAAATAGGAGGCATTACTTCTCTTTGTTTTCAAAACAATAACAAAACAAACAAACAAACAAACAAACAGCATGCATGCCAACGAGAAAGAAAACCTGTGCTGTCAAAATATGCTGTCATCTTAAGTACCTGCCTTTCGGCAGAGTACGGGGTACTATACTATTTGAAGCAAGGTTGTGCTTTGAGGAAGTACCACTTAAAATTAACCATAGATAGGATGGGGAAGCAAATCCTAGGGTTTATAAGTGGGTACATGAGAGTGTGGAAAGAAAAGGCGAAACCAAGTAAATGTCACAGGGGTTGAATGATTCTAACTGCTGTTAAGCCAACACTGAAACTATTCCCGACCTCAAAGACTTGAATTAGATAAATGAAGTAAAGAAAATATGATGTTGGTTCAAAGGGCAAAAGATAGGCCATAATTGCTGCTCAACCTCTTTTAGAGATGCGTGGTTAGGAATTTGTGTTTAGTCACGTTCTGTAGCCTCACTTCTGCTCTTTGCAGCAATAAATAAAAAAACTAAACATTGGTTCAGATAAGAAGATTCCCCATTGGGTTTTCAAAGTAATTTCAGGGATAATTGAGGCTACAGACACACAGGGAATGAAGCTAGAGGCATGGTCCTGGAGCAAATGCACCACAGTACCCATGTACTCAAGTAAGTTGGTAGCTGAAAGTAGCCTTTTCACTGAGCATGTGTGATAAAATTGCACTAGTCAGCAGTAAATCAATTCTTTCTAAAGTACCCCAAATTTCTCTTAGAGAGTGAATCATACGTTTACAATTTTTAAAAATCAGAACAATTTGGCTTTATATGCCAATGACCTGTACAAGTGTCTGTAGTCTTAGTCTGAACATTTATCTTTTAAGTTGTATAAAAGAGTTAGGGAAGAAATAATTTTAATTTAATTTAAATTTAATTTGGATTTATTATTATTATTACTTTAATAGAATAAGATTTGGTTTTATTATTATTTATTATTATTCCCAATAGATAAATCCAAATGCTTTACCATGGGACTCCTTACTGATCTCTACATTGATATAGAATATTGAGTTTTCTGTATATTATCTAACTCATTTTATTCCATGAGCTTGTAACTTCCTTATAAAGGTAAGAGATTTTCCACTTTCATGGGTTTTTCCTCCATGCATCAATAACTGAAGACTGATAACTGAAACGAAGAGTTAATGAGAAAAGACAAATAACATGGTTCTAACCAATGATTCCTACAGTCAAATACCTGTCTTTGCAGTAGCCAAAAGAGGACAGAAATGGAAAGAGGCTAAGTATTTGGTCACACTTTCCCAACTCCAACATACTTCCATTTTCCAACAAACTAGCATAACGTCTTCCCAAGCAGAAGTACATCACAGAACCCTACAATCACAGGTTCATTCCTTCTAATTGGGAAACTCTGATATGTAAAACTGGCCTGGATTTGAGGGCTCTCCGAGACTCATTCTGAGGATGCCCCAAACTATCTGCAAATTAGAAGAAATGTGAAAAATCCAAAAGTTAGTGGAAACATGAGTCCACACATCCAAAGTTTTAAGGGGACATCATTCTGAAGATCAGTTTAGTGTTTTTCCCAGTACAACTGTTCTTCATGTTCAAATGCTACCGAGCTTCAATGCAGCATTCAGAATTTAAATCTAAAATCATACAGCGGAGAGAACATTGTTCACAATAAATTTGTTTAATTTACTCAGTGCTGAAATTTACTCAGTGCTGAATGAACTGCTATTTACTGTTTTTACCTAAAACATTAATACAGCCCAATTGACAAGGTCAGTGTAAGTCAAATAAACTCTTCAACACTTTTTCTTTGTCTGCATTATTCTACCAAGTCTTCATTGTTCCTCCACCTTTATCAACATTCAGTGTTGGGTTTCTTTAATGACATTTTCAGAGCTATTACTCCTTACTTTCCACCGCCATATACATTCTCCTGTAATTCTGATATATATTTTTTTCTTTATTTGATTTCCCATTTAATTACATACAGAGACTCCTATACTTCTGAAATGAATAACATGGCTGTGGTTCAGCAGGGACTGATGCCAACATAAACTCTTCTCACTCAAAGGAAAAAAAGCTGAGGGTTAGAGCTGTAATGAAAAAGGACTTAAGCAGAATTTTACATTTAAATTAAAAAATGTGATCTTTCAACCGTGGATCAGTGTTTGATGTGGTAGTAGACTACATCCACAGGCTCTTTGCCCTTCTGGCTCTAGAGTTCTCTATAGGTGCACTTACAGGTTTACTCAGGCTGCTCCAGTCCTGGCATGCCTGACCCACATCAGGCATGATCCCTGATGTGGAAAACAGACAGAGTTACATCTAACCATTGTCAGGAGAGCTCAGCACATCACCAAAGTCATCCAAAATAGTCACCTCTGTTGTCAGAAACCACACCAAAGCAACACAGGGATTAGATATCCTACCCCCTTAGAGATGTCTAAGGAATGGATGTGGATCCAGCTCTCCCTTCTCTTGGCTGAGCAGTTCTACCCCACAATCCAAAAGAAATTCATTTGTTTTGAAGGTCACTCCATGTTTATCAAAAATACAAACTCTCCTAGTATTCCAAAGTGAAACCCTACCAACATAAAATAATTGAACACCCAAGACTGAATGAATGAATTAAAAAAGAGAAGTGAAAATGACAACTAAAAACTAGGCTTTCTGACAGGGAGAAACCTATACCGAGTGTGAGATAAGATAGTTCAGTAGTTGAACAGAAAAAGGGAGCTTCTTCTGAATGCTTGTCATGGTTTTGGCGTGGATCATTAGGAACAAAATTAGACTCATATAGCATTTCCACCAGGGCTATTTCCCTCAAATACTGGATACCTCTCTCAATTGTATTCCACGTTTTCTTTGCAGGCTGCAGAAGTTCTTTGTAGGGATACCTTTCCTTCACAGCTATTAGTATTCGGTCCCAGAGGGTTGCAGCTTCATCCAAACATCTACTAATTGCTCTGTCGATGGATTTGTCTCCAGCAATGTCTCCTAATTGGCGTGCTTCATTACCATCTAGAGACAAGCTACTGGCCCCACTATCCCAACAACGAAGCAACCAGGTGACAACAGTTTCATTCGGGCGTCGTTCAAATTCCTTTCTTGAGCTTATGATCTCAGACATCTTGAGAGGTCGACGAACAGTAATAGAGATCTCCTCTTCATCGCTGTCCTCTTCGTGCCTCTTAGTTTTTGCTTTTGCTTTTCTTGGTTCTGAGGAAGTCCCCTCACCTGGATCTTCCTCTACCACCTCCTCTTCCACTTCCTCTCCTTCTTCTTCTTCTTCCTTTTTTCGCTCTAGACGTGAGGACACCCGCTTCCATTTCTTGCCTTCTACAGGGGCTACTGACACTGTTACTGGTGTCTGTTGTGACTGATCAGGTCTGACTTGGAGATTTCCCCCTTCGGCTTGCACCTCCGCTCGGAAACTGTCTCTCTCCAAAACAGTACTATACAGGGCGCGGTAGGCACAAGCCAAGCCCCAGATGAGTCGTGCCTCCTTTGATCTATCTAAGCCGCACTGCCCCTGACTCAAATGCTGGCTCAGTTTCTCGGGATCCCACAGATGTTCAGGGGTGAAATCCCATGGCACGGCGGGTCCCCACGGTTCTAAGATTCTTCTTAAACCTTTCCATATTCCTTGCCAGTCATCATTCTCTGGTCTTGGAGGAGGCTCCTTCCACTTAGCACGAATGAAGAGGAATATATTCAAAGATATCGATAATATGCACGAAAATATGAACACTGACTCGGTGTTCGAAAAACGTTCAACAAACTGGGAGGGAAGCCTAGAAACCGGTTCGAAGGTCTCAAAATTCAAATTATACCACATTGCATAAAGCCACCAGGCAGGTGCCTCTATCAGGGCCCTCACTTGGTTGTATATGAATACAACTCCACAGCAAGACATGAAGAGGTTAATTATAGACCGGTAACTGGCAAGGAACATGATAGCTTTTAATCCCTTATACAGTGCTTTGACAATACAGAGCAACCTCATAGTTGATAACTGCTAACGTAAGGGGGAATAAAGAGAAGGAGGAAAAAAAAAAAAAAACAAACGGGAACCACTCGGTACAGTGTCTGGAGTTTGGCGGACTGCCCAGGCTATAATCTAATCTATGAAGGTCACACCAGCACCAGCAATGCTTTGTAGTCTCACAGTCTGGCCTAACAAAATCCTTTTTTTCTTACTAACGTTAAAGCTTCAGATGAATCTTGCCCGCATCCTCCACCAAAATTGTCACGGAGTTACCTAGATAGATCTGTGCCCGTGACAGGGGGCCGGTAGGCTTGTGGGCCCCCCTCCCCCTTCACTTCCCGAGAAAAACGAAGCGGTGGCAACAATCTAAGAAGGAGAACTTATTTTACTAACTATGATGTTGAGATGCAAGATGACACGATACAATACAATCTAATTGGGAGTAAGTATAATAAACCAAATGGAATGAGGGAGAGAGAGCGAAAGAGCGATAGAGAGGGAGAGAGAGAGAGAGTGAGAGAGTTTCCGAAACCGAAAGCCTTACTTGATGAAGGCGCCCGGCTTGGAAAGCACACCCACTCCTCTCCCGGCAGCAAGCGAAAGTGAAGAAGCACCGCGCGCAACCAGATGACGTATCTTCCGTGATGTGTCTTCCTTCTCTGACCGTGAGGTCCTCTGGGATACGTAGTTCTTCTCTTTTGTCCATGATGTTATGATGTGGAATACCAATAGCGAAGTTACAAAACCATGACAATGCTTCAGATCAAAGCATAAATAACATGGTTAAGAAATCTAGAACCCTTTAACAGGTTTTAAAGTGGCTTCATCTATATACTAAGGAAGAAAAGTGAAGATTTTTTTAGTGCACTGAAGAAAGCACACTGGACTCCCTTAGAGCAGAATAATGTGACTCAATCACAGTCTTGCATGTCCTGCATGAAATGAGGCATCTCTCCTAACCAACGGTATCAACAGGAACACTAACAGTCTCTCCTGAATCCTGGCTGATATTATCAGACATTGTGTCATTAGACAAATGGTGTGCAATCTTTTCCATCAGCCACAAGATGAAAACTACTGTCATGTAAGACCGTTTAACCAAACAAATCTGTCTGCAGAAAGACTTGGAATTATGACAAATGGCTTAGAGAACACCAACACTAGACATACCTGAAAACCACAGTACACACATACACAAGCAGGCTTACACAGATTATATTTTTGATTGAAGGGCAAACTAAATCTAGAGGAAGTCTCTGACAAAGAAAGAAGATCAATATGTTATTCTCCTCCAAAATAACAATACTTAAAAATTAAAGAAACTCTAAGCTGGTCACACAGGACTATTGCAACACATTGTAGAACCACAAATGAATACAGATACAGCTTCAAAGAATCCTTAAAACAATGAATAAAATGAAGATGGGATTTTAATACAAGAACATTTTGCTTTTCTTTTAATATTTACTGAAAATCTTCTATCTTTTAGTTGCTAGCATACATAATCGTGTAAAATTTTTTACAGCAACCTTGAATGATCACTCCATTAGTCAGATTGCACTAGAAAATCCAGCAACAATTATGCTAAATTTAGACAGTTGTGTTATTTGAGATTAAACTTATGATATTGCTGAAGTAGTGTCTCCTCCTTCTTCTTTACTGACCACCATGGAACCCTAAGAGATGCTCTGTATAAGTAATAGGGATTTTGGAGTCAATATATGGAAACAAGAAACAAACATGATGTCCCAGTCCATTACAAGACGCTATTGTATTTTCTACACAATGTTCTCATCAAAGAGTTCACACAGCCTGTTGGATGCACTAATCACTAAAATAACACAAATACGAACTCTCTACCATTCTTCCATCAAAGGTACAGTTGGATTTTGAAATAGATTGTTATAAACTCTGCTACAGAGAAAACCCAGCTTATTTTCTCATAAATAAAATTAAATGAAAAGAATAATTCTGTTTAATGAGCAGGTGCTAGACAGCAGGGATAGTAGAAAGCTGATTTAAATCCATAATTCAGATCATTCCCAAGAGTTACTATGAAGATAAAAAATATAAAGTGTAAAGTCTAGTCATGCTTGAGAGTTTCAGTTTAAGGCTGGAACACACTTGTTTCTTTAAAGGTTACTGAAAACGTGCCTGCATTTTTTCCTGGTGGCAATGAGTATGCCTCATGACATAGTTCTGATTCATTTTTCCCACAGCTGCACTGTTTGTTATTGTTTGTACTGTACATTGTTCTGAGAGAATGTTAGTACCTCACAGTATAATGGTCTGTTAGAATCACACAATAAGGCCTCTCTTATTTGTTTACAGTCCTAATACTGTCCAGATAAGTGCTTCTCACAACACTATTCCCATGTTTCTTTCACAGTTCCAACAAATATGTACAGCCAAAATAGTTACGAAGAAAACAAAACCACTTTAGCTTCTGACACAATGGAAGAAAATAAACATAAAATACAATTACTATGTGGAAGAAAAATATATTGGTTAATACAGGCAAAACAAGAAGAAATTCTGCAACACCCAAGCAAGTGGAGACAGTTGCTGTGATGCCGTTGCAGATATCACAAGATTCTGAGCAGACAAGAAAGTGGAATTGGTTAGATAGAGGTAGTATCTTTCACAGTCCAATAATACAGTGACATGTATGCTCATCTCACATTACAAATAATCTTTAAATAACAAGAGGTTATTTGGCAATAGCATAGAGAGAGCACTTATGAAATCTTTTTTCTTTCTTCTTTTTTTGGGGGGGGAGAGGGGATAAGGGGACGCAAAGTCAAATTTATCAGGAATAATTTTCATAACAGAGCATTAATTAGCATTTACTTTGTCCCTAACAGTTAGATTCATGGAGTTATCGGCAAAGAAAAAGCCAAAATTTGTGAATAATATTATTCAATACTGAAGTTAAAATAATATGAATTATATTATTAATATTAGTTACTTCAGATATTATTTTAGATTTCCTCCCTGTATTCTGTCCATGTCAGCATGCAATTCCAGTTTGAATGTCTGGATAAAAAAGTCAATATTAGGAGCTAGACCGGATTTTTTATTATCAGCACCATCTAGGAGGATGCTCTGCACACGTTGAACCACAACATTATAAAGCTTATGAAGAAAACAAGTGAGTACTGTATGTCCCAGATGTTTAGCAGTCAAATAATAGAAAGAATAAAATAATAAATTCCATAGTATTACTGAGGGGCTGTTCAAAGACTGTGATGTGATAACAATATCAAGAAATATCAAGCAGTTTGCCTAGGTGATTTTCTTGAGATTCAACAGAGCCAAGTGAGAGGTCTTGCACCTGGGTCAAGGCAAGCCCCACTTATCAATACAAGCTGAGGGATATAAGGATAGAGCACAGCCCTGCCAAAAAGGACTTGGGGGTACTGTTGGATGACAGCTGAACATGAGCCAGCAGTGTGCCCATGCAGCCCAGAAAACCAACTGTATCACGGGCTGCATCAAAAGAAACGTGGCCAGCCAAGTGAGGGAGGTGATCCTGCCCCTCTGCTCTGCGCCAGTGAGGTTTCACCTGGAGTGTTGCAACCAGATGTGGAATACTCAGTACAAGAGAGACACAGACCTGCTGGAGTGCATCCAGAGGAGGGCCACAAAAATGATCCAAGGGATGGAACACCTCTCCTATGGGGACAGGCTGAGAGAACAGGGGCTGTTCAGCCTGGAGAAGAGAAGGCTTCAGGGAGACCTAATAGCAGAATTTCAGTACCTAAAGGGGAGCTATAAGAAAGAATGGCAACAGACTCTTTCGGGGTGTGTTGTGATAGGAAAAGGAGAAATGTTTTAGTTTCAAACTAAAAGAGGGGAGATTTAGATTGGACATAAGGAAGATGCTTTTTACCAAAAGGGTGATGAGGCACTGGAACTGGTTGCCCAGAGAGGTGGTGGATGTCCCTCGAGACAGTTCAAGGTCAGACTGGATGAGGCTCTGAGCAACCTGATCCAACTGTAGGTGTCCCTGTTCATGGCAGGGGCATTGGACTACCTGACCTTTAAGAGTCCCTTCTAACTCAAAAGATGCTATGACTGTATAAGTAAAATGTTGTTTTTTTAAAAAATATTGCTTGTTTTGTATTGTATGAGTATGCATGAGGAATACTCTGAAATTAATGCCTCCTATTTTACTATCTTGGCTTACAATGTCAGAGACATATGGTGGTGGTACGGCAGTAGAGGCTAAATCTCCTCACCAATACTCAGTTACCTTTTGTTGCCATGTGACAGATGGCAGCAGAGGGGCAATCTGACAAAATGGTGTCTGACGTGGAAGTGCACATGAAGCAAAAATGTTTCACTGAATTCCTTCATGAGGAAAAAATTGCACCCACTGGCATTATTTGACACTTGCTGAACATTTATGGATACAAACAGTGGATGGGAGCACAGTGAGGTGGTGGGTGGTGCTTTTCAACATCGGTGACAGCAACAGTGGGTCACCTCTGCTGGCGTAGATTTTTGTGAGTGCAGCATGCAGGCTCTAGCTGATCTCTGGGAGAAAAAGCATAGTGGATAGCGGTTACTATGTTAAAAAAGAGTGTTTTGTAGCTGAGGATTTGCTCTATCAAATGGTGTAATTGTGCTCTTTGTAGCCACTGTAGTTTCCGTGAAAATAAATAGGAGGCATTACTTTCAGAGCAACCTCCATACTTATTTTGGAATGTTAAAGTCTCTTACGATGAGGCAGAAAAGAGGCATAAAAATGCAGTATAGAAGAACATTATTAAGATGCTCAGTAATAAATGGAATTAGGCCCTGAGATCTTTGATCTCCAACTAAATTAAGAGTAGAAATTCTACTTAGAACATACGCATAGAATTATTTGTTCATTTGCAGAATTTATGGCCAGGAGAGATTATCAGAGTATCTATTCTTTCATTATATGTCTTTCATTATATTACAAACTATTCTATTTTGCTAGGTAAGACTAATTATTTGTATCTGAATAAAAATATATTTCAAAAAGCATCCAAGCTTGATGCTTCCTGTAAAAAATATATGAATGCTATACATCTAAACAATAAAACAACTGTTCATTATATGAAGAGTTAAAATACAGTGTGGATAAATAAATGGTTCATTGCTGGTGTTTCAATTACTCAGCACAGTGTGTACATTTCCATCTTAAATCTAGATTTTGGCGTGGTGTGTCAGATGTAGAGCAACACTGACAAGCCACTGTCAAAACAGCAGCCTCAGCAAGATGATGAAGCAGGTACTTAGAATAAAAAGAAACACCCATTGAATAATACTATGCATATCCACAGCATCTACTGCCTCAAAGAAAATCACATTAAAAATCTATGGGGAAGCTTCTGACTTTCACATTCATGGAAATTCTAAAAACACAATGGAAAGTGGTACGGAAGCAATTATGTTTGCATCCTGTTCCTCTAATAATATTTTACAATTTTATATCTCAATGCATCTGACAATTACTCTTCAGTTTTTAGTTATCAGGAGGTTTTTCTTCCACAATAATTGTCTTCTCTCTTTTGCATTTGTTAACAGTACATGCTCTGACTAATTCCAAGTTAATTTATCAAGACAACTGTGTACAGCTCATTATCCAAATATGACATTTTTAAAGGTGTTCTGCTACTGAACCCCCTACAGCTTCTCACAGTTTGGTGAGCTTGGAGACTTCCTCTACAAGAATGGCTACAGTCCTTCAGACATGCAGATGTGTGCTTTCCCCAGGTCTTCATTGACCAAGCTGAAGTTTGCTAATGCACTTTCACCTCTACCACCAGCCCTCTCTGCACTGCTACCCATCCCTTTGTACTCCTGCAGTGTGCCTCCCTGAAGCTACTTCACCATCGCCACTGCTACCTCCACATACTGCCCTTTCTTGCCTTCTGTCTCATGTGGAAGCCCAGAGAACAGAATCCTTTAAAGGCTGTTTGTAAGCAAGGATTATATGACAGGGAACAAAGAACAAAGCAGCTGCATTGTATGTCTGAAGTTCTCTGTTTTCTGTCTCACAATATATACCTCAGGATGACTTTTCTCCTTCTCCAGATCAATGGCATATAGAAAGTAACAAGTTTATGCAATATTTTTTGTAATTCACAGTCTTCACACAAATGATAATGGACAGCGAGAGCTCATAATGTGGAAGGAGGCATCTGTTGCATGATTCACAAGATGAGCACTGGGTTAGGACTGGGAAAGACCAGTGAAATTAAAATGTCACCCTAGAGGATCAGATTCTGTCTCTGTTTTAGCCAGTGATTTCTGAGCATCACTTGCTCACCAGCCTAAATCAGACAGCCATTTTCTAATTCTCTGGGTATCCATCTTAAGATTTATGGTCAGTAACAAGTACAGCAGATATGCTTTATGCAGGTACAGGTCTACGTGAAGTAACCTGAAAAATCAGATCTCAAACTGCATGCCTGGAAATAGCAGGGCACTTCAGTAATTGTAACCCCATTATCATCATCTCTCTTCTCTCGGATATAGTATTGGAAGAAACAAAAACTCAGTCTCTCCCAAACCCAGAATTAAGGTATAAAGTATATTAAGTAAAGTATAGCAATGATATCATTCCAAGAGAGATTAATTCATTATGAGGCACAGATATATTTCACTAGGTATTGTACAAATGCACAGAATCAGTGAGGAGGATAAGAAATAGTAAATAATTACTCTCCAAGGAGGACAGAGGTAAAACAAATGAAATATGATTGTACTATTAAATGCATAAAGCAGTTAAACCAAGCTGCCCAGGAAGACTTCAGAATTTTTTAATTTTTGAATGCTTCTATTTCCCACCACCATTACCCAATACTGTCATTGCATATGATTTCCCATCAAAGAAATAAAAGCCCTAAATATAACCAAAATTTTACTGTTGCTTCTTGCATTATAACTACAAGCCATCAATACCGTTCAGCTTCTCAAATAAGCCTCTGCTACAGAGATGCTGTAAGGGATCAGTAACCACTCTGGGGGACAACTGCAGCCAAAGAGCTGCAAGGGTTCGTTTCCTACTTCTCCATTTCTTCTTCCATGCTGACAGGAGCATCTTGTTTTCAGTTTAAGCAAGATAATAAGCTACATTGAAACAAGTGAGAAATAAATGTGCAGAATAGTTGTGGGGTTTTTTTTAATAGTAACTCATAGCTTTAACAGGACTGTTTTACATACAGTCCCACTTGCAGCCTTTTGGCCTGGCAGCAACAGCCTGTCACCATGAGCATTGAGCCAACCACCAGAGGGGAACTTGATGCATTTTGTCAGGGAATTTCCAAATATTTTGCTGAAGTACAGAACCATACAGGTCAAGAAGGAACACTAACTCTGTTCCATGTTCCTACAGTTACAAATGCTTGTGTCCATAACCTGCTCCTGTCATTCCAAATTTCATACCCTTTACCCAGTCCAGAAGGATCTTAGCAAAGTCTCTCAATGAAATGGTCATGTGAATGCTAAAACATTCTAAAAGCAAAGTATTATTTTCTAGGCTTGTATAAAAACATCCAAAACATTTTTGCTAACATTTTCTCTGCATGTCTGCTCAGGAAGACAGTTATGAGGGACTGTTTGAGATTAAATGCTAAAATTCTGGTGAAGTAGAAGCAAACGAAAACTGAGTATAAATTGTAATAGAAAAAAGGCTTAACATGAGGAACAAACATCACAACTTGTAATAGTGCAAAGAGTTGCAACTCCAATTTTTACACACACACTGTGTTTCTCTACACTGCCAGTTTTTAGTCTAATGGCTCTCTGTGGGACTTCTGACAGATTCCACTTTCATCAGAAAAAAAGAGGAAACATTTCAGACGATCAGTCCTCTACACTAAGAGCGACACTCTTTTAGTTCTGTTGCATATCCAGGGCAGTCATTTTGAAGACAGCTTTAATTATTGAATTCTCTCTTCTCCACTAATTCTATTTTTAAAATACTTTCAATGCATCAGAATTTCAGACTGAAGGAAACAAAAAGCAAATACAGGCCATGTAACACGTATCTCGTTGCAGAACAAGCAATACAAAATCCAATATTTCATCCTTCACGGGAGACTATGTATTGTTCACTTGGCAATAAAGTGTATAAATTACACTTTGATTTTCTTTTTTCACTTCTCTTTACCATGACTGGTGTGCTGATGTGTCTAGAGAATTTGCCTTTTTGAAGTTTTGCTGACAGCTTTACAGAATCATTTTCTCTGGAGCATCCTTCTGAAACTTGTTTTTTGTAACCCTTTTTATACTGTAACAATTTTGCTACTTCTGCAAAAATATTACTCGCCTGAGGGTTTTTCTTCTTCCAGTCACGCTGCCAGGGGGCTGATTGTTTCTGATTACTAAAGTCAAAACTCACTGAAAATGAACTATTCAAGCTGAGGAGCATTTCACATGAGCACAGCAGGTTATCCAGTCACCTTACTTGTCATATTATTTAGTAACATGCCTACTATGGATGGAGATTATAAAATCATTTTTGCTGGCTGCACTGACAACCCAGGTAGAAAAATAATTTTATTGTTTGAGATTCTGGAAAGGTAACCATAGAATAAAACATTTGACCACAGAGTAGAGAACACAGAATAAAAGAAACTGATAGATATATAGGTGACATATAGTTTGGTCTTTAAAAGCAAAGGTATCAGTGCTAGTATTTCTCACAGGAGTCATTTAACCAATTTTTTTTGTTTTCACTATGCAACTGGAAGAAAAAAGATTATATGCTGAACTTGATGGGAAGACTATTATATTATAAATCCTTTCTACATTTACAATGTAAAATTGTATTCATTAGACATCAAAATATCCACTGCATCATTTATACCATTTTCTCTCCAATGAAGAATTTCTACGTTGTACCATCTATTGTTTCTCTGCCTCAGGCAATAGAATTCATCCATTTCCTTGCTACAGCCTGAGTATATGGTGCATTTATGGTATGCTGAGGTGTCTGCAATTAAAACAGCATTACTGATCTGAATGAATTCAAGAGCAAGTATAAAGATGATGAGAAATGTATGTCATAAATTGCCAATTATATTTTATCTTTCTTGTGCCATTTATCAGAATCTCAGCACAGGAAGGTTCCCCCCACCAACTTCCTTTTTTTTTTTTTTTTCCTTCCTCTAAATATTGTAGTTCTGAATTATTTGTTTAAACGTAGAAAATCTTGGAGACTTTCAAACAGAATGTCTGGCTGCTAGCTACTAGCAATTGGTGTGTTTAATAAATTATTCTTTGTATTTAAAGAGTAATGACATTCTTGGGCTGCGGCACAGTGTGGGCTGCATAATGTGAAGCTAGGAAGGGAAGAGGTAAGAGCAACTTCTTTCTGTACCACCACTGAGACTGTGCTGACACTGCCTGAGCACTCTGGCTTTGAGATTCCTTGTACAGATAATAATTCTATCCTAACTCTGAGTTATTCAAGGATTACTTCCCTAACCATTCCTGATATGTTTCTAACCTGCAAGTTCTATGACGGAACATTAAACTGGCATAACAGAAGTTCCAAAGAAAAGTACCCTGAAAAAAAGAGCTATTAAAAGCCTACCTAGCAGAAATGGATGTCAACCTGATTCAGCAAGGAATCTTACTCATTTCACAGATGAAGTAAAACTGATTGATCACGTACTGTATTGGAGGGAAGAAAGTAGAAAGAATCACATCACAGTCATAAAAAGGTAGAAGAGACAGAAAGAAGACTTCCAGTTGGACAAAGATGTTCTGGGTGATAAGAGGGAAAAACATGAACTAGCAAGAGATCATTAAACAAAACAAGCAAGTAGAAAAGTACATGGTTGTAGAAAAGTGCTCAGAAGCCTATGGAAAAAGTTATGGAAACATCTGCAAGCACCTAATATCTTGAAAAGCACAATAATAAATAAATAAAATGAAAACACAAAAACAGCTGATAATGAAAAGTTTGCCAGTGAGAAATAAAAGAAGGAAAAGGTGCAGAAGCCAATGAAAAATAGTGGGAAAAGGTACACACACAAAGGTTTCACAATCTTAGGAATTTCACCTTAGGAAGCAAGAAGGACAAATAAATACTGCATGTTCTTTCTCATAACAAAAGGCACTGGACAAAACGCTGCATTCTCAAGCAGCATCTTCCTTCTATCATATGTCATACCCAGACCATTCTCCTGAAACTTTTGTGCCTTGCAGGCAATAACATCACCTGTTCCAACATGAACAACTCATTAAAACCTGCAGGTGAGAACTTGCCTCAATCCACAGAAACAGAGCTGACATTTGATAAATTTCATCAAGTTTTTGAGAGAAAACTGTGTAGACAGACAGAGAATATGGAGTTAGCACAGCTTAATAGTGCACATTCATGCGATGCTTACTATGATCCCCAGCACAGCTTGAACATTTGTCACAGAAATGTTTTGATCTTGATGAGAGATGTTCATACTGGAAATAGTACATGTGGTAAATTGAGACTTGGGCTTGTGTGAAATAATACCAGCATGCTGTTATGTGTGCTTTGTCTTAGAGCTAATAGAGACAAATAACAATCTGCAAGTGAAGAAACAGTGATTACCTCAGAGCAGCAGTTTTCCCATTTCTGTGAGTACATGTAACCTGCCTGGTTTGATACCCAATTTGTATGTCCCAGTATTTGTTGTCCTGTCTGTTTTGTCTGTTTCGATTCCTCTTCTTCTTAATTAATTCACGAGCCTCGGGATCTCGAACTGCCTTTTCTCTGTCCTTTTCCTTGTCTTTGCTCTTCCCTCGTTTCCTTGCTTGCCGTATTTGTCTTGAGTGGGGCACTGAGCACACGCTCCACGGTCCCACATTTAGGCTATAGAGGCTTTCTTCAGCAGCACATGGGCTAGACTGACAGACCTGAAATTCAGTGAGATTTGGGCAAGCAGACCCACCAAACTGCGGTGGGGCCACCACGTGCCGAGTTCGATGCTGAAGCCCACTGCCACAGGTCTTAGAACACTCCGTCCAAGGGGCAAACTCAGCCACAATGCAGTCCTGCCGGCATGGGATAAGGCATGCCTGCTCCTGGCGGGGCTTGGGCTCGAAGTACTCACAGATGACATCCTCAGCAGGCACCCCGTTGGACTTCTGGATGCAGGTGATGTCTCTTGTCTGAATGCCATCCTCCCCTCTGAGGCACTCCTGGGGCTTCTCATGGCTGCGGGAGAGGACAGGCCGGCAGTGATCCCACGTGCCGATCTGCCAGTCGTACAGCTCCTTGTGCCAGTCACAGACACGGAAGCAGCTCTGCTGGTTGTCCGGCCGCTCTGGCTGCTTGCAGTTGGTGGGCAGTGTTGTCCAGCCCTCCACATGGGCACACCACACTGCTCGAGTCTGGATGCCACCTGGGCCACATTCATCTCCCATGCATCTCCCCCACGGACCTGGAAAAGAAGAGAAGACACTGATGTTGCATGCCTAGTTGTTCTTTGACCATGGTGTGAAGCCAAGTTGAGAGAATC